>NC_142508.1:14774318-15077348 GCF_057876585.1 Rhinolophus sinicus
GTGCTGGTAGCCTGGATTCTCCATTGTGTCATAAAACCTTAGAACTAGAAAAGCCCTAGAGGCTTATCGGGTCCAACTCTCTCCTGCTGCCTTTCCCCCTATGCTTGAGGAGCAGACTGAAGCCCAGAGAAGTAAATGTCTTGTCTGAAGTCACACAGCAGGTTGGGAGAGGAGCTAAGTTAGACTCCAGCTCAGCACTTACTGTGATGTCATCTCCAGCCCCTCTTCCAGGGAGGACCTGGGAGCTGTTTGTCAGCAAAAGACGTTTTCATCCCCTCATCTTCAAGCAGGAGAGTTATGTACCCCACTCCTCAGCCGCCAAAACAAGCCTTAGAATTCCAAAGGACTGGGGGAGGGAGGGACGAATGGGGCCTACGGGGTGAAGTCACATCTCAGAACTGCCCTCACTGCTCTGGGAAGGGGATCCCTTGGCTTATTCTTCCTTAGCTCCAGCCCTCATGCAAGTTGGGACAAGAGACCCTTTGCAACATCTACTCTAGTGCATCTTGGGGTCCCCGGGGCCCCAGACACAGCCAGTCCACCCCCTAGATGGAGTAAGCAGAGAAGCACCCCACCACCACCACTTTTCCAACTGACGTGCTCTTAGTGGGCACTCATATAGACACCAAGGTCTCTAACATCTGAATATGACCGAGTTTAGTGGCCTGCCCCAGAGGAAAAAATGGCAGTGGCCTGACATCACCTCTCAGACAGTCGTGGGGGTGACTGGAACCAGTGATGTGTGCAGGACGAAGACCACAGGTGGGCATACACTGGCTGGGAACCAGGGTTTTCATCCTGGGCCTCCGCACCTACCAGCTCTGCCACCCGGAGCCGGTCACTCAAGCAACTTGTGCTTGAGATTCTTCATGTGTAAAATGCACATGATAATGTCAACCTTCCAGGACTTCTGGGATTAAAGGGCATACGTATAAAGTGCCTGGCATGCAATGGGCTCTTAGCAAGTTGGGGGTTATCTTTGTCATCATTATTATTACTAATACTCTTAGGAAATGCATTGTTGCTAGGGTAGGAAGGCTGAGACAAATCCCTGTTTGGTGGCTGCAGGTCATTTCAGCGCTGGGTGCCAGCTCCTCCAGGTACCCTGGCACCCCCAGCTGTTTCGAAGCCCCTCGGAAAAATACTAAAGCTGAGTGTCCCCTTCACACCCATTAGCACCGCCCGCAAGGAGACTGACAGACCTGGAGCCGGCGGTCTCCCTCCCTCCCCAGTCAGAGTTGTGTGGCCCCTGCAGGGCTCCATGGGTTTCTCTTTGTAACCACTTCTGCTCTGGGGGAAGAATTTTAGTCCACTGGAGTCCAGCTCCCCTGGGCTTAAGGCTGTCGCAGCCCGGGCAGCTAAAATAGCTTCTGACTCTTCATGTGTCAGAAAGGTCTTGAGAGCAGAAGGGGAAGTGACTGGGTCCCCTTCTCTCTGAGAAGAGGAAAAAGAGAAGAAGAGCAAGTTTATAAAAGTGGGGCAGGATGGGTGAGGGAGAGAGACAGGAAATCTAAGGGGCAGGTGATTGGGGGGGAGCCCTAGCAGCTCTCTCATCCTGAACTCCATTAAGCATCTGTCTCCAGCAATTGCCCTGACACTCAGCTCTCCTTTCCACTTAGTATCAGAGTCTCCATATTTTCAAGGCACTTGAAGTGCCATTTTTAAGACAGCCACCTGCAGTATTCCACTTAGCAATGTGAGGAGACTCCACTGCGTGGGCACACAGGGCACGGGCTGTGTCTCTGCCCCCTTTGCGCCCACTCCTGCCATGTATGCTTCATACGTGTCCAGTGTGTGCCCAGCGCAAGGCTGGACATTTTGGAGAATGGAGAAGAGCAGAAAGAAGGCCTTTCTGGAAGCTCTGTAGGGGTGAGGTGAGGACATGCTTCGGCTTCAGGGCCCTGAAAAGAAAGTGACCACTCTGGGGGTTACCCTGACCCCAACTTCCTTGTGGAGTTGGGTTCTGGGAGGAAAAGGATGTCAGCATGTAAGGTCAGAGCTCTTGGGGTGTTTCCTAAGACAGTCCTCAATTCTCTGAGCACCGCTTGGCTCCCCATCTCTTCTCACATGGTGGGTGTGGATGGGGGCTGATCCACACAATCCCAGCCCTCTCTCCTGTCCTCGGGGACCAGGGATGATGTGTGAATGGAAGTGGTTAAGTGCCTGAGGACCGACTTTAAGTTCTGCAGAGAGACGGGAAATCTGTGCTACTTGAATAAATTGTGTACTCTCAGTTTGAATCTGGATAAGACGTTTTCAAAAGTAACTAGATGCGTGTTAATCTGTGCCATTGTTCAAGATGACTCGTTGGCATTAGTGGTGTCACATGACTTTATCAAACGCACTATAGGAATAAAAAGAGAAATTACAAATGGCAGAATTATATCTGAACTGAGTCTCTCAATGCATTTTAAATATTATGCGTAGACAATGGAGTCATGAATTTGAAACTGACTCAGAGACAATGCGATAATTTCGAAGGAGTGCGTAGCGGTGGAGGAGGAGACTGTCTGGGTATTTATTTAAAGAAAGTTGTGCAAACCAAGGAGTAGAGAGTACAGGAGTAGAGAAACGAGTTTGGAAATAGGTCTATCCTTCTCAAGAAGGATTCAGGGCTGGGGGAGGCTATGCAGTTCCCTGTTGGGTGACCTGAAGATGGTTCAGGGACTGAGTTGCAACCACCTGCCCTGGATTCTGGGCCTGGGTTTGCTACTCTCTGTCTATATGACCTTGAGCATGTTATTTGACCTCTGTGTACTTCTGTTTTCTCGACAGTATCACAGGGATATGCTCATGCCATAGGCTCATGCCTGGTGGTTACAGTGAGTCAATTAGAAAACATATATAAAACTCTTAATGCAGTGCCTGGCACATAACGAGGTCTCAATAAATCTTAGCTGTCATCTTTATTTTCAGTATGCCGCTCTATTAGAATATTGTTTATATTTTATTGAAAAAACTTCACCTATACTACCTTTAGTTCCATCATTCATAAGTTGACCGCGATCTCTTCCAGGGCATATCAGGCCACTGGTTCTTTGGTGCCGAGAGTGGCAGAGAGCAAACCAGGCGGCCTCCATCGGCCATATTTCCCAGGGAGCTATGGCCTCACAGCCTGGGTGTGGGGGTGTTGAGGGTCCCTTCGCTGTTCTAGTGCCCCACATGCTTCCTTGAGACGCCATGTTTGGCGGAGATCACCCCTGACACCTGAGGTAACCTATAGGGTAAGAGAAGAGGTCCCCGCGTCCCTGAAGCCACCTTTAATCCACAAGACTTGGTGATAAAAGCTCAGTCTCGTTAAGGGAAGGACATTTCAGGGCACAAGCAATACACACAGGAAGTGTGACATGGAAATGAGGTCTCCCTTGCCTTGGTACCACTTTAATCCCCAGTTCAGGATGCCCAGTGGTGCTAAGATGGGGCAAGAAAATAAACTATTCGGGCTGCTATTTTTTTCTGTTGAAAACAAGAAATTAGACTTTACTCATATAATATACAGGTGATACTGGAGACTGTTTCCTTGCCTTGGTCTGTGAGTAAGGCTACAATTCACGTATTAGGAAGACACAGAGGTACATGAGATGGCCACATCTCTGAGTAATAGACACTCGTGTTGTTACTGGCTGATTCCGTTTCAGTAGATTACAACAAATTTGCAACTGATGGGTGACCGATATTATCAATATTGTGAAAACGATCCATTAAAGAGAGTCTTTACAATACTTTGCAAGGAGATAGGCATGATCATGAAAACATTGTTGTACAGCACCGAGGTTTGCTGGTTAGGGAAACATAGTTAAACATTTTTCTTTTAAAAGAATCAAAATGTTCCGCATTTGCTGACCTTTTCAGTTCTGACAAGCAGCTGTCAGAAGCATGCCACTTTGCTGATAACTTTAAAAAATTACACACTTCACCTGCCCCCTCACCATAAAGGCGGTGTGTTAACAATGAGTTAGAAAGTAGCTACTTTTAGAAAGAATTTATGGCACAGAGAGTCCATTTTGGAAGGGGGAAAAAAAGGATGCTTAGAAATATTGTATCTTTGTGTGATTTTGTTGTTGATATGAGTGTGACACCTTCATAAGGCATATCTAAAAACTTTAAAAACTTGGAAATAGAACCTTCCGCTTGCCTAAAATTCTTCCAAATGAAGACTCTTGGAGAGTTTTGACCCATTTGTTACAAAGTATAAAACGTCAGCACGTTCCGATTAGTTGAAAGAATAGCTGATTGACATCAGAGAAGATGGAAATCTACTAGCTGAATTTCAACAACAATTTTCATATAATTGGTGCCTAAGACTGGAAAAAAAGTATCATGATTTAGTCAACATAGCCAGCCAAAAATGTGCTTTTTGTGCCTCTGTGTCTACGTGAGGTGTCTTTCGTTATGACAGCCATTAAAACAAAGTATCGAAATAAATTGAACCTTAGACCTCAGAACCCTGTATCACTACCTGCTAAACAAAGATTTTCAAAAATAATGAAGCCAATCCCTCACACATCAGCCTCACCATTATCTATAATAATTTTCTTGGTGACAGGAAGATGTGTTATATCACTCATTAGTAAAGCAAAATAAATGGATGCTGTTTTACCTTTATCTCACTTCTTTATTTCGTAATTTTGTGTATATTTGATAATGGAATGATGTTAATAAATAGGACATGTATATTCTTTAGAAATGTGTGTGTGTGTGTGTGTGTGTGTGTGTGTGTGTGTGTGCTTTGTAGGTGCATGTTCAAACATTTTTTTTACTACAGAGTGTACAAGCAAAACTCCTTAGAAACCCACTGGCCATTGGACGATGTAAACTTGCAGCTGGGTCATATCGTAATCTCATCTCAATGTCTGATTTTCACTTTCCCGTTACCTTCTAAAACTATCTTCTCCGTACTCAAGAGCTTGTTGTTTAGACCCAGCTCAGCGGTCCACAGAGCCCGCTGTGTGTAGGTACATCGATATAAGAGGAGTCAGTGTGGTCAGTTTCTGAGTAATTTCTGAGTAATTTATCCAATGCCTTCTAGCTCTTTCTGGGGCCCAGATCCCTGGACAGCAGACAGAAAATTCTCTCTGAGAGAGACCCTTGTCCTTTGACCTGGTGCTGACAGATAAGACAATCTTCAGATGAACAGATAGCACTCTGATGACTGTGACCATTAAAGCTGTCAAGGAAAATTCTTACATAAATATGGCCAGAATGACTGTGGAGGTTGAGGATGGTTATGTAGACATAAATCTGTCAGTCCAGAGTGAGCCTTTTCTCATGATGCCCACCATTTCCCATTCCCTTCTCCTGGGCCTCATTGCATTCCCATTCTTTCCTTGATCCTGTTTTTCGTATCCCTCCCACCTGCCTCCTGATGTTTATCTCAATCTCTCATCTCACTCTTCTCCGCATTCGCCTCCCATGTGCCCAGTCTCGGATGAGGGAGGGAGGGAAGCGAGTGTTTTTCATACTGTCGGTCATGACACATTAGTGGGTCGAGAAATCAATTTAGTGGGTCACTAAATCAATTTAAAGGGTCATGCCCAGAATTTTTTTTTTTAATGGGATAGAATAAAATCAAATAGAACAGTGTCCATCAAGCATAGTAAGGAGAAGTACTATGAAACTATATGTGCATGTATGTGTGGGCCCTGGGCTGCCATATAAAACATATCTTTTGCCACATGTCCTGGTCAAAATGAAAGCCACTGGTCTCGGGGAGAATGTTATGAATTCACTGGAACAAGTTGACTTCAGCTTTGGGCATCCGCTCATATTTCAAGCGTTGCTAATGACATCATCTGACCATCCACTAGGTTTTGTTCAAGTGATTTCTCAATTTCGATAATTTGACTTTCACTGTTTCTTGTTGACAACGTAGTGTGACCTCCGTGGAGGAGTGGCGCAGTATTGGGCCCAGAGTCAGGCTCTCTGGAATCACGTCCTTGACTTGTTGTGAGATCTTGACTTCTGCTCTCAGTTTTCTCCTTCGTAGACCCTATCAGTGCTTTCCAACATGTGTTTTATTAAGGCACACATGGAAAATGAATGTATTGGTACAGCTCCTTGGGGTGATGGAGGTCCCCCCATGACCAGAGGGGACCACGTTCTGGGGGCACTGATCTCTCAAGGCATTTCCCAGCTGCCCCATGGGCTGAAAGGATCAAAATAGTGGCACACCTGTGATCCATCCACAGCATCACAGGATGCCACCTCTCACCAGAAAGGAAAGCACTGCCCAGGTGACCACAATATACAGGTAGGCCTAGAAAGTGTTGTCCCTGCAACTCTGCATGGAGGTCTCCATGTGGGAATATACAGAGACACACAAGACACCCATGCCCTCTAGTAGCTTGCTCTTTAGTGGTTGTACTCACCACCTGCAGTTGGCAAGAGATGCTGTGTGGTACGGGCCCACTGAGTCACGATTACCTTTCCTTTGCAGTGGCCTTTCCTTGCCTGGAGCCCTGACCCTTGAAAGCTTATTTGCTCCCCGTAGGAGCTGAACACAAGCCCTGAATTGCCTTGCAATCTTGATATTTCTTAGTTATAGACATACACCGAAGGCAAGTCAAGATGAGAGGGACAGACTCCAATGGTTCTCTATATGCCAAATCCCACTATATGCATCGTGTGCACCGAAGGGAATAAAACTAATTACTACCTTCTTAAAGAGCTGACCATGGGTGGATATGCCCTTGAAGGTGGCCAGCAGACATGCTTCTTGCAAACCAGTCTCTCCGCTAGAGCCTTTGCTGCCCAAGGACCCCTGCCTCGGGCCATTAGCGAAGAGGCTGGTTGTTATTAACTAGCTGGCATTGACTGATGGCACCAAGCGTTTTTTTGGCCTCACATGGGCTGGTGGCAGGCACTCCGTTGACCCTTGGAATTTGGAGTTTATTCTGCCATGAAAACAAAGAAATAAATTAGAGGAATGAGCAGAAACCTCCATGGTCAGACACCCTGGTTGGAGGTAGCTCCACAGCCTCTGCTGGCCAGTCCCCAAGGCCACCCCCACCAGCAGAATCCTGCCTCGGTTGCCACTCCCCGATTGCTCCCTCTCCAGACCAGCAAAATGAGAAGAAAGATTTCTGCCCCCCCCCCCCCCGGTTGCCTCCCCCCCTCCCCCGCCCCATGCTTTTTTTCTTGCCCTCTGGAACCTGGTGCCATAGAAAGAGATGGTGTCTACGCAGCATCTTGCATACAGGAGAAGATTCAGATTCCATTTTTATGTAAGGGACCCATTCTATAAAATACGCTTATATGATAGAGTGTGTGTTACAAGTACCACGGGAATCTTTCTGCATAGAAAATAACTCGTAACATGTTTGGCAGTTATTTCCTTTGTCAGGTCATATTTGATGTTGTGGGTTTTTTTTGTTTTGTTTTGTTTTAACTGAGATGCCCTTGTTATCAAAGGATATCCTTTCAACTCAATTGAACAAGCACGTATTGTTGACCTGCTAGAGGGGTTGGCAAACTCCAGTCCAAATGTGATGGATGACCCGTTTTTGTAAATCAAGTTTTCTTGGAACCCGGTCCTGCCCATTTGTTTACATGTCATCTATGGCTGCTTTTACCACAACAGCAGAGTTGAGTTGTTGAGACAGGCCGCATTGCCTCTGCCAACTCTAACATAGAATCTCTCTGGCCTTTTATAGACAACGGTGTCCTTTCTCCTGACCTACTGTGTATTAAAGCTCAAGGTCAGGGAACAAAGGAGTGGGTACAAAAGAAGTCTGGCGGGGTCCTTGCCCTCGGGGAGGTGACAAGTTTATGGGTGAGAAGGATCTTAAATACATAAAGCATAATAAAGTGGCAACAGTTTCCCGTTTCTGGCTCAGCCACACGGCGTGTGTCCTCAACCATGGACCTCTGTTTCCATCCTGTCCGGGACATCCTGTGCCTCATGTCACCCGGGAAATTGTGTGCATGCTTCAAAGTCTTCATTCTACTTACAGTCACCCTCACCCAAGCCCTCCAGACTGCATGCTCCTGTCTATGGGTGTCTTTGCAGCCCCAGGACGCTGGTGGGGCTGTTTGTACCATATAGATGCTCAATACACATTTTGTGCATTTAAATGAATCCTCACACTGATTTGGAGAAGATGAGAGAAACCTACATGTAATGACCTTCTCTCTACCAATTTATAAAGTAAATACCTATCCCAAATGGACCTTGGACCAAAACCATGAGAGCAAAGTGCCTATATCTCACCTTAGGCCAGGACCTTGGCTGTGGCTTTAAGTCAAGTTCAAAGGGTCTCCTGAATAATGAAGCCATTTTAGTAATTGACTCCTATGCAACTCACTGTTTCTGGAGAAAATCTGTACATTTTTATAACATAGGGGAAAAAGGGGACCAAATAACTTATTCCTCTCCTGCTTTCCCACTAAAAGCTCCTAAATCCCACCAACACACAAAAGGAAATTTAAAAAAAAAAAAAATCAGAATGAGAACAATAATTTTATGTGACAGGATTATTTATCTGGCTGTTCTCCCTATGATAAATCCATCCAGGGACTCGGCATCTCTTCCAGATGCCAATTCATAAATCAGGAAATGCTATTACCCACTGGCCATAAAAACAGCCCACCCCCAACCCAGAGGAGTCATTTCAGAAGCGGCTTCCCCATTTCAGGGCAGAAACGAGCTCCGGAAGTCCACCTGGCTTTCCAGAGGGAGGAAGAACGCCTTCTACGTGATCAATAATCTGTCTTTCCTTCCTCTCATTCCCTTTTCCCTTAGAAATGTATGGACTTCATAGGGCAGATAGAGGCCGCTCCACAGAAAGAATCATAACAGAGCTAACGAGGTTGACATGGGGCAATGGGCAGGAGTAAACTCGATGAGAAGCCTGCAGATTTCCCGGGAAGCCTTTTCTGTTCGCTTAAATGCAGGTCATGAATACACAGCTTATAGACAATTTAGCGAGGGCCCTCTTTTCTGAGCATTCCTCCCGCCGGCACCCATCAAGGACAGGCTGAGAACCAAGGGAAAGGGTTGGGAAGGAGGGAGTCACTGCAGAAAATCCTGGAGGGAGTAGGCAGAAGCCGCTGGGTCTGTGAGCGATTCCTCCCGTGTGAGTGGATACTTCATTTTTATCTTAATGGATGTGTGTTGGAATAGGAAGGGGATGTAAAGAGAATTAAAGGGAAGGGAAGAAAGGAGGAGAGAGAATGAGAAGGAAGGCAGCAGGGAAACTCGTCAGGGGGTTGTGGCCACAGTCACTTGACAAATACACAAGACACAGATGTAGACAAAGCAGAGGATGCCCGGGCATTGATGTCACTTACATGCTAGTGGGGATGGGGGATGGGCAACTAACAAGTCAGCAAGTCAATAACCAAGATCATTTCTTCTAGTGATAAGAGCTATCATGGAAATAAAACGGAACCACAGGCTAGAGAGAAGCTGAAACGAGCGGTGGGGGCCAGATTTAGAGTAGGTAGCCCAGGAAGCTCTTTCTGAGTAGATGACATGGGGTCTGGCCACTGAATATCTATGAGGAGAACATTCTAGACAGAGGAGAGAGCAAGTGCAAAGACTTGAAGCAAGACTTGGTTGGTATATTCAAGTAACAGAAAGATAGTTGCCATAAAGAGAAGAGGCAGGAGCAAAGCGGGAGCCCACAGAGATGTACAGGAGTCAGCCCTGGGAATCTCCAACAGTGCCAGGGCCCCTGCCACCCTTGTTTATTGCCTGGACTGGCCTTTGCTTGAGCATCTTAGTCTATTAGCACCCCAAGTACAGGACACAGATGCTGCGTGAGAAAACAGCAATAATGAGAGCTAATAGTTACTTACTGTTAAAGTTATCCTGGCAGAGTTGGGGGGGAGAGCGTTGTGTTTTGGGTTTTGCCAACTTTATTGAGATATAATTAACATAGGTCACCAATTTTAAGCGTAGAGTTATATGGTGGTGATGGAATAGTTTTGTATGCTGAGTAGTTACATGAATCTATACATGTGATAAAATGATAGTAGTTACATGAATCTATACATGTGATAAAATGACGTAGAATGATCGACACGCTTTACGCCAATGTCAGTTTCTTGGTTTTGATACTATAGTTTCGTAAGATGTAACCATGGAGGAAATTGGGTGAAGTGTACATGGGACTTCCCTGTACTATCTTTGCAACTTCCCATGAATCTATAATCATTTCAAAATAAAATGTGTTTTAAATATTAAAACATCAAATCAAAATTTTTAAATGTAGAAGGGAGGAGAAAAAAATTTAAATTACACTATGATAATAATTGTTACAGAGAAGATCCACTATTGGATGCAAAATTAGTGGGAAAATTTTGAAGGAGAAACAGGATATTTGCATAATGTCAAAATATTTCCTCCAGGATATTTATTAACTGCAAAGGAAAAAATAGTAACTTTACAGTTGAGAAAGCACCTACAAGGTTAACATAATCAGGAACAAGACATACCAATATCATAAGATGCACTGAGAAGGACACAACATCACTTCTGTGATATCCGTGCCAAAAAATTGCATAAACTCATTCTAATTATGCGAGAACCTCAGACAAACCCAAAATGAAAGACAGTCTACAAAATAACTGACCAGTATTCATGAGAAGTGTCAAAGTCATGAAGATAAGAAAAGATTGTTACAAATTAGAGGTGACTAAGGTGAGACAATAACTAAATGGAATGTGGAGACCTGAAACAGAATAGAAAATTAAGTAGAAGAACCGGTGAAATTAGAATAAAGACTAGAGTTTCGTCAATTACATTGTATCAGTATTAATTTCCTGGTTTTCATAATTGTAACATGGTTGTGTGTGCTGTTAACATTAGGAGAACCTGGGTTAAATGGATATGGGAACTCTGTACCATTTACACAACTTTTCTGTAAGTCCAAAGTTAGTTCAAAATAAATAGTTCTTAAAATTGAAAACAAAAATGTACACAATAATGCAATCACCACTACGGTCCTGATATAGACATTTCCACCACCCCGAAAAGTTCTTTCCTGTTCCTTTGCAATCTCTAGCCCCTATCTCCAGCCCCTGGAAAACACTGATCTTTGTTCTGTCACTATAGTTTTGTATTTTCTAGAATTTCATATAAATGGAATCATAAAATCTATAGTTTTTTGTATCTGGCTTCTTCTCCTCAACACCATGCTTTTCAGATTCGTCCACATTGTTGCTTCTCCTGTGTGTTGCTGAATAGTCTTCAATGATATGGGTATACCTCAGTTTACCCATTCACCAATTGAATGGTATTGGGATTATTTCCGGTGTTGGGTGACTATAAATAAACCTCCTGTAAACACTCACTTCCAGGTTTTTATTAAGTGTGTAGGTTTTCGTTTCTCTTGAATACCTAGGAGTGGAATTTCTCGGTCATATTATAAGAAACTAGTTTTCCAGGATGACTGCACTTTGCATTTTCACTAGCAATGTATGATCGTTTTAGTTGCTTCCCTGTATCCTTACCAACACTTGGTATTGTGAGTTTTTTGGGTTTTGTTTGTCTGTCTGTTGTTTGTTTTTTAACCATTCACATAGGTGTATAGGGATATCTCATTGTGGTGTTCATTTGCATTTTCCTAATGACTCATAATTTAAACCTCTTTTTATTTGCTATCTACATCTCTTCTTTGAAGTATCTGTTAAAATCTTTTGGCCTTTTTTTTTTAAATCAGATTGTTTGTTTCCTTAGTGCTAGGTTTTGAGTTATTAATATAGTCTGAAAACAAACCCTTTGTCAGATATGTGATTTTCAAGTGTGTTCTCCCAGTCTACGGCAAGTTTGGGGGCCTGTGTTACAGAGTAGCAAACCAAGGCACAGAGAGGTCGAGCAACCTCTCCAAAATCACAGTTGATGAGGGATAAAGAGAGTATTCAATTCCAGCAATCTGCATTCTTTGTCATTCTCCTGTGCTTCCTGTATAGACACCCAGTGTCCCAGGTGGAGACAAAGCTGGATAACCAGCATGACTGAGTCTCTCAGTAACATTACTCCTTCATGGACCTTTCCAACTGAGGAAGCTTCAACTGACCCTGCAATAGCCTCTGGGAATCTTACCGGTGGGATCGGGGAGAGGCCCTGTGGTCTTTACATATAGAACTCTCTCCACTATAGAACACTTACCCAGAAATGGAGGACACACATTTGCAGCCTTCTAGATTCCATAAAGCTGATCCCTCCTTAATTAAAATATTGTAACCACGTCTAACAATCACTTCTTCAGAAAATAAAAGGGAAACTCTGTTTTCTAACTGATAGCCATTTCCTGAATGTACTTTAGTCTCCACGACTTAATTTGTATAGAGCCGGGCTTGGCAGGCCTAATTAGCTATTTCTTCAAGTGTTCGGGAAGTCAGAGACGGTACACACTTCTGTGGGGAATGCAGAAGGTGAAGGACTCCTGCAACTGGAGGGTCCACAGGTAGGACCCTGGGAATCCAGTTCCTGCCTGATGTCCTTTCCCTGGTCTGAGATCTAGAACCTGTCTCTCCTCATTTTGGATCTTTGTGGTTAGGTGCAATCTAGATTGTAGAATTCTCCCCATTGTATATGTAGGAGAAACGAAGCCAGAGTCTCATAACAAGTCATGGCTGTGGAGAGGAAACACATCCAGGGGGGTCCTAGGTTCTTGTTGGACCCCAGTCGTCAGCTTCCCCGATACTAGGAAGGCCTCTGCATTCCCCCTCCTTCGTGCCTCTATACCTGGATTACCACGCAGCGTGATAACACCGCAGGAGAAGCGAGTGTAGATTCCGTTACTCAGCAGTATCGCTTTCTGTGTATCCTAGAACCAAGTTCTCAGGTAAGAGGATAAAATGAGAATTACCCATGTGAGTTCAGTCGGCAAAGCTGGCTGCCATTCTGAATGCTGGGATAGCCTATGATGTTATGATTCTAGAGACAAAGTGACAGGTGTGTGTGTGTGTGTGTGTGTGTGTGTGTGTGTGTGTGTGTGTGATGTATTCAAAAATGTGAGGCATCAATTAAAGAGTGTCAGGTGTGAGTTAGTGCACTGAGTTTCCCCCTCATTTTCGGTCCCAATGTCTCTCCTTTCAATAATTCCAGAAACACAGACATCGCTTAGAACAGATGATGTCTGCTCCATGAAGGTATAGACTGCGCAGGGATGATCTTACCCTCTTCTACCTTTGTATTCGGTTGGTGCAAAAGTAATCATGGTTTAAAAGGTTAGCAATAATTGCAAAACCTGCAGTTACTTTGCACCAACCTAATGCAACTTGATTACTTCGTTGTTGCCTGCATTTATTCAATTATTCATTGGTCCAACAGTTGGTGACTTCCTACCCAGTCCTAGAAACTGTTGTAGGTGAGGGAGTTATGGAATTTAAAAAAAAACGAGCTCTTCTTCACGGAGTTCATGATGTATTGAAAGCCGTCATATACACCTCTAGCTGACCCCACTGATCAATCACAATATAAGTTGGATGTGACAGCAGAAGTGATACATTGTAGAGAAGTAGCCCAGAGAAGGGGCTGATGAAGAAGGACCTGAAAGAGGCCACGTAGGAGCCCGGTTTCAAGGATGAATAGGAGTTTCCTGAGGGAACCAGAGAGAAGAGGGACATGCTTGGCAGAAGGAGCAGCACTGCAAAGTCAAGGAAGACTTTGAAACATTATGTGAATTTAAGGAAACCTATCAGGAGTTGCACGTTGTTGGGACATGAATTAAGATGGCAGATTGGTGAAAGCGGAAGGGTTGGGTGGGAATGAGATCATACTGCCTCCTGAGTACCATACTGAAAAAAAAAAAAAAACCCTTGGATTTTACCCCATAAACAATAGAGATTCATTGACGTGATTTAAGCAGGGGTGAGACAGTGACAGACTTGAACGTCAAACAGGTCATTCTTATGGAAATGTAGTGAATCAATTTTAAAAATGGGAAATCCAGAGCTAAGGAGACTGAGGGTGAAGTTTTTGCTGTCACTGGGCCAGGTACGTGTTTAACTTAATCTTCATAGCCCCGCTACAAAGCAGTTATTTTTATTTCCCTTTCACAAAGGAGAAATTGAAAGGTTTGTAAGGTGTGTGAGGTCACCCAGCTGGGAAGGGGTAAAGTTGTGATTATATGAGTTTCATCAGAATTAAGGGCCTGGTTTATGGCTAAGCAAAGGTATAGGTGTAAGAGGGACACTTAGGAGGTTAAATAGCCTTGGTGACAACAGCATGTAGGGGGAGCTGAGAGATAAAGAAGTTCAAGATTCCTGGAGTTCTCAGTATATAGAAATTGGTTGTATGATTATGCCGTGGTCTCATGTAAGAAATAATACAGCCTTTCTAAATCCTCACGTGTTCCCTCTCTTTGGAACAAGTGTCTTCCGCTTGTGCTCTGAATCCGACTCTCTTCAAACATGCAAGGGATTTCTGTCCACACTTTCATCCTCTATTTTTTCCTGTCATCTGGTTCTTGTACCTCCATATTCAGTCAAACTCCAGTTTTATTCTTCTCTTTTCAATTACAGTCCTGTGTCCTTTCTTCACCACCAAACACTTGGAGTTTATGGTTTAGACTTTCTACTCTTATTTTTTCCCCCTCTACCTCTTTCCTCCACCCTTTGCAATCTGGATTTTCCCAGTGAAACAACTTGTCTTGAAAAGGTAGCCTGTGACCACCTCTTGACCAAATCCCATGGTCTCTTTTCAGTTCTTATCCTCTTTGACCTCTGCTCGATGGATACATCCATCATCTCATGGCAGTGGTGTTGACCTTGACTTGGCTTCTTCATACATCGTAGAACTCTGATCATCAGAAATGCAACGTAGATTCTTTCACCATTTTAAAAGGAAGTCCAGAAATAGACTTCTATGCCAGACAGAAACTTCAGCCTCTGGGAACACTTCTTCCATAGCTTTCCCAAATAAACCAATGTACAAGTCATCACTGTAGTAGCCATTGTCAAGTATTTTTCTTTTCTTTTTTTTCCCAAGGGAACAAAATTCCTTTCTTCCCTATATATTGATTTGCTGTCTTTGGGAGCAGCATAGGTTTTTATAGTAATGGTCTTGGTTTTCAGACACCAAAAATGAATAACCAAGTGTATCAATTATGATGGGATAAAGTAGGATAAAATAAGCTTCAAAATTTCAGGGACTTAACACACAACATTTTATTTCTTGCTCATTCAGAGATTACTATGGGGCCAGCAGCTATTTAGGGAAGATCTTTTCCAAATGGGAACTTGGGAATCGAGGCTGATTCTATCTTGGTCTACATTATTTTTGCTGCAGAGGAGAAAGAGGGCTGGATGGTTACACACCTTAAACGCCTTGGCACAGCAGTTATACATATAATTTGTTTTCACATCCCACTGGCCAGAAGTAGTCCTATGGCCCCACGTATCTGTAAGAGGGCTGGGAGGCTCAGATTCTATGTGCTTAGGAAGGAAAAAAGAACCAGATATGAGTGAACGCTACTCATTTCCACCACGTTGAAAAGGTTCAAAGAGTACTTTTCCATAATGTTTCCTAAAAGTCCATACTCTAATGATGGGACAAGTACTCTTTTAGCTTTTCATGTCGCATAGGTGGTTGAGCAGTAACTCTGCTGAGGGCCAGGAAAAAGCATTAGTTCATGTGGAGGAGGCACTTCAAATGGATAAAATTCTGTGGTGCTGTATTTCAGCACTAGAACTGAGGACAGCTCCCCGACATCGTAAAGAATTCTGCCTGGGTGTCAGGTTTCTTAGCAGTACTGATTTCCTGAATTTTCATACAGGCATAGCCATCTACACAAATACTGCAATTAAAACCCTCCTTACTTTAATTTCTCTGTCCCGCAAATTTGAGCAGCTTCTTTGATGGGCAGGAACAGACCGTCAAAATGCCATCCCCTCTAATAAGTCAATCTAAATTTTAAGTGACAACCTCTACTCACTGTACTTATGAGGCTGAACTGTCTTTCACCCTAATGAAACTGCCAGGTAATTTTGGAACCATGGGGAAAAGTCTGCTTTAGCCCCCAGGGGATATATTGAATAACTTGTTTCTGGCTGACCTCAATCGGTCTATAATTTCTAGACGTTTTTAGCGAGCATCTGTGAATCTGTCCCTCTCTTTAGGTTCTGATTTGGAGACCATCCCCGTGGTACCTAGAAGTTAAGGAGTCACAGGCACAGCAATTACTGATGAGAGAAATTCACATGTGACAGCTCCCTCCATACGTGGTATGGAGATTAATAAGCATGTATTTTACGGAAAGGTAATAACAAAACTGTAGGTAGAAATATGTCCTCATTTCTCTGTATATACATATCTCTTTACATATAGTATTTTCTCTCCAGATAAACATTTAGGAAGGTGAGTTCAGCTCTCAGAAAACCTAAGGGTGCACACAATGGATTTCTGAGCACACTGGTGTCCTTTATTGTCACTGTCAGCCCCTCAAGCACCCTTCTTTATGTTTCACATTAAAGGTGGGGCATCCAGCCCTGCCTTCCCACAACATGCTGAGGGCAGCTCCTGCTACCCTCGGCACAGCTCCCTATTTACCTCGTTCTTTTCTCTTCTCTCTAGTAATAGAAATATCAAATATCTCAGCAGTGCATCCCTGCTCATCCAAACCTGACAGCATCTCAGGGCAAAGGACAACAAGATGAAGCCCCTTTTCAGAAAACAAACAAACAAAACATAAAACCAATAAAGGGACATATTTTTGGAAGGACAACATTTGGCAGGGGGAAAAGAAAGCCCTTTTTTGCAGGAAAAAAAAAGTGTCAGAACTGCATCACTAGGTCAGCTTTTTGTTATTTCTGCAGTAGGATTCCATCAGACACACCTAACCTGTCATCCGAACACTCCCCGGTTCTGAGGCAAAGCTAACGTGGTGTTGCATCCTGCTCTCGTCATCGACAGAAGAACCCTTCAATGCTACCTGATCTGTAATGTTTGCTCCCCAGTCAGCACATCTGGAGACATTCTAAAAATTAAGAACATAAGCTAATAGAGTAATAACACCTTGTATTTATATAGCACCTTCCTTGGAGGTACTCCAAGTGCTTTACCAGCTGTATCTCACCAAGACCCCCACTCAGCTCTCAGTGAAGTGTTACTCCCTTTGCTATAAGCAGGCATACTGAGACACAATAGGAATGAATCAGGAAAGGTGACATGACATTCCTCTACACCTCCCCACCACACATTCACCAGCAGGTGACATGTCAAAACACATGCCTGAGTTGCCTGAGGAAGCAACAGATGCCACCCAAGAGAAGAAGGCTGAGACCTGTGCTCCCCGGGATCTGGCAGCCTGCCTCCTCCAGGAGTAATCCACTTCCTGTCTGAGTTGCCCATGGAAGCAGATTACCCCACGGGCACCTGCACATACCTATGAGGCAAAAGCACGAGGCATTTAGCTACCTCTCTTAGCAGCCTGGGGAGAAGTCCTGCTCCCCTCCCATGAGCCACACTTGCTTTGCTTTAAGGAACTTTTCATAAATGATCACATCAGTGATCCAAATGTAGTTCGAAACTCATGACACACCTAATGAGGATAAAACAAAACATTACAGAGAGTGGGACCGAGGCAAGTGAGGCAAAAGGGAAAATGGTCGTGACGTCCCCATGATGCTATAGGTATCCCTGTCCCATACTTTATACGGGAGCTTGTGGCAGCACAGAGTAGCCTTACCTGCAAGGAGACGCCATCTTGTATAGTTCCCTGTGTAGTAAATTCCTTTCCCAAGAGGCCAGGGCAATCACAGCAGGTTAGGGAGGTCCATGCCAGCCACAGCCGATGTCCAGGCCCCACACACCGTGGAGAGGCACGAGAGGCTGGCGAGTTCATAAATTATCCCCCTAGTCGATTGCATTTTTCATCAGAGTGTGCACCGTGATCACTAATGGCACTTACGGATGGGACAAAACCCAGTATTTATCTTGTTTTCATTATATTAGAAGGCAGTGATATTCAATTAACCAACTAATCAAGCAAGTCCGTCAATACTGATCCTGGCAGGATTCTTCATCGCTCGGCTCTGTGTTCTGGGTGGGAGTCCATGTGTTAGACTCAGATGGACTTAACCCCTGACGGCCAGGGTCGTGCTGCTGAGAAGTAGGCAGGAGCCAGGAAACCAGGATTCCGATTTCAGACATGGACAGAAACCCCACAAATCCATCCTCTTGTCTGATTGTGGTGAGGATTTGCCACAACCTCCCTTTGAATCTGGTGTTATTTGTTCTACAAGGTATATTTACTTTTCAAGGACATGTAAAGAGCCATTTTTCCCATCCTGCAGATTAGAGATCTAAGATCCCTCTAACCTATCACAGGACAATGGCAGAGCTCTAACTATGGAGCCGATCTGGTCATGGGATGACCGAGGAAGTAGCTCACAGTGGCCCTGAGGACTGGAAGATGGTCCCTAATGACAACAGGTAGTCCTGACAGCAGGTGGGCCAACCTGGAAAGCCTCTGCCAAGAGCATTTTGGGTACATGTGTCTGGACTCATGGCTGGGAGACAGAGTCAGGAGCACACGTGCCTTTAGCGGGAGGCTCAGCGAGCCAGGCACACCCCTTGGCTCTGTTCACTTGTGTGCAGGGACGCCTGGCTCCAAGGCTAGGGAGTGGTTGGTAGCCAGCGAGGAAAGTGTTTCCCTTGAACTACACTCATTATTCCTTCACCTTCATCCTCCTAAAGACACACCGAGACCTACATGCTCCCATAGCAACCCCATTTCCCAGGGTAAACCAATGGCTGAAATTTGAGCAGCATTGCTCAGGTATCTGATTATTTTTTCTGACTTGTAGGACAAGAGTCAGTATAGACTTTGCCCCTGGATGCTCCCCACTTGGGTGGCTATGCCACTCACTGGACCCCAAGCCCTGTGATGGTTTCAGGAACTCTCACTCTTTTCAAAGCTGAGGATCTCAATAGGAACCTCTGTACTCTGCTCCTAGATGAAGGTGGCATTGGAAAAGGAAGAAATGTCCAGAGAGCAGATGGGACACGGGGCTCTAGGGTACCATCCCATCAGCTCACAACTGCCTAACCGGCAGCATGGCCCATATACAAGTTTAAGCTCTTTGCAGACCAGTCAGTTTGTCCTTTTGAAAAAGGGAACTACATCTGATGTGCACAGACTGCACCCCAGTAATGTCTTTTAAAATGCTTCCAAGTTCCCAAGGCATCTCTGAAGGAAGGTAGGAATCACGTGGAGCGGCCAGCCAGCCGATGCTTCTTTATGCAGAAGGGACAGCACTTGACTGGTTAGAGGAACCAGCCAAGCAGTGGAGTCCTCGCACCTCTGTGGGCAGCTGACTCCCTGCAGCTTCAGGTGAGCTATGAATCAAAACCTGACTCCCAGCATGAGGCCGTCTGAGCTTCAGTAAGTTACTGGGAAAGTGAGATGTTTCACACAGAGATACTTTAAAAGGGAAAGAATCTTCAGACTGCTCTTTGCTTCCAAACAGTTGATGAGTTTCAATTCATTAAGAGTTTGTAGGCTTGTTAATTTAATAAGAGTAAATGGGGCACTAATGTGAGACAACAATCAGTAATTTGAAAGGGGTGAAAAAGACCAAGTAAAACAGTCATTACCTAGCACAATGTTTGGTCAGAGGACGCCAGGAACTTTCAGCTTCACGGTAATGTTTGAAAGGGGGACATTTCAAACACACGCAGTCTTTGACTCTGGCTGGCTGGCTAAAAAAAATGGACTTGGTGGGATATTTGGCTCTGACAGAATAAGCAATATAATATTTTATGAGGCATGAAATCAATCCATCTATTTAGATCCAGTTGCTTCAGAATGGTTTTGAACCCTGGAGTGTCAGGCCAGGCTAAATCAGGCGGGACTCAGCTGACCACAAAACCCAATTCAGAATCAACACCAACAGCTTTCTAGAGTTGTCATCCTCGTAAGTGGTGTGGTTGGGACCCAAACCCAAGTCTCTCTTTCCACTATGCTCCCTCCTGCTGCCCTCACTCCTCGCTGGTTGTGTTTGTTGTTGTTTTAAGTATGATTAAAAGCTTGCTGTTTGATTTCCTTCTGGGATCTAGTTGCTCTAGTGGCATCCAAAAAGGACAGGCCAGATAGTTCCTACAGCCTGCAGGTGCCCAAAGAGTAGATGGCCGTGGCTCAGGGGCATCAGAATCTCAGGAGGGCCAATAGTTTGGTGGTGTTCGAAACACAGCCTCCATGTATATGGCAGAAGCAGCAGAATGGCTCCAAAAGCAAGTGTCACCTACTTTACATGACCCTGGTAACTAGCCTGAAGAGAGGGCATGTGTTGCCCTTTTGCAGAAGAAATGAATGAGGGAAATTCAAAGACAAGGTCAAGTTTGAATCAAGTTGTTCACTGTTGCTACCCAAGCACTGCACTGGACCATCACCCGACATGCTTTCTGGGCTCTGTGGCTGTGTCTGCACAAAGTAGAAGCAATTTCAGTGCCCGATGCAGAGAAAGTAGAGAGCAAACTCCCAGGGAGAGGGTTCTGCTGTGATATGGATTCCTCAATAACAATTACCACAAGCACCAGAGCTTTCAATTTAATGAAACCTATTTTTCAGCTCGGGATCTATGTCTGGGCTTAGTTGCTTTCTCTTCTTTCGTTTTCATTCCCTGTTTTGTAATGTTCTTGCCTCCTCGGTCTTGTATCTCCGTGTAGTGAGATACCTAAAATGGTGATGAGTGGATGAAAAAAAGAAAAATGATCTCTCTCCTGGTGCCTTAATGGAAGGAAGTGAAAGAACTAAATCAAAAAGTTAATAGTTACTATCATTTATGCTCCCTGGAAAGCTTGGTACAGGCGAACTCTAAATTATCTTTGCTAATGGGACAGTGGTAGCAAATGAAGTGTTATCATGGTTTTGTTTAGTACTTGACATTTCCGCACAATATATCATTGAACCGGCCCAGGAACTCTTTCATTATCTTATGCAACAGAAGAGAAAGGTTAAATGACGTCTCAAAAGTCACACAGGTCATATGGGGCACAGTGAGGCTCAAATCCGATTTTAAATTTTAAATCCAATGCCTCTGCGGTAACTCCATAAACAATTCTAAATTCTCACTTAGGGTGTCGCTTTTAATTTTCCCTCCCACAAAAATCTACGCAAGCAGATGGCCAAATTTGGTAGGTCTTGCGTGTTGACTCCTTTTTCCGTTTTCAGGAAGAGGTGCTGATGAGTAGGAAAATATTCCAAACCGGATCTCCTTTGTGAAATGCTCTCACGACAACCAAGGCAGGGATTTGTACCCATTTTATAGCGAAGAAACTGAGGCTCAGAGATACTCGGTAACTTGCCCACAGGCACATATATCGGAAGTAGTAGGTAGAGCTGCCCCAGCCCGCTCAGGGATGATGGGTTATGTGGCTGCCAGCCTAGCCAGTTGAAAATGCTATACATACCAACTTCCTGGTCACCCTGTGCCAGGATGGCAGTGAATTGAAGAGACCAGAACACATTTGTCTTGCTCAATCATTCAGTCCCATTACAAAAGCCGCTCATGGCTCCTGCCCCACTGGTGGCAGGTTAGCCACGCCGGCTTCCCTTTCACGCAAGCTTCCTGTTTCGAATCTCTGCTGACAAATTTATGGGGGCGAGGAGAGGAATGCCTCGCTACCCAGGGGAGAAGTCCACCAATGCGTTTATGCAGGCTGCAGGAACGGAAGTCTCGGGGGCCCAGGCTAGACAGGAAGCAGTGGGGGCTTGTGATGAGCTGCTCTCCTGAAGGAAGTGACCCTGGTCCCACTTGAAGAAAAGAGTTGCTTCCAAGAGCCAAGCGCTGTTTGTCAGCAGCCCTCCTCCATCTTCGTCCAAGCTTCAGTAGCAGTGTCACACACAGGTGTGTGGACTCGAACCCCTGACCTTAGCCAGGGGTTCACAGATGACAAATGACCTCTAAGGCCCAGCAGCCCCCTATGTTTGGACCCCCTAATACCCAGTACCTTTCACTTCCTCTCTTGTTGTGCATTGTGACAAAGGTCTCCCCTTTGTCCCCAAACAGCCATCTGAAGTAGATGGTACTCCTCTCCTTAAAGCACATAAGGAATAATCCTAACAGCGATAGTAATTGACCAGTTAATTAATTTAAAAGACTCATAGCTCTGGGAACCTGGTGTATAGATAACGCTATGCTCTGTCCTGTTTGTGCCACCGACCCTTTCAGGCCCTTAAATAGGGAGCCACCTCAAAGGACCGTCCCATTCCCATTATGTGTCATTGCCCCAATATTGGGAAGGGGTGGGAAGGCCTTCAGGTTCTCCTGTCAGAGGGTCGGCTGGAAATCAAGTTACAACCAGCACGATGTGTATCAGAGCCTCTCAGCTCCCACCCATTGGCCCGGCATCATTAATAATCCACAGCCTAACGACGGAGATGAGTCTTGGACCAGGAGGCAGGGGGCAGCCCCAGTGCAGTGAGGCAGAGGGACAGAGTGACTTATTAGCCCCGTTCCACGTGTAAGCTTCTCCTCCAACCAAGGCAGGGCCAGGATGATTTATTGGTTCAGTAAACAGATTTTTATAATTAAAATTGATTTTCAATTTTAGCCTGGTCCGGAAGGACTAGGTCAAGTTCAAGAGAGAAAGGGGGACAACGTAGGGAAAGGAAGGGACGTGTGCTCTCAATTTCCCATGTGTCTGAGATTGTTCGAGCAGGAAGGAGCCTCTCACTTTATGGGTGAGGAAAGGGCAGCCCTGGGGGGCTGACCTACTTGGCCAGCCTCAGATGGTGCGCTAAGGTAGAGCTGGGACTCAGCCTGTGTCTCCTGGACCTTTTCAATGCACTCCTTGCCCTGGGACTGTGTGTGCATGGGCTCACAGAGCCACTGCATCGTGGGGTGTCATTTGTTCACTGCACAGGGATGCCTCCCTCAGGGGATATGTCAGGGCTGAAATGCAGCCACATCTTGTGCGGTAGAGCCGGGCCGCGGCTCCCAGAGGATGTGTTCAGAGAAACCACCTAGGACTGTTTTCTTTGGAGATCAGCTCTTAGCTGGCCAGCAGCTACCTGGGTCTGCTGGGGCGGTGGTTCCACCTTCACCTCCCCGTCCAGTGCCTGGAGACTCCGTTGAGGCTGTTTCCTGAAAGGCTGAAGGGCTCTGCTGCAGAAGTGGAGACACACTCGCTGCCCTGTGGCCACCCGGTGTCGTTGACCAGGCGGGGAGTGTTTGACCCTGGGACTGGCAGAAGCATATTTACAGATGGCACGAGTGTGTCTGCATAGTCAGAGACTCCTAAGCCTGGGCACCAATGTCCAGAAAACTTGGCTGGTGCTGCTGGCACTGCCGCATGTGCCCACTGCTCTTGGTCACTCCCTCTGGGTGAGTCCCACGTCTATTGCCAAGGTCCACTTAGCAAGTCCTTTTGTTCCAGCCCCCACAGGCGACCACGTCCACAGGACTCAGTGCTTCCCCATCCTGGGCTCTCTGTTCCCGGTCCCTCAGCCAGGGCAGTAAACCAGTCGCCCTGGTGGCCACACTTCTGCTGCCCCCACTGTGTCCCCTTGAACGCAAGGAAGGACACATGAAGATGGGCATATTCTTTTTAAAAATGATGATAGTGCATTGCCTCTTTCCCTACCTCAGTGTGGTTTTTTATAAAAATAGACTTTATTTTTTAGAGCACTTTTAGGTTCATAACAAAGTGAAGCAGAAAATGTAGAGAATTCCCATATATCCCCTGTCCTCCCCTCCCCCATTATCAGCAACCCCCCCCAGAGGGGCCCATATGTTACAGTGGGTGAACCTACACTGACACGTCGTTACCACCCAAAGTCCGTAGTTTCCATTAGTGTTCACTCTTGTTCATTCTATGGGTTTGGACAAATGTACAATGATATTTAACCACCATTATGATATAATACAGAAAATTTTTACGGCCCTGAAAGTCTCTGTTCTCCCCACCTATCCATCCTCCCCCACCCACCCCATTCCCCGACAACCACTGATGTTTTCACCGTCTCCGTAGTTCTGCCTTTTCCAGAATGTCATACCGTTGGAACCGTACAGTATGTAGCCTTCTCAGCTTGGCGTCTTTCATTTAGTGAAATACATTTAAGCTTCCTTCATGTCTTTCCATGGCTTGAAAGCTCATTTCTTTTTAGTGCTGAAAAAGATTCCATTGTTACAGATGTACCATAGTTTATTTATCCATCACCCAACGGCTGCTTCCAAGCATTGACAGTTATGCAGAAAGCTGCTATAAACACCCACGTGCAGGTCTAGTTTGCTTTCATCTGCCTCGCTGGGCTACCATCCACCGCAGGGAGAAGACCCACGATGCAGGTGCAGAGAGACTTCAGTCATCTAGGCTGGCAGAGGGCACTTGGGAGAATATACCTCCACCCACAGGCGTCCTGCTTGCGAGGGCCTCAGTGTCTGTCTCTAGTGATGGGTGAGGGGCTGCTTTAGAAGGCTAAGAAACCAAGAGATGTAAAGAATGCTTCCAGTCCTTTGTTTTGTAATCATGAGTGGATTATCGTGGTACACAAGCAACACGTTAGATCACCAGTACAGATAAGCACAGTTTAATGCTGCATCAAACTCTTCATAAGTCACATCTGATTACATTGAACGAGGTGGACAGTTCTTACCACTTTCTCTTGGAATTGGGTGTAACTGGTGAACACGTTGCATGAATGGCTGAAGTGAGTGCTTGTGTCCAACAAAAGGCTGGATTCGGTGGCCTGCAGGTCTCTCCAACGCTGGGGTTCTTTGCTGCATGTACTTGCTTTGAGCAACCAGGCTGTGCTTTCAGAGTTACTTTTCTTTCCTCCCCATGTGTTTTCTTGGAGCTGTGGTCTGCAGCGGTTGGGTACCAGCTCCTACGGCCATGCCCATGAGGATCACCGGGGACTGGTCACAGGGGACAGGGAGGAGGCGATGGGGCAAAGGAGAAAAAGCCGGTTTTAAAGGTGGAGGCTGTGGTCAGGTAGGGACCCCGCTCCTGGGGTCGGTGGGAACCCAGGACTCTCACTCCTGGCCCCCAGTCATTCAGGCTGAAGGATGAATGAGGGATCCTGCCAGGCAACTTCTGATAAAGAATAACAGGGAGAAAAAGAAGAGAGAAGATCGGGGGGGGGGGGGGGGGGGGGGGGGGGGGGGCTGCTGAGGTGGGTGGAGCTGATGGGGAAAGAGCTGAGCCCCTCTACTCTCCCCCATCCCCCCAGGCCCCGTATCCCCTGTGCCACCCTTTGCTCAGCCTCCTGCCCTCCTTTTAGGGACTCGGTGCTCTTTGGTTTGTGCGGTTTCCATTTTCCCTTCTTTCCTTGAGGGAGCTGTGGACAGAGAAGCAGCAGGGATCGGAGGGACCCGCTGCAGCTTTCGCTGATTCTAGTGAACAAGGCAGGAGGTCTCCTTGGGACCTGTGCGGGGTAACTTTCTCATCAACTTTTCTGCCTTAAATGCCCTCTCCCCCAAAGAGGGGTTTTGTAAAGGGCTTGTTGCCTGAGGATGCCTTCGGGTGTCTATGGTTTTGCTGGATCTGCCGTGTTTAGGAGGCTGAGTTGATAGGACACGCTGAATGGCACGGAAGGCCAGGACGGAGCCCCCCAGGGCCTGCGGGTCAGAGTTATTATCAGCACAGCTGGGAACTCACTCGGGGGACGGCCTGGGCAAAGCAGTCCCCAGCGTTCCCTCAGATTGCTAGGACCACAGCTGAGTGACTGAGAGGGACTCAGGGTCACAGTAAGCCACCCACCCAGTTCTAGCATGCTGCCAGTGGTGTGGAGTTCAGGTTATCCTGACGTGTTGGCCGGTCTGTGGGCTCAGGCTGCTCCACGTCCCCAGGCCGTTCCCCTGAGCCCCAAGACAGGACAGGGATTTACTACGGGGCTCTGGGGAGCAGGTGCCCCCGGACATGGGCCAGCTCTGAAGTCTACAGCCCCCAGAGCCAGGGAAAGAATTCCAAAATTGGTAAAACCTCATAAAGTCGGGCGTACCCACCCCCGCCCCCACTTCTGCCAGGGTGACATCGTACCACAGAGCCGCGGTCTCACATCATGCCAGGCCCCAGACGATAGCAGCCTTATTTGGAGATGTGAGTTGTGCGTGTTCGGTAGAACTTGCCATGGAAACATGCTGGCCCAAGAGCAATTCAAAGAGGTATTTAAATGGAAACTCTCCAAGCCAATTCTGCCTTCATCAATTTCCGTGTTGTTTGGAACCAGTTCAGGCAGCTGCTGCTCTCCACGGGGGAGTGATGGCCGCCTGGCCCCTGAGAGAGGGGGATTCCAGTGAAGAGGGAGGCTGCACCAGCCATGGAGCAGGCGAAGGGCACTAGCTCCAAGTCCCAGCTCTGCCACTCACTGGCTGTGTGACCTTGAGCAAGTCACTTAACCTCTTCCAACCTGTGTCCCCGTCTATAAAATAGAGACTGTGGTCCCTGACCTGGCTATGTCACCGGGTTGTGTGTGGGGGTGGGGATTCACACGCATCCTGCCTGTGGGTTTGCTTTATACATTGTGAAGCCAAGTACTGCAGCCCAGGATTCTCATTACGTCCGCTCCACCTGTCCTGTGCTCGGGAGTCTGCACCTGTCTGCATTTCTCAGACTCCGGGGCAGAAATACGTCATCCTGAGAACCCATGTCCTCTGCTCCCCATGGCTAGGGCAATTTGTCCCAACCCCAGCCCACCATCAGGGTCGTGAGTGGGGCAGGAGGGGAGGGGTTCAGTGCTTCGAGAAACGTACAGATGCCCAGCTTCTGGAAAGTCTGATTTTGCTAATCTGACCTTGGCCTTGTTACTTTGTAAACGCGATGCAGTCGATTCCCATGCTCAGCTGGGTTTGGAGACTTCCACCTGGACCCCCCTTCCTTGCCTCCCCCCCCACTCCGGCTCTTACCACGTGCCCTGATTCTCCCCTGGAGTTGTAAGTTTCCCTGAGGGGGTCGCACTCAGCAGTGGTGGCTGGGAACTTGCGAGGGGAGTCGACGCCCCAGACTCTCGTCCAGGTCAGGCTGTGTGCACAGCAGCCTCCCAAGCAGGCTTAATGGAGGAGAAAAGCTTTTTTTAAATGAATTCCACTTATGGCACGCTACCTGCCCTAAATGGTCACATTTTGTTGCCTTGCTGCTGTGTCAGTCCTACATCCTGCAGGTTTGTTTGCAAACTCAGCAAACATCCGGTGTTTAATCATATCTGCAGGCTCCATCCTCGTGTCCCTGTCACAGCAGGGTCTGCCGGACTCTGTGCCAATACCACCATGCTGGGCCTCGCTGCCCAACCCTGGCCTGCCAGACATGCCATGCCAACCGATGTACCCACACACCGGCACACAGCACGGCCTCTTGTGTTTGGCCAGGAGCCAGCAAGATTTCATCTCCCAGCCCCGCAGCCAGCTTTGGATTACGCCTGTTCACAGAGGACAGGGGAGAAACAGAATAAATTAAGGCCGCAGATAACCCCGACCTCATTTCATCTAATAGTTAGAATGGCTCCCTAGCTTCAGCTAACTTTCCCAGGTGCTGTGGGCAATGAAATTAATTCACTGGGGTTTTCCTTCCTCATCCTGCCTTCTTCTATTCAAAAGCAGAGAAAAGGCCGTCAGAAAAGCTAGAGAGGGGAAAGGAGGCAGGGAACTGGTTGGAAAGTTCTGGGCTGGCTGTAGAGCCCAACTCCTGTTAAAAAGTAGAAAGCTGCAGGCCTGGGGGCCCTAGGGGGTCAGTCAGTAGATACGATGGGTCAGGAATAAGATCGTGAGGTCCCATCACAAGTTCTCACAAGTCATAACTCCGTTGCCAGCACTACTTATAAGGTAACCAGTGGCAGAAGTGTGCAGCTCTCACAGGGACACATCTGGAAACCTTTAAAGTTGAACTTTAAAGCTGCACTTTTTATTTAGGGAAACATTATCTGTTCCAGAAGAAGCAAACCAAAAGGGTGAGTGGGCCATGGTTGTCATCACTGTTATGATCGCTGCCATTTATTTGGGACAGATGCTCTAGGAACTGTGTTGAGTGTTTTACAAGTGCTATATTCTTTAATCTGCATAACCTTTTGGAGGTTTGAAAATGTTAAGTGCCTGACCAAGCTATCAATTGGCAGAGCTAGGATCTGAATGGCAACCCTTCAGATGGCAAAGCCCGATCCTAACAGCTCTACTGCTTGCTCGTACTGACCCACCACCCGCACGGGCTCTACACACCTTGCTCCTTCTCCCAGGTTCTCCAGCTCTGAGTTTGTCTCTGACACAGGCAGTGATGTTTGATATCAGGGGCTGTTCCTTGCTGTCACAGAGAGAGAGAGAGTGGCCGAGGTTCCTGGCCTTCCCCCAGGCCACACCACACACGTCCTCTGAGAATGAGCACACATTAGCCAGGAACAGACACCTCCTCTCACCCCACCCCCTATCCTGAGCCAGCAATTATTTCCGACCTCCCTGAGTCCCCATCTAAATATAGCCCTGACCAGTCGCTTCTCATTTCAGAAGGGGCAATCTATTCCCTGCTTTCGTCTGATGTAGCTCAGATGTCCCAGCTGCACACGATCTGAAATGGATGTACCACCATCACTCGCCCCTTGACGATGAACCTCTTAATGGAAACCAATGAGTTACCGTCCAGTGGGGTCAGCTCCTGGCCTTTGGAAGTGGGAGCCTCTGCCTTACCTCCTCTCTGATATCTGGAAAACATGAAGGCTGAGGTGGCAAGGCTAGGTCCCCTGACTGCACTGTTGACCCATTTAGAGAAAAGCATGGATGGACTTTGCCAAACACAGAGTATGTGCCAGGATAAACTGTCGCCTAGCAGCAGAGTACCTTTATTATTCCCATGTGCACAGGAGGAAAGTGAGGCTCCACGTCAGAGGTAACCGGCCCAAAGTCACACAGTTGACAAGTGGCTGATCTAGAATCTGAACCTAAGGCTAGATTCAAAAAGCCTGTGCTCTTTCCTTCCCATCAGGCCGCCTCAGGGCAGCCACCACTCCTGTGCGGTGACCCCTTGCGCTCCCTGTAATTGTTTGTATTAGTGGCAGATAGAAGTGGTACTAATAAGCATTGCTGGTTTCATCATTGATAATCGCAAGCTGTGATCATTTTCTTTCTCAGAGTAGAAGGTGAATTTCAGATTGATGTCCTCTAACAAATTCAAAATCATAAGAACCGGGAAGGGAGCCCTGAACCTCCTTATTATTCAGACAGATGAAGTTACCGAGATGAGAATACAATGGGGAAAGGTCTTGGAATGAAATTCCCTGAGGCTTTTCTAGCCTTAAGATAATTAATTATGATGGAATCTTCCAGGTAGAAAGGACAACAGAGATCGATTTGTGTCTGGAGGACACTTGCCCTCAGTGTTACAGCAAGTTAAGGACGGGTCTAGGACAGTGCCGAGGCCCAAGGACCCCTAACACCATGATGGTCCAGCACCCCTCTTCACGGAAGCTGAGCCGACCCAAACATAACTGCATGATGGAGTCTGAACACCAGAGACCTTGGCCAGAGGTGCCCCTGGTCCTTACTTAGTTTGCCCATGGAGAAATGGAGTCTCTCTGTGTTGGGTGGCGATGTCATGGTTTTCCTGTGGGGGCTTGTGGGTGGGCAGGTGAGTGCCCTCAATGATCAATTAGCTTCACAAACAATGACCACTCACCCCTCACACCCCGCCCATATGGGCCAGTTAGTTTTGCAACGAGAAAATGTTTTCATGGCCCAGGATACATGTCCCAGCACACCAAAAGGGACAGACCAATTAGCCATGGACGCTTTTTATAGTTCCCAAATGTTAGAAATCATATAGTTATAACAAGAAATAAAAACGTTGACCTTAAAATAAATGTGGGGCTGACTAGTGACTTTAGTTTAAAAGACTAAAGGGTAGTGCATCTTTTGAAAATTCTTTTAATTCCCAAGTCAAAAATTGTTTTAAATGATACCTTATCTGTGAAAAATCCGAACTCTTCAGAGCTGACCACCTTGAGCAGTTTTATTATCTCTCCAGACATTATTCTTCGCACAAAAATATGTCTGTGTATATACGACTACATAGCTATAGAACGGTCTTTTAAAAATAAAAATAAAGTCAATGTACTTTTTCTGAAACTTGCTTTTGTAACTCAAAGATGGATCATAGATATTTTTCCATGTCCATGATGCAGACACACATCATAGCACAATTTATTTAACAAATCCCATATGGTTGGACATTCAGGATCTTTCCAAATAGTCATTATCAAGTACAAAGACTCAGGGAATATCCATAGCACGCCCCTGAACCCAAGTGAAAGTTTCTGCAACAAAGATTCCAAGAGGAAGACTTGCTGGATAATTTTAGGTTTTATTAATCACCACCAAATTACGCCTCAAGAAGGTGGTACCAACCTAAACTCTCCACTGACAGTGTCTAAAGCATCAACATTTTTTAAATGCTGTCATTTTAATTGTTGTCCTTTCGTATTTGAAGAACTACAGGAAAACCATCCTCGGGGCAGCCTCTCTTACTGAGGATGACACAACTGCCCCTGTGAGCACAGACGACTGCTGTCCAAGCACATCCAAGGATGCTGTTTTTCTTCCCCAGCAGCAGGCTGGGTCCCTAACTCCACCAGGGGAGCTCGCATAAGTTTGGGAGACTTAGGTGGCTACCTGGAGGCAGAGGGTGAGAGCAGAGGAAGATGATTCAGGCTCCGCCAGGGTGTCTCCGTCCTATGCCAGTAGCACTGGCTTCCTGAGAAGGGTCCCTGTACTGAGGGACCTAAAAGGCTCCCGGCGGAGGGATATCAGTTTCCATTCATTTGGGCACCATGATTTTTCCCAGGGTCAAATTCCTTTTTGAAGGAAGATGTTTGTCTGCGATCCAAAGACTCACGTGCCCAGACAGGGATGTCTGCAAGGAAAGCCGTGTTTATTTGCAAACGTGCTGCCTTTGCAAACTTTCTGCCCACAGGGGTGGGCAAACAGCCCTCCTGTTACCAGGCTTTCACACTCAGGCTGCTGGCTGCTCGTTCACGTCAGGGTACCACGTGCACACAACCACTGTGGTTTGGACCGTCCAACCATTGCTGGGGACTCTGGCCAGCAGTGAGTGCCCTGGACAGAAGGAAGGCAGAGGAAGGACGTGCTGGGCGCGAGGGGAGAAGAGCGTGCCCGTCCATCCTGTCCTGCCACTTCCCCAGAGTCGTGCCAGGGAGCCAGAGGGTCTCCACATATGTCTCGGAACTGGCTTGGCTCTATGCACACTCGGATTGAGGTGTCATGGTGCCAGCCCCTTCCGTCGCCCTGCTCCTTGGCTGCTGGAACAAAGCCCCTGTTGAGCAGACTGAGCTTGGGAAACTGGTCCCTGCAGGTCCCCAGTCCCCGCTCCGATGGGGTCACAGTGTCTGTCAGGAGCGCTCTGAACCCCAGGACAAGGCACCTTCCCACCTGCTGGGCCTGGGTGAGGAGGAGGCTCACTCCCCCCAAAAGATGTGGGTCCCGGAGGCTCCGCCTCTTCCCCTAGCCAGGACCCTAGGGCTGGGTCACCAGATGGCAGGGTCTGTATTTAGAGATGGGGCATCCGAAGAATCGTGTTAGTGGCCATGTGGCCTTGGATAAACCCCTGCAGCCTCTGAGGGTCACCTGAAACGTGAGAGGACTGGCAGCTAGGTTACGTCCGTGTCCCTTTCAGCTTATTAAATCTGTGAATGCCAGCACACTCCGCCCATCCTGGGCACTTTCTAGCCTGCATGTTGGTGGTGCGGCTCTCTGGGCAGGATGTGGGTATGGCTGCCAAGCTCCTCTGTCCAATGCACTGAATTGGCCGGCCCAGGAAAACTCCCCTTACAACACCACACCCCAGCCGTGCAGGCCTGCGAGCCCATTGTGTGGATGTGGGTGCGATCGCCCAGACAGGGAAGAGAACTGTACCTAAGAGAAGAACTTGTGGCAATAATCCAGAAGTTATAGATTCTAGGGTAGAGCCAAGATTGTCAAATCAATTATCTCCATGGGGCCCTTGGGATACACTAGAAATTGATAGGAACCAAATTCTTCCTTCCTTCCTTCCTTCCTTCCTTCCTTCCTTCCTTCCTTCCTTCCTTCCTTCCTTCCTTCCTTCCTTCCTTCCTCTTTTTCCCTCCCTCCTTCCCTCCCTTCCTTCCTTCCTTCTTTCTTTCCTTCCTTTCTTCCTTTCTTTCTTGCAAGCATTCACTCTCTTATTAATTCCCATTTGCTATGCCTGAGCTGAGTACTAGGTTATGGTGGACTAAAGAAAGATGACTTCACACCACCCCTCCTGCAGGCATTTTATCTAACGAAAATCCTGGAACAACAGACAAAGCGTTGTTGTTGACATGGCACTAACTCATTCATATATTTCATTTTGATTAATCCTTGAAACAACCCTTCAGGATGCTTACTATTCTCAGATGAGGGAAAGGGGGTTCAGAGAGGTGAAGTAAGTTGTCCCACTCACACAGGAAGTGGTGGACTCAGGATTCACACCCAGGTCTGTCTTTCCCCCAAATCTCTGCTTCTCACTTGGCACGAACATAAAGCGATTCCAAACTCCCCAGTCACATTTGAAGGAGCCAGGAAGTGTCCCTGAAGGAGGTGAGCTGCACTGAGACCTGCTGTCACTCTCTCTTTTGGGCTCCTACTCAGGGATGGGCCTCTTTGCCCACTGGCGGCCCCAGAATTCAGCCAAACTGCCTTGGTTTACAGTAAGCAGCCTGCAATACTGTGGAATTTGCAACCCAAGAACCTGGGTTCAGTGGGGGCCAGCGTTTCTCCTAGGCTGTATGGGGGGCATGAGTGTGTGAGGGCCAGCAGGCTGCAGCCCCAGATTCATGCAAATGTCCACCTTTGCCGCCACCCTGCTGCGTGACCTTGGGCAAGTGGCAGCCCCTCTGGGTTGTGGCTTTTCCATCTGTGCAGCAGAGAAGGGGATTGCCCTCTCACTTGGTGAGGGGTACAGCTAATAAGGGGTACCATTGTGGCACAGCCCAAGCTGGGAGGAGCAAGGAAGGGGTGATTTCTCCAGGCGCTACAGAAAGCCTGCTGAGAGCTCCTCTCCCAGCCACCGCCATTTGCTAATGAGGAGCAGCATATGTCGACGGTTCCGGCATCCACGCTCACTCCTTGGCTGTCCGAGCTTCCAGAGCAAACTGGCTTCCTATTAGGCATTTATACTTATTAATAGCAGCAAATTGCAGCCCTCCACAACATCTGCTACTTTTCGTTTGCAAAGCGCTTCCCAGGCCATTGGTATTCGTAGTATTTTGTGACCCAATTCTCCGAGGCAGAGTGGGGTCCCCTTATCTGAAAATGATCATTGGAGACATAATGAGGGGACAGGATTTGTTCAAGGTCATCCAGACACCCTGAATGGATTAGCGCTCAGGACCTCAGCTCCCCAAGCCTCAGACTCTGGGGCTATTGTCCTTGCTGTTCAGAATATTGACGATTTTGACCGTAGAACTCCTGCCTGGAGGCAGGTGGGGACAATGGTGACAGCCAGGGCTGCTGCATCCGTCTGCTCTCACGTAATTGATGGATTCACTGGATTAGCCCTATGGCCAGAGAACAAGCAGGAGAAATCGCAAAGTTCAAGGCAAACCATTCTGGAGGAGCTTTTATTGCTTCCAAGGAGGTAAAATTATTTCCCAGAATTGAGGCAGCCAGGACGTCAGTAGAGAGGGTCCTATAAGCATCTGTGCTTCCGGTCTGCTAGCCACATCTGGAGAGCTGGAATCTCTTTCCAGAATCTTTCTGGTACTTTACTCAGGGCTGGGCCTCTCTGACATCTGCAGATGTATCATCATAGAATTAAGAGAGCTTGGTCAGCATTGGAAGATACTGGGAAGGGTCATTTGTCATGTTACATCCAATTTTTAATAATCTCCCCACCATCGAACCAGGTGCATATGACCTCATGTTTATCTAGATCTATGTGGTACTCGGGTTAGAAAGTAACTACGACCCTGCAAACTTACCCCTCCTCCTTTCCCTCTACCTTTCACAGGACTTTGCCTTCTGTGTGACTTTCTGCCCGGCACCTGTGTATCAGTTAGCTATTACTACAATGAAGCTGTGTAACAAACCACCCCAAACTCAGTAAGCATCACTTCTCATGCTCACGGACCTGAGAGCCATTGAGGAGCAGGTGATCTAGGCTAAGCTGGGCTGAGCAGTCCTGCTTCACGTTACTGCACCAGTGGGGCTACCTCTTCTCTGTGGGTTGGACTCAGGTCTGCCTCATATGTGTTCATTTGGGGCCCAGGCCGAAGTAAATCCATGGCCTTGGCCATGGGGCTGGACAAGTGAGGGAATAAAGATGGTGATTCTATTTACAATAGTTCAAAACCAGACAAAACCACACTATGTTAGAGAAGTTTACCTTGGTGGCAAAAGAATACAGGAAACCAACGTGATCCCCAGAAAGCTAAGGAGGGGGGAAAAGGGGGTGGGGATGGGAACTGCAGGCAAATGCATTCTCATCATACCTGAGAATGAGAAATGACAAAGCAGAGGCTGAGCAGTAACAGGAGAACTTGCTAAACTCTGGGGCCATCTGACCTCACAGGAACTATGTGAATGCTAAGCTCCGCCCCTGTGCCTCCAGGAGGGGTGGGAGGTGAGGACCGGTTCTGGGTAGCAGAACGCTGTGACATTATTTTTCCCAATCATGACATCAAGTTTCAGAGCTTGAGACTGACAGGTCCAGTTATGTGACAACACACGATAAGAGACATTCTTCCAAAACCCTTTTGTCCATTTGAGATTAAACTGAAAAGAGTAACGATGTTATCTTTTCACTTGAGGATCTCAGAATATTTCATAAACATGAATTTTTTAGCCTACCGACAAAAAGCTTTTCCCCCTTGACCTGGGGAGCTGAGCAGAGAATAGGTGTTCTCACATCTACCCAATAGGCTTTGCATGGGTGAGTTTGTGTGTCTGATAAAAGGTACATAACGTAAAATTTACCATCTTGTCCATTTTTAAGTGTTCAGTGGCATTACGTCTATTCACATGGTGCTGCCACCATCACCACCATCCTTCTCCGGAACTCTTTTCATCTCCCCAAACTGAAACTCCACACCCATTAAACACTAACTCCGCATTTCCCTTCCCCCACTCCCTGGCAAGCATAATTCTCATTTCTGTCTTTAAGAATCTGAGTACTCTAAGTGCAACACATCAGTGGAATCCTACGATATTTGTATTGTTGGGACTGGCTTATTTCACTTAGCATGAGGTCCTCAAGCTTCATCAGTGTTCTAGCATGTGTCAGAATGTCCTTTTTTAAGGAGGAAGTATTCCGTTACCTATACAGACCACACTGAGTTTATCTATTCATCTGTCGTTGGGCACTTGGTTTGCTTCTACCCTCTGGCTGGTGTGAACGAAGCTGCTGTGAACACAACTGTTAAAGTAACTGTTTCGGTCCCTGCTTCTGATTCTTTGGGGTATGTACCCAGTAGTGGAATGATTAGATCACATGGCAATTCTATGTTTAACTTTTGGGGGAACTTTCACACTGCCCAATAGGTGTTGGCACGAAGCCAGTAGAATGTGCCAAGCAATGTATGTGCAGACCCCACCCCACTCCCCCGCCCAAGGAGCCCTTCTCCCCAGCTCACTGTGAGCACACAGGGAGGTTCTGAGAGGTGGTGACACTACTGCCTTAGAAACAGTGACATCAGTCAGCCACCTCAATCGACACCCGGAGTCCAGTGGCCAGGGGACAGACCTGCATCTTGTGTAGTCTCGGAGACCATCCGTCACCAGAGTAGCTCAGGTCATGAGGCCATGTGAGTGGTTCTCAAAGCAGAAGGCCCCCTCCATGACTTTCTTTCCTCACCTCTTCCTGTGGTCTGAATTCCCTCACTCAGTTAATTAGCATGCCTGGCACTGTAGCTTAGGATTTTAATCAGCGTGGGGTGGTTTTAATTAATCGTGTGTCTCTGCATCTGGAGTGGTTTGTGTTCCAGGGTCAGGAGAGGAGCCGGAGAAAAGGAATGGGAAATGTGGTAACGTTTGGTATGCGGTGTGGGTGGAGAACCTGGGAATCTGCAGAGAGAGAATCGTTGTGCCAAGGTGGCTTGGAAGCCACCGGCCACCTGTGAAATTCACTAGCAATGTGTGGAAGGTCACCAGAGCCATCAGGGAATAGAATTGTCCCCAGATAAATAGTGAACTAAATAGAGTTTTTGAAAGTGATTTGAAGTGTCGGGAATATTTCCGATGCTTTCCCATAGTTACCCGTGGGGTGAGGATTGAGGTCATGCATTGATGTAGATTGGGGTCAGTCTGGGAAGGCATGACCATGCTGGAGAATACTGCCTGATAGTAGGATTTCAGAGATTTCCCTCGGCCTGGTCGTCTTTGGGAAAGTCCTGTAAATGTGAGGGGGGTGGCACCAAGCTCTCAAATCATGGTGACCTTTCTACGTGGTCTGGCAGAATTCTGGTTGCTTCCCCCATTTTAGCATCCCTGCTCTGAAAAGAATAGAGAAAGCCTAGATAAAGTTCAGAAGAGTTAAAAAAAAAAAAAGTTGATATGTAGATAGAAGGATCATAAAAGTAACGGTTAAAGGGTCTCATAATAACTGTCCAGAACTTACATCCTTATCCCATAGGGATCCACCTAGTTGGAATGCAAAGAAAAATAAATATGTAACTATTACAGTTGCTGGTAAAAGCACTAAATAAGTCTAGAAAGCTGGGATCTGCCCAAAGATGAAATAATGAACAGATTAGGGGCAGACATTAGTTCAAGGAGAAAATGATATGATCAAGTTACGAAAGGAGAAAAGTTCTCCCAGGTCTGTTAAACTCACCGAGTTCACGAGGCCTCGGAGGACACTCAGAGCAGTTTTCTGTGATGTGGGGAAGAGGTGAAACAATAGTGCAATGAACAGTGGGATATTAATGACAAAGCACAATAATAACGCTTGATCATTTACAAAGCATTTCACACCTATTGGGTCATCTGTGCTTTGGGAAGCTCTGTAAATTAAGGGGGGTGTTTTATCTCCATGTTTAAAGATGAGACACAAAATGAGACTCAGAGACAATAGGACCTCATTACCAGCAAATGGTGAAGCCAGAATTGCAGCCTAGCTCAGCAGGTTCCCACATTCTTTCCAACCAAATGGAAAGGACCAAATGGAAATCAAGAGAGGAAGGACTTTGACAATTTCAGGTATCAGGCAGTATTAAACACCAGTTGCAAGATATTTTTAGAAATCTGAATGCAAAGGCTTTTGAGAATGTCAGACTGGCCAAGCAGCTGGCCCTTTGTGTTGCACACCCCAGAACCCCAAGGCACATTTATCCAAGAGAGATAATAGAACATGTCAGTGGTAGAAACTGGGGAGGGTACTAGTTAAGTTTAGACCAAGAAAATACTTTTGATTGAACAAGCCATGATTTTCTCTTTAAGACCATGCAAAATATGGAGCGCTAGACAAGCAGCTGGAACATATGAAAACATTATTATGTAGTTATGTTACCAACTTGCACCATCTATGGCCCCTTTTATTACTTTTTCTTCCCCTCTAGGCATCATGTTTTGAACAGTTTTTGCCTACTAAACAAACTGCATTTATTAAGTAATAATATATTTCCTATTCTTAACATGGGACATACATCACTGGATACGCAGACAAACAGAAAACAGCAACAATTCAATTTCCATTAGGCTTTTGGAAATATTGAAAATAGCTTGTAGACCTCATTACCACTCAGGAATTCCTACACGTCCAGGTACCTTGGAGCTAGGAACCATTATTTTTATGCTTACAGGACCAGGATGTCTCTGCCCATTTAAAGGGGGGGATGAAATTAAGCGGGCAACGGGAAGATGCTAAGTTTCTGGCTGTGTGTCAAGGCAGTGGGTGATTTGTAAGAAATTGATTGTCTGGATTAACTACGAAAATGGGAAGGTTTTATGTAAACAGAGTCGAGGCATGGCTCATGCCGATTACATGAGCGGTAATAAAAGGAAGGATAAAATTCCAAATGTGCAAAAATGACATCTGAGAATGTGGAGAAAGGGCCCCCAAGGCCAAGCAAAGCCCTAAGAATGGGCACAGAAAGCTAAAAGGGAACTTGGAAGAAGTGGCAATGCAGTGTGATCATTATAAATAATCAATGTATACTTAACAAACAAAAAAAGATAAACAACGAGAAGAAGAAAACTAAGGTAGAAAGGGACAAGAGATCACGTGGGATTTCAGATTAATTATTAATTAATTCCGAAAGAGAGTTTTGAGACTAATTGAGCAGACACTGGTGCCAGTTTGCCTGTGCATGAGTTACAAGTAGCCCCTGCCAAGTGATGCCTAATTTTACGGAGGCAGACGCCCTATGAAGCAGCAGGGAAAACAGCTTCGCATTTGCTCATGGAGCTTGGAGGCTAAGTCAGGTCAGCGTGGTTTATACTTCTCAGTGCTTGTTGTCTGGTGGTGAGGTATTAAAAAAAAGATGACCACATCAGATCCTCTTAGCTCAAGCTGAAAGATTAGGTAAGAAATCCCCCATTGAAATAAAAAGGTATCCCAAATGGAAAAGACACTTAAAAATTAAAAAAAATTAAAATAAAAAATAACTTTTCGTAAAGAAGAAACTGGCAAAATGGCACATAAAGGCCAAGGCTATAGAAAGAAAATAAAAATGCCATTTGATCCTCTGTATGGTGATTAAGAACCTCCCCAATGTAATGGGCTCTGAAAAGTCACGTAAAAAGACATCTGGGCAAAGCTACATGGGAGAACAAAGAAATGCAAAAGATCTTTAGGAGCATGCAGGAAATGGAAGCATGTGGGTGAAGCAGAAATGTCCTGTGGAACGTTTTCCATTAACAAGCGACTGGTGAAAGCGAAATGTAAAATTGGGGGGTTGGAGAGGAAACCTCTAATCATGAGAAGAGTGTGGGTAGGAGGAGAAAAAGCAACAGCTGCTCTTTGAAAGCCCCAGAGTGAAAAAACTTTCAGAGCCAGTTGGCCGCCATTATGAGAAAGAGAGTGGGCAGGTCACAGCTACAAAGCGAGTTTATTACACCTCGTTAAAAGTCACAGAGAAAGAAAGCGAAGGCCCCGGTCTTGGGTGAAACACCCTCTGGAACCACAAACATTATGGAGGGCTGGGAAGGAAGCAAAACACGTTACGGCAAAGGAGAAACGAGTGGAGAAAGAACAGACCTTTGCATGTATCGCAGGCTAAGAAACAATCATGGGATGCATGGTCGTGGAGATATTTTTCGGTTTTGGTGGTGAGAAAATTCAAGTGGTGGTGACAAAATGCAACTCTATTAAGTATCTTTTATAATAATTCAAGATAAACTCTACAAAGTCTATTCCCAGAGATTTCTAAGAAGATAACAGGTGGTTGTCTCCCCTGGGTGCTTATGTGGCCACCTACTCAAATATGATCATTTAAGGACCTGGGCTCTAGGTCCCTTCATGCTCCTTCACCACTTTAGGTGACACGCCTGAGAGAATACCATCGCTTTCTGGTGAATTGCTGAGTGTTCTGCAGAATCGTGACCACTCTCTCCCTTGTTGTCCTGTCAGCTCACCAGAGTCCCTGTGGAGTCATGTGGTCAGTATCGGAGCTGCAGTCAGTGCCTGGGCTCAGGGGATCCCCACTGTGGCTGGTGTGTGCTCCACAACACGTGAGTACCCCCAGAAGCGCCCTCCTGCCTCCCACGTCCTCCCGTAACTCCCTTCTTCCCTCTAGCACCACTCTCCTTCCCTCCGAACTCTCTTCTCTCCCTGTCTTTTCTTCCTCTTCCTTCCTGGTAGCATTTGCAAATTGTATCTCAGTTCTTTCCTTCTGATTTCACTTGACGCTGCCAAATTCCCATAAGATGTATAGAAATGGCAGGACGGGAATGATGCTGGGTCGGGATACGGAATCATGCTGGATCATTACATACTGGAGGGCGCGAGGGAGACGCCGGACATGTCTGACGATGACGTCACTGGAAACTGACATTCCAGAGCAGAACAGCAGGAAAAAGGGAATTGGGCTTTTATTCTTGAGGCTCACGTGGGCTTGTTTGACGACCCTGGAGCTGAGGCTGTGCTCCTCTACCTGGTAAAGCCCAGCTCCCCTGGGAGGAGTCAGTTCGTGGGCACCCCAGGCCATGTCTTCACTTGCTCACCGTGACTCTCAACAACTCCATCCTCCCTTCCTCCCTCCCAGGGATAATGACCAAGGAAGCCCCTCACCCACGTGGCCGGGGGAAGAAGAGTGGGTGCCTGGATCTTCTAAGATCCTCGTAATTAGGGTTTAATGTTTTGATTTATAGAGAGTGAGATGCACAGGTCCTAAGGGTACTGTCTGAAAAGCTTGGACGGAGGCAAACACCCAGGTAATTCACACACACCCCGCCCAAGATATACATTTCCTTCATCCAGAACCTGCTCTCAGGTTCTTTCCTATTCTTCCCGGTGTGCCTTTCTTCCCTAGTTGCTTAAGATCAGGCCAAAGCCAGACATCGCCTCTCCTGACATGCCTTCTCTTTCTTTCTAAATAGATGCCGTCTGGACATTCATAGCAGGGAGAGATGCAGGAGGACATGGGCCGGGCAGGAGGGAAGGGAGACGTCTGGGGCAGACAGAGAAGGTGCAGAAGATCCCAGAGGACCAGGGAGAGCCTGCACAAGCTTAGCCTGGGCTCCTCAGTGTGCTGGGAAGGGCGTGTGCTGGAAGTGCAGGGGGTTTCTTCACATCGTGGGAGAGCTGTGCCCATATACACAGACTTGTTCATAGAGCTTTCACATGGGCCCTGGCCCTCTGTGCAAGGCACAGTGCTGGGCTCAGGGAGTACAAGGGGACTATGTTACACTGGCTGTGCCCTGGAGCTTCTTGGGCACTAGGCCTCTGGTCCAGGAAGAGGGCAGAGGTTGCAATCTATACTAGGATCTGTGCATTTGGTGGGCCCGCATCATGGGCAAGACCCTGTATTAACTGCTACAGGGCCCAGCGAGCCTGACCCTCTGGAAAACCAGGGCAAAGAACATCAGGAAGAGGGTTCCTTCGGGTGTTAATATATGTCTGTTTTATCACTTTTGCCAAGTTTTCCCATGGTTGTAGGGAGGAGGGTGGGAACTTTGTGGGAAGGGAAGGGAAGGACAGAAGAAAGGTTGTGCATGTGTGTGTGCGCGCGCACAGGAGAGAGAGAGAGAGAGAGAGAGAGAGAGAGAGAGAGAGAGAGAGAGAGAGAGAACTGGAGGAGAGAGAGCTAGACCATGCACAGTTCAAGGGCGGGGCCCGTACTAACAGGTGGCTCAGGTGGCTGAAAGGGCCATTTGTACTAGCAAGGGCACAGGTGGGTTACAGGCTGAACAGGCTTAAGAAATGCTCATGTAATTGAAACCCTCCCTCCTGTTACTCAGTCTCAATTGTCGCGAAGCCCTGGCCCGCCGGCCCCAGTAGCACAGAGGGTCACCCCGAGGCCCTCTCTCACAGTCCCTGGCCCCAGCCCACAGGCTTGCTGGTTTCTAATGGCAACAATAGCTTCAACAAGCTGGACATTTATTTGTCCATGAATCTTGAGCCTTTATTCTCAGGGCATTCACCTTGGACCTGAGCCTCCCTATTCTGACTTGGGTGAAAATAAAGGGAAGCTTACAGCCCAGCCTGCCTTCACCTGTCCGGGGCCTGGAACCTTCCCTCCAACCACAGGCTTGGCAGGTCCCCAAGCCCCTCTCCATCTCGCCCTCCCAGGCCCAGGCCAAGAAGCCTATCTCAGCCTCAGCAGGTAACAGGATCCTGCAGACCGAGCCACATCGATTGGCCTAGACGGTACCTTTGTGAAGAAGGGTCCTCAGCGTCACTCCTGGGAGGCTCACGTAACTCGAGACATCCACAGGGGAAAGATAAAATCAGCTTTTATAAAGTCTCCCCCTTGCCCTCTGGTGACCCCTCCTCTTTGCAGAGTTTTTCTGTTGGAAGAATGCCCTCCCCTGGATGGGTTGGCACTGGTTACCGTTCAGGATTCATTTGGTTTCTTCTTTATCTAGGTTCTGCCAAGATGGAGAGAGGGAAAGAAAGGGAAGGGAAGATAAGGGAAAAGTGCTGCTACCCAGAGCAGAAGGGTGGATTAAAACTAAGAACCCAGTTTGGGTTCAGTTTCCTCAGATATAAAATGACAATGCAAGAGCCATCTTACAGCCACATTATGAAAATGAAGGGAGAGGATGTGTATGACAGCCCCTCCCTGTGTGTGGCTGTAGCCCTGATTTCAGTGACTGTGTCAGCAGCGCCCGTGGGTCGGACCCCAGGGCGTCTTCCATGGTCCGTTTCCCCTTCCTGTCCTCCCCAAGACCAGAAGGCTAAGGCCGGGTGGCTGGCACAAACCCCCCGCTAGAAAGTCTTTCTATGTTGGGCAACTCCTATACCAGCCGTGCCATTGAGGCCCTCTTCAGCGGCTCCCCACCAGCTCCTGGGAACGTGCAAAGAGAACAGTTTGTCCCACAGTCGTGACTGAGTGTCCCCTTAATGAAGCACAAACTGATTCTAAAGTGCACGTGGTTCCTTGCTGCCGTGTCAGGCATCCCAGAGCCTGGCATCCAAGCGCGACTTACACTAACTACTAAGTCACTACCTCTCCTAGGGCTGTTCCCAGAATGCCCACACAATCCTGGGGGACTGTGAGGGTCCACTTCTGCCCAGCCAACTCTCTGCAGTCCGTGCCGTGGTCTTCTCTAACTCTGCCGAAAAGTTACCAGCCTCTATTCCAGAGGAAAGCATCCCAGACTAGATACGAGTCTGTTTGAACTTTCCTTTCTGTGGCTCAGCAAATACACAGTATGGGTTAAGAAAACGTGCTTTTCCTTTCTTAACCACTGCCCACTCCCCCTCCTCCCCACATGCCTCTAGCACATGCTTTCATGGCCAAAGGATGGTAAATCAGCAGTGCCATCTTACAGGAATTAGGAAAGCCCGTCATCCATGCAAGCTCCAAATGTCCCTCTCAATTGAATGACCTGGATCCCCGTGGGCATCCTGACATGCTGGGCGACCTCTGAGGCTTGAAGTCCAGACAGGCACACCCATGTACCAACAGTCACATGCTCTGCCCAGTCATGCCACCTGGGGCCACATGGGGTGGAGTGGCCCCACTTGCACAGAGCCAAGTGCTTCCCTGCACCAAGCCTGTGGACCTGGTGACATTAACGGGCATGAAAGCTCCAGGCTGTTGGATAAAGGGCAGTGGGAACATTGATCAGAATCAATCAGAGTAATTGGTGGATGTGTCTCAAGTAACAGACAGCGTCCTCCTTCTTACCGACGGGACTATGAAGAGAATGGATCAGCCTGCCGTCGTGAGCCTTGGGTTTTCTTCTTCCTCCCCTTGTTCTCTGTCCCTCTCTCTCCCTGTACTCCTGCTTCTCTCCACCTCTCCTCTCCTAACCTCCCCTCAACCTTAATAGAAAGAAATAGGTCTCAACAGCACTACCTACTGACAAAGAGAAGAGTAAGACAGCCCCACATCACCTTTTCTGGTGGCAACTGCTAAATGCAATTTCTCTTCTCAGAACGAAGGAACCTCTCCGGGTCCCTTTGTCTACCCCCTGAGGTTTGTGTTCAATGGATCATTCATGTGGGGAGGGACTGACAGGAAGCCAAGCAAGACTCTGGCCTGGAACGCAGGGCAGAGCTCACCCTGGTGGTGGGACAGGACCACGTGGTCGCTACATAAGCCCAGGAAGGCTCTTGGGCTCCCCCAGACTCCTGCACCTCCTGATTCCCGTTAAGCCCTGTGCTCTCATACTGCTTTGGTGACCTCACCCTTTTGAGTGAGGCCCAGCAGGAATGGTGAATCTAACATCCGCGGCTCAGGTTGGCTTTGGATCTTTAAAGAAGGTAAAGGGCTGTTGAGTTTAGTTGCCAGCAGCTGGTGACAGTGGGAAAATCATAGCATAATCACATCTTCGTGTCTTGGGAGTTTATCCCAGAACAACCTAAAGACTCGGGTTCAGACTGCGGTGTCGGTCACTGGGTCTGAGACTCATGGCTCTGGAAGGACTCACCTGGTCCACACACTTCGTAGGAGAAACTTCCCACACAGCCATCTACCTGGGAAGGTTCCCTTCAGTAGGTAGTGGCCCTGTCTCCGAGCCACAGATGTACCTGCCTGTTTCTGTGGGTCTGCCTGAGGAGGGCAGGGATACAACATTAGGAAACCCGGTCTCTTCCCTTGTGGGGGTTCCCAGGTGTAGCGACAATGACAAAAGAGCCCCCATGGTCTCCTACTTGAGTAAGTGTTCCAAGTCCTCTAACTTTTCTATAAAGCTCATTTGGGAAGCCCCACTCCCACTCCATTTTTCCCCAATCTCCTTATGTTCCCGATAACCCAGGCTGGTAGACCCATGCCAAAGGATTTGGGGAGATGGCCCAGGGACAAGCCCCCAGCTTGGAGACTGGCCCAGGCCAGACTCACAGACAGCCCCGTTTCCAAATTGAAATTTGCTTGCCCAGCCGGCAGCCCTGGAAGTTAATATTTCCTATCACTGTATTTAGGAATTAATTTCTCGAGAACTTAATCACCACCTCTCCCTCATCCCTTTCCGTCCTCCATCCCTCTCCCTTCTAATTTTCCACTTGGCTGGGAATTCTCCAGCAGTGAAAGTTCAGGCTTAGGAGAGGGCGGAGGTAGCTGCTCGTTAGAGAGGATAATCTCATTGGAACCACTGACTTGAATAATAACCCCTCCAACGGGCCATGGCCATTGTTCCCAAGGGCTTGTAGCACCTCTGAACTGGGGCTAGAGGGACAACTGCAGAGAAAGGAGAATAAGAAGGGGAGGCCAGAGAAGGTTAGCAGGGCCAGAGTCCAGTTCTAGGGGCCTGAGGTGTCTTCTTGGCCCACCTACAGGTGTGTGTTTGGGGTGGGACGACAGTGGTGGCAGCAGGGATGAAGGTCTGAAAACTCAAAGTCACATGGCGTGCACTGTTGACATCCCTCTGACATTTTTGGGGTCCTGCCTGGAAAACGGGTGAAGCGGGATCTTCCTGGACCTCCAGGCTGCTCCCACAGTAGAATTGAAGGGAATGCTTTAGGAAGTCTCTGGAACCCCGTGGAAGAAAACATCTAAGCTGCTCCCCTACTCCCCGCCCCCACGTTCCACTAGGGTCATGAATTAACCCTCTGCACATTTCCTAGCTCCTGTCTGGGCTAATGAGAAATCATAGTCCTAGAAGAGCAGAAGGTCATTACCCTGACAGACCCCATAAGAACCCAGAAGGAATTCACTCTCCCCCTTCCATTATCTTATCACGTCTAAGGTCAGTTGTCTGCACTCTCGAACATTTGCAGCCTCTACCCTGATAGGCACTGAGGGATAGTAGAAATGTCAAAATATGCCTGACATTGACCTTAAACATGACTTTTCACGAAGAGCTGAGTTCTCTGTATCCTGTGGCAACTACGAAGAAGGCAAAGCTGCAGCCCAGACCCCTCTTTCTCCCTTTTCTCCCTCCTGACCTCTGGGGCTCCTGCTTCCTCATTAAGGAGGAAACTGCTGGAGCCACCCCTGTTGTTTTTACTTTGGTTTGCTCCCTGGGCCAGCCTGGGAAAAGATTGGTGTTTCTGCATCAGCTGCAGACGGAGGGGTTAGAAGAAGAAGGATGAGAAGGGAAGGACTAATACTACCATTTATGGAAGGCTTATGAGGTATGAGCTATGCCCTGTTCTAAATGCTTTCCTTGCATAATCTTTTCATCCTCATAATAAACCAGTTAGGTAGATACTATTTCATCCCCATTTTATAGATGACAAAACTGAGGCACCAAGAGGCTGAGTAATTTGCCCAAGATTGCACAGTAAGCTATGGGTGGCTTCCCTGGTGAGACCTAAATCTTGGGGGGGAGATAATGAGTAGTTAGTTTGGGGGCTCTCGGGAGCAGGGCAGGATGCAGCCCCTTGAACTTGGAGAGCAGCAAGCCATGTCAGCAGAACTTGTCTTGAGATCCCCCCAAACAAGTTCCTTTGTACCTCCTGAAAGAGAGGGAGAGTCTTCTCTTTTCCATCTGGATCTCTATTTGGCAATGCCAGGTGTTGTTTGGCCTGAAAGCAGCTTCATTTTTCCCTCTTCATAATTTAATCAAAGACATTTCTCAGACCTACTGATGGCTCTTGGAAATAGGAACTTCAAAGTTGGGGAGTCGGTGAATAATTGAAGCCTGCACCGGCTCGCTGGGTCTCCCGTTAATGGGAGTAAAAACACTATTAATAGCCATGTCGCGCAGACGCCCTGGCAAAGTCCATAACATTAGCTTAATGGCTGGAGGTAATGAAGTCCTCCTGCAGAAGCGAGCCTGGTAAATTAACTTCCCAGACTTGGAGGCAGACGCCCTGGTTGCCATGGGTCTGTGAGAGCAGCCACGGCGTGCCTTGGAGACGACCACACTCAACACATGCCCTTTCGCTCTTGGGACGGGCGTCCTGGAAGGGTCCAGGAGAACTCACAAGTCGCAATCCTATTCTAAGGGCTGCTTCCTAGGGGCAGGCACACATAGCGGTTAGCCTAGCGAAGAAGACTGAGGGGACCGTTTCAGATTGCCTTAGCACGTGAAGGACAGACTCATCGTGATGGCAGGAAATATGGGTTTAAGGGCAGCCAGGGGGTCTGTCTCTCACTTCTCCGTCTAGAAGCTTCAGGGGGTTCAAGCACAGTGGTTAAGAGCACAGGCTCCAGAGCTCATCTCTGCTTAAATAATGGCTGTCTCTGGTGACCTTGGGCAAGTGACTTACCACCTTCTCTGGAGTTTACGATGGTAGCTCCCTCACGGCGTTGTTGGGAGACGAACGTGGCGTAGCCCGTAAGCCCCTTATTATGGCTCCTAATAAGCACTCAATGACTAGAGGCCATGAGGATTACTCAGCACTGTTTTCTACATTCTCATCACACATCCTACTTATTCTGAGGCCATCTCTCTTGTCCCTGTAGCTCCCCTTTCTTTCTTTAGTCCACCCCCTCAGGGATTTCTCCTTTGTTTGCTACGTTCACCTCAGATTTTCCAGTTAGACTGTCCCTCCCACCGAGACCCAAGATGTCTTCCTTCTCCGTGGCCGGGAGGAGGCCCCCACAGCTCTCCTCTGTGCCTGAGGGTCACCCCAAGAGCAGCGCTTCCCTTATCTTTTGCCCGGTACCTCACCTGTCTGCTTCTGGAGGAAGAGCTTCTCTCCCCAATATCTCCCTCCCCACAGAGGTCCCCTCCCCTGCCTGTTCCATTTCCCACTAAACTCCTGTCCAGGGCTGCCTCCTATCCTGCGACAGTCCCTGGCGTCCCCCTTCCCCTGCAGAGTCTATTCTCCTTCACCCCCAGGGCTCGTCCCCTCAAGAGTGACAATGACCTTGCAGTCCCCTCTTATCCTTCTTGGCCCTGTGAGGACCCCGCTTTTCCCCCACAGGGGCTCAGCCGTCCCGAGTCTCCACATCCTGGCCACCCAGCGCACCTCCATGTTCACAAGACTTATTTGACTTGGATTAAATGCTGTTCCTTGAAGCTCAGACATGTCCCTGCAGTGAACTCCCACTGCAAGGCAGGGACGGCCCTGGCTCCAGCGGAGAGCTTAAGCACCTTCCCCCTGTGCACTTGGGTGTGGGCCATGATTTGTATGTGCATCTTTCACAAGCCCCGTCAGTTGAGATTGTAAGATGCCAGGTCAGCCTGGATGTGGTCCACCTGTGACACAGTACACTTTGAACAACACAGGACACTAAGCAATAATAGCGAACCTTCTGTGGCAGTTCCCTGTGCCATGGAGCTGGGATTTCCATCCAAGGCAGGCTGGCTGCAGAGTGTGCTTTCAACTAGTGCACTCTGCTCCTTTGATCCTTCCTTCTCTCCTTCCCACCCACCTGCCTTTATCTTCTGTCTGCTGGTCATGAGGATTATAGGAGATTCCAAAATAAGTCAGGCACGGTTTCTTCTTTTGAGCAGCTCACCCGGGGCAGGAGGGGGCTGCACTCAGCCCAGTCATTGTCATATCGTCTAAGAAGTTCTAGACTGTAGGAAACTCGAAAGTACTCTTCACTTTGCCAGAGCTGGGGGTAAGTTAGCAGGGAGGGGTGGGGGTTGCAGGTGCATAAGAGTTGAACCGTGTCTGGAAGGGGAGATAGATGTTGGACGGGGGAACGTGGGGAGAGAGCCGTGTAGACAGAAGACCTGGCATGCGCAGAGACGAGGAAGTCTGACAGAATATATTAGACATGTGGAAAGAACAAGCCTCATCTTGCCTAAGAGGCAGGGGAGAGTGACAAGGGCCGAGGACGGGTGGGAGTGGGGCGGTGGAATAGGTAGGACTTTGGAACCCAATATGAAGGAGGACGAGGGAAGGGGACTCTAGGATGACGTTCCAGCTTCTGCATTTGGCAACTGGTGGTTGGAGTTACCATCTTTTACAAATCTGGGCATGATGGGAGCGGGCCAGGCTGGAGGAAGGAAGCACAAACGTCAGTCTCGGGAGCCACTGACAACGCCCCACCTGTGTCAGCCCCTCCCTGGACCAGGCCCCTTCTCCTGAGCCCCTCATTGGTCTCTCCCAACCAGGTGCACCCGGAAGGAGCGCTGTGAGCGGTCCCGAGAGCCCCGCAGGTTTGCCTCCGAGATGAAGCAGTGTGTCCGGCTGACTGTCCATCCCAGCAACATTTCTGTGTCTCAGTACAATGTCCTGGTAAGGGCAGTGGAACCGGGGTCAGGGACGTGGGCAGAGCCCGCTCCCCACCGCAAGGGGCCGCAGCCCAACGTCCCTCGGGAGGCTGGGCCCAACCTGGCCAGCATAGCCACTCCAGATCAGCGCCAGGAGCCAAAGAATGTGTCCCTGGGGTGGATGAGCTGGGGGTGCAGGGACATTGGGGAAGAGTCTCTATGCATCACGGGTAGGAAAACTGAATCCAAAATGATGCAAAGGGTGACCAAGACAGGGAGGCTGCTGGGAATATCTTTGTGTATAAGATGGGAAAGATGTATGTGCAGACGGAGAAGGGTCAGATCATTCCCACGTTCTTGCACTGGGCGCTTGGTGTTGCCATTTTTCCAAAATGGGGGACAATGGAAGAGGAGCTTGGTCAGCAGTACCTCAGTCCTCTCCACCTTTCCTTCTACAGACAAATCCCCCAAATTCTGTTTCCTGGGACCAATTCCAATCACATATAATGAACTTTCTTTTGTCCCTGTCTCTTTACATCCCACCGTCTTCTCCATATACCCTTGTAATACCTTGGCTCTCTTCTTCTCTATGTCACTATGGCCTCATGTTTTGCTTTGTCTTTTCTTTCTGTCTGTTCTCTCTTGCTCTCCCTCTTTCTTCCTTTATTCGCTACCCTTCTTTTTCCTACGTCACTCTCCTCCTCTCTCTCCCCCGCCGGGCTGTTCGCAGCTGGTCCTGGAAACATACAATGTCCCAGAGCTGTCAGCTGGTGTCAACTGCACCTTTGAGGATCTGTCAGAGATGGATGGGCTGGTGGTCGGCAATCAGATCCAGTGCTACTCCCCGGCGGCCAAGGAGGTGCCCCGGATAATCACGGAGAATGGTGAGTGGTCCCCGGGGGCAAAACTGGGTGGGATGTCCTTCCTTCAGGCTGGATGAGAACTCAGGGCAGATGTGAAGGGACTGAGGGAGCGTACAGGCGGGGAGGGCCAGAGGAAGTGTGAGGGTCGGTGAGCGTGTTACCAGAAGTGGGAGACGAAGTGTCCCTTCGCTGCTCTTGGAATTAACTGTTGAACCCAGGTGTGCATGCAAGAGTCCACCTTATCCTGGGTGAGGAGCAGCTGCAGAGAGGGTAGGGAGAGGGCTCGGCATCAGAGTATGCCAGCCAACTTCAGAGATTGTCCTAGTGCATGAGAGGCTGGCGTGGAGGGGCCGTGGAGGAGGGGAAACTGGCCAGAAGCAGGGATGGGGTGCTGGGGGTCATCGGGCTCCTTACCCCCTGCCTGCACTGCCGGGTCTCTGACCCTGGACCACTGCCCCCTCGCCCCGACCCTGCCCTGCCTTCCCAGAGCTACCTGTTCTTGGCCATTTGTATTGGGAGGGATGAGGATGGACAGACCCGGCTTGGGCAGGCTGATCCCATGTCGGCCCTCCCGTTTGGGCATGTCACGTTTGCTCTGAGCTGATTGATTAATGAGGCTCTCGGGGCAGGAAGTGGGGCCTGGGGTCAGGGCTGTGAATTAAACATGGGCCCCAGCTCTTCCCGGGAGCCAGCTGAGGATTCCAGGGACGCCTGCCCGAGTGAAGCCCTGAGCCCACCAGAGGAAGGGGCACCCGAACAGGGGCTCCCTTTATAGAGATGCCCATTCAGCACGGGTGCACACACAAACATGCCAAACCTCTTGTGTGGCTTGTGGCGACACTCCTAAGCGTCAACACATGCTCTTGGTAGTTAGTCAGTGTGTGTGTGTGTGTGTGTGTGTGTGTGTGTGTGTGTACGTGGGGGAGCTGGTAAGTAAATGAAGGCTGGATGCCAGGGGTCCAGTGTGGAAGGAGGAATAGATCAGAACTGCCTTCCGCAGCTGCTCTGAGACCTGTCAGAGCGGACAGCACCCCCTCTCACAGCACAGTGGGTATAGCTCTCAGTGGGACCCCGACGCCCGGCCTTGGCCTTACCCCTGACCTCTTGGCTGGCTCCGCCCCACAGGGGACCACCATGTCGTCCAGCTGCAGCTGAAGTCGAAGGAGACGGGCATGACCTTTGCCAGCACCAGCTTTGTCTTCTACAACTGCAGCGTCCACAATTCGTAAGTGCCCCAGCCTCACTCAGCACCCTGCTCCTGGAGTCAGGATTTATTGAGAGACAGAAGACCCACCATTGTGCGCAAGGCATTACCATCTAGAGGCCCTGCAAGGAGGCCTCCTTCACCCCCAGAAGGAGACAGTGCCCTCCTCTGGTGCCCAAGGGGTTCATGGGAAGAGGAGAGAATGAAGAGCGAGACCCTGTGCGGGTGGGAGCTCCAAAGCCCTGGCCCGTACATCTTCTCTGGCATAAATCTGTCTAACCTGATTCACTTTCCACCATCTGTTGGGGGGATGGCATCTCACCTGAAGAACAGAAGAGCCAGCACCCTGGGTGAGAGGAGGCGTCTAAAGACGGAAAGAAGCCCCCACGTGTGTCTAGGTGGGGACAGGGGCCCAACAAGTCACTGAACACTGAGGTCTGCACCCTCCCTGCAGGCTGGGTCAGGGCTCAGGCTGAGGCGGGTCTGAGGAGAGCAGAGAGGTGCTGACTGGGTGGGCTCTGGCCTGGGGGTCCAGCTCTGGCTCCCGTTCCTGCTCTGTCCCCTTCCCCAAGGGAAGTCACAGAAGGCAGATGCTCAGCCTCTCTCAGACCAGCCGCAAACATCACCATTCTGTGCCACAGCATCCTCTGTAAGTGGGGAGATGGTAGTCCTTCTTCTGGGGATGGCACTGAAATATTGAACAGCTGACATGGCAAGGGCACTGTCCCAGCAGAGTGGTTACTGGTGGGGACACTGCTGGCTGCTGCTCCTCCCCATCAGCCCTGCTCGGCCCACAGGACAGCTGCCAGGGCTAGAAAAGCTATGACCAGGCGAGCAGTGAGAGCCATGTCTGGCCCACTGTTTGGGCACCGTTCATGTTTTTGCTGTTATTATATTATTATTTCCTCTTTAAAATGATGGAGTTGGACCAGATGGAGAAGGTACAAGACATTTCTTTCACAATAGAACCCTTTATTCAACCAAAATTAGGTGTGGAAGCACAATGTACAAACTAGAAGGGAGTAGGAGCTACTCTTGTTGAAGGTTGAGGGGGCCTGGAACCCCTCTGTCTAGGAAACTCACTCATCTATCTCCTCACACAGCCTCCAAAGAAGCTTCATGGAGCCCCAGGGTTCCAGAGAGCACCGTCTGAAAACAGTAGGACCTGACCTCAAAAGCCCTGCTTGCTTTCATATGCTGTTCTGTTTTCCTCTCCATACAGTGCAAGCTAGTTAACATAACCAAAGACATTTGTGGCCTCTAGCCCGGTGGAATGTTAGGGTTCAGCTATCTGGTTACTGCAGCTGTGAGTTTAGTGCATGGCTCTCTTTGGGGCCCCACAAAAGAGGCAGCCAGACCTCCCAGCCAAAAACAAGTGCTTTAACACGGGAATTCTCTTTCTGCTTCTTGCCACAGAACTTCCCACGGCTTGACTACCTCATGGCCAACTCCCTCGCTCCCCGTTTGCCCCTGTGGGAAAGCCAAGTAGTAGGCGGAATCATGTGTGAAGTTTCCATTCAGTCCATCAAATGATTGTCAGCATTTTATGTGCAAAGCAATGTATACTCATTAGACAGATAATCAAAAATTAATAAGATGCAAAAACTCAGAAGTCGTGGCCTAATGGACTAGAGGATGAACTAGACACTGAATAAGTGACATATAATACAAGGCCAGAACTATCCCAGAGACATAAACAAAGGAGCTAACGAGATAAGGGCCCAATGTGACCAACTCTCCATTGGTCAAAGAAGGAAGAGGAGATGGACAAGTGGTGGAAGGAGGAATGGTTCTCCAGGTAGAAGGATGGCATGAGGGGGGCATGGCCTGTTCGTGACTGAAGCACCAAACACACGTGGGGACGTGGACCTGGACGCCTGTCTGGCAAGGCATTTGGGGTTTACCCTTTGGAGGAGGGAACCATGTTTGGTTTTTAAGCAAGAAGGAACTCTCCTAAAGCTGCCTTTGTTTCCTGGGGGTGAGTGTAGAGGTGGGGATGCAAGAGCCCATCCCACTGAGAGAGCAGCCATAGGACCTTCCTTTGCCAGAGTGGGTCCATGTGGGTCCTTGTCAGCCAAGACCCTGGAGTCCATTTGAATTCAAACTCCACTTCTTTGCTTGGCCTACCTCTCATGGGCTCTCTGGACCAGCCCCTCTCCTCAGACCTCAATGTTCCTCAATTCAGCAGCAAAGGGCACCATCCTGTGGAGAAGGAGGGGGGTTCATAGGGCCCTTGGTGACCAGGATGGTCAACTGGCTGAGTGAAGGTGAGGAAGCCAGAGATTCTTGGCTTGCTGAGGCCATAGAGAGAAAGGGGATGAATTTGGATGCTTTGTTCTTTCTGAGCGTTTGAGGGTAGTTTCTCTTACTACTGAAAAATGTTTTGCTAGACTCAAGAGTCTTAGAGCTGCTTTATTGGGTTCACCCAGGTTCTCTGATCGGTGCCTCTCCCTCCTCTGTGCCCAGGTGCCTGTCTTGCGTGGAGAGCCCATTCCGCTGCCACTGGTGTAAATATCGGCATGTCTGCACCCATGACCCCAAGACTTGCTCCTTCCAGGAAGGCCGAGTGAAGCTCCCTGAGGTAGGTTCCCGCAGCCAGACGGCTGAGTTCCACTTGCTATGAGCCTGGGACACCCAGGCAGGCCTTCCCTCATGAAGAGAAAATGAAGGCAAATCCCACAGGACCACCCGCCTTCGCCACAACCCCAAGTCTTAAGGAACCACTGCATGAAAACAGTAAACAAGGAAAACTCTGCACTGGGGCCAGTGGGCTCTGGATGACTCTTGCAGGTTCGGTTCCAGGCAAAGGTGCATTCCGGGTCACTCCAGCCAGGTGAGTTCTAGAAGAATTCCAGAGGGAGGAGTGTGAGGGTGTGTCCGAGAAACCATTGTAAGTACACAGCAGGACTGTGTCCAGACTTCAGCTGTCCCTGAGCACTGTTCCCAGAGCAGAACTGAGATCAACAAGAACAAATTAAGTAGAAGGGAGAGAGGAAGAATGAAGAATGGTCCACTTACCAGCCAGAGCAGTGGTTCTCAAGGCGGGATCCCAGGCCACCCGCATCAGCATGGATGGCCTGCAAACTTGTGAGACATGCAGTCACCAGGTCCCCCCAGCCAACTGGGTGAGAAGCTCCAAGCTGGGACCCAGCACTCGGGTTCGGCTGCACGGTCCAGTTTGGGAATCGCCGAGAAGGAGCTGGGCTCCATGCCTATGACACTGTGTTTCTCTTCCCTTCTAACCTTGATTCTTATCCTCGGAAACCATTCATCACTATAATAGAAATACTCCATGCCTAGGTCGTTACCTTTCTTAAAATGTAAGTTTGTGAACACGGGACCTCAAAGATAACGGGTATGAAAGCACTTTGGGAAACTTTGTTGTTGCTCAAATATCGTGGTGCTTGAGTGACTCCAACCATTGGACCAATAGTTCTGAACGGAGTGGTTGCTTTAGAATGTTGTTATTTAGATAACACACACACACACACACACACACACACACGAAGAGGTTGTGGAAGCCCGCAGTCATAAGGCCCTCACCCTGTACAATGGGGTCTGTCTATGGCTAACATGGCTCTGGAGTCACAATCCAGAAAAGAGACCCAGACCTAGATTGTCCCTGACAGGGAAATGGAGGAAAGAGGTTACCTCTTGGCTTTAAATAGAAGTGTGAATCTCATATTTATGTGTCAATTCTCTACTCTTCTTTAAGACAAAATGGGTCTAAAGCTAATAGGAGAGATATGGGTCTGACAGCCAAGGGGTACACCCTTGGCATGAAGACCCTAATAAGAGGCTGGACCATCTCCTTGGCTCTTCGCCTTTATCTTGGAGCGTGGACGAAGGAGCAGAAAGGCTGGTTGACCCTCCAAGACCAGGGCCTGTGGGCCCAGGAAGCAACCTCTTCTTGTTTTGCTCAGAAACCTGCAAGTTACTTGATGGGATTGGAGACAAAGAGGTTTCCAGCCTGACCGGCTTTCCAGTCCGGTGTATCTGGCAGAGGTTTCATGTGTGGAGAGGCCTAAGAATCAAGTGAAAGTAGAAACAATTGAGCTATCTGGTGGATTTCAAAAGCCCCTAATCATTTAATTACGCTGAGAGAGTTTTGCAAATCTGCTTTTTCTTTCTTGTTTGCTGCTCTCGTCCCAAGTTTCTTTCTTTTAAATATATAAAAGGAGCTTGCATCTGCTGCTCAGAAAGAGTAAAAAATAGACCTAGGAGAGAACAAAACAAGAGCCCATCATGTTTCCTGGTGCAATTCAGGGATCCCTATGGAAGAATGTTGTCCTCAAGGGTCCAGAATGCAAGCCAGGCACAATGCCCCATCTGTACCTGCTGGCAAAGGCTGCTAGGGTTTCATTCATAGCCCCCCAGAGGATTTAGTGCCGGGATACCCGGGAAAGGGAGAGGCCTGGAGGAACATGGCAGATGGACGGACAGAGAGGTGGACTAACCTACCGCCTTCACCCTTCAATTCTTTCCATTTCACCTGAGCCGTTTTATTGGGAGCCCGGCAGGCTATTGCAGTGAGAGGCTTCAGGGTGATTTGGAATCGCCATACCTCCCTTATCACATTATTAAATGGAATTAACTTTGGCTCCTGTTTTTCTTGTATGCGGACTTATCCTAAGAGAAGGAAGTTTTAAGTCTGTGCTTCTGGCCAAGCTTGGCGGCTGCCTTGTCCCCAGCTCGATACTAGGGCTGTTTTGAATATAACCTAGAGGAGGGGAAGCCAGCGTTGACCGCCTCATGACGGTCTTAGCAGCATCTTCCTGGAGAATGTACCAAAGGAAAGAGAAGTCAATAAATATTTGTGGACTAGTGACTGATCCAGCCATTTTGGATCAGAGAAAGGAGATCATTGTCTTCAGAGCTTAAAAGAAAGCCCTGGGTGACTAATGGAAATATGGCAATTTTTGTTGTTGTTTATGTTGTTTTGTTTTCTATATTTTTGTTTCTGGGAAGAGATGGTAGCGGGAATAAGGGGTAATAAAATCACACGTTTGAAAGGTGATTTTGTAGAATCTCCTGCCCCACGTGTCCTCTCTATGCCAGAGGAAAGGCTTATGTACAGCGTGATACTCCGAAGCTTTGCTACGTGTCACCACGCATCCTTCATCAGCCAGTTGTCCAGTATTTCCCACACGCAAGGCATCGTGAGAGACTTATGTGTGTAGGAGATCTGGAGATCTGTATTTAGAGACGTGTAAAATGGGCCGTGGCCTGCATGGTCTCTGTGGTTCTGTAATTACAAGTGGAAATAAGCTGAAAAGCATTGAAGAGAAATGTATGCCCACAAAGTGGTCTTACAAGGTGTGTTCCAGACCTAACTAGATGTTCTATCTAATGGATGACTCACTCAGCCTCAGGCCTACAGCTTCTCTGGACACCCAGGTGCAGACCTACCCTGTTGGAAGGAGGGTGAGACCTAGGCCCAGTGATTCTTCTGGAAGTCCCTGGGTTTTCATTTCCTTTTAACCTTTGAGTGTGGGAATGCAGACAGGGTCTTTTTGTTAGCCAAGAGGGATACTGCCAGGTGGCTTTTCATCCACCGAGCACCATCTTGTATTCCAGGAAGGTTTTCATCCATGCGTCTTCCAGTTTCAACACTGGCTTTGTTGACGATCACCGGGGATGTTGAATTACCTCCCCCGCCTCCTCCCCAAACAAAGAGTGCATTCAGGTGAAGTTATTGGTCTGGAACAGAGAACTGGTCAATTGTTGTTGTTATTATAGTAATGGCAAGTATTCTAGCATAATTACAATTATTAGAAATAGAATGCCCAGTAACATATGTCGTTTATAGTAACTGTATTCCAGTTACAAGGAATGGTTTTGTTTCAACGAAGGATGGCATTGTGATAACAACCCTGGGTCTTTGGATCAGCTGCCGGATCCTGGGCACCACACAGAGGAGGGAGAGGAAAGTGAGGGAAAACTGAAGTGGGATGAGTGGGGTCTACCTGGTCTCAGTTCTGTTCTCGAAATAGCAGCGAAAACTCCTTGCTTCCCAATGGAGTGGCCTTTCGCTGGGGCAGCCATTAATAGAACCTTGCCCTCACGTCTACCAAGCTGGAGGAGCCACGGGTCCCCAAGTAGCTTTGAAATCTCCAGGCTCCTCTGCCTACCCACCTGCATACCCCATCGGGCCCACTCACTTAATACCAGCGATCTTTAGGGAACAAAGTCGAACTTCTATGGAAAAGGAAATCATTAACAACCATTTGCCCTCGACGGACTATTGTACTGTTATTTCTCATCTAAACTGAAAAGCAAAATGAGCTGCAACGGAAGCTCCGTTCTCTGACTGGATGAGTTTTGCTAGAAAGGCGAAGCACATCTGGCCCACGGGGCACAGGCTCAGCGAGGAGGTTCCCGCAGCCCCTCTCTTCTTGAGATTCAAGCAGAGTTTACTCCAGAGAACACTTGTAAGATCAGAAGAGGCAAAATGAATTCTATTTGATTTCCAAAGCTGTGCTTGAAAGGTTCTCCCCACCTCCCTTCCCACCCCGCTACTCCTGAGATGACAGCCTTAGCCAGCATGGAGACCATGAAACCTACCAATCCCAAGAGTCAGTCCTGTACAACTGAAGAGCTGGCAAGGCGAGGAAGGTGCTAACCCCTGGACGGCTGCTTGCCCCTGGTGCTGAAATAAACCCTAGGCCAAGGGCACTTACCACACCAAGACCACCCCCCACCAACAGGACCCTCAGGAAGTCAGGCCAGCCCATCTTGTCAGCAATTGTTTCCCTTCTTGCAGAGGAGCCATTCCTGGGACCCAACCCGAAGGAACAAAACCACCCTTGCCATGCCCTTCACCCTCCTCTGAGAAAAACAAAGCCAACCCAGCTAAAGAACTAGCTTTCATTCCATGAGCCACCCCCACTCCGGGTGTTCCATTACTGAGTTGCCATTTCTCCAGACAATTGCACTTTCCATCAATCTCGTCTGCCCCTCCCCCATTAAGGTTATGGGTATTTCCTTTCTGTATTATTACTTTGCTCTCTCCATAAACCAGCCCCTCGTAGATCACGCTAATGGCGTTATAAACTTGGGGAACAGCAAGAAAATATATGGTGCGTTACATTTTTGTCTTGGGCACCAGGGGTCTGAGAAGGTGAGTGTAAATTTGGGGAGTTGGTTGGGGCTCGAGCTGGCTTGTCTTTGGAACTAATGGGGGCTGAGATGATGCGGAAGGGAAAGGTGACCTGCAAATCATTTATCCCTTAGCTGCCCCCAGATGCTGCCCCAGCCCAGCTCTCCCTGCACCTTCCCTCCCCCGAGCTCCCTCCGCAGTCCTTCTGTAACAACCAGGAGAATTAGAGTTCTCATCTTGTAAACACACGGAGGGCTGTAAATCCCCAGACCTGCCACCCCTCCCCAGGCAGCACCAGCCTTGAATGCAGCCTTTACTCTCCCAGCTCAGCAGCCGTCTTTACGTCCTTGTTCAATTATTTAAATATGCAATGAAACCTCAGTATAAAGCAGCCACTGACATGTTGGACATTGTAGATGGAAAGGCATCCTTGTTTTGCTTTCATACTTCAGCCAGGTGTTTGTGCTCCCTGAAATTAGCACTGTTATCTTTACTTCTGTGTGCACCTAAGTGGAGACCAACACATACACAGGGCTGGGCAGTCGACCTGGAGCCCACTGGAGCTGCCTACTGAAAGCCATGACCTTAAAGATTTTGTTGTGCCTCAAGCCGCTGCCACTCCCCGCCCTCAGCCCATTCTTAGAACTGCAGAATGTAGCCCCAAGCAAAGCAGCCTCCACAGCAGTCTGCTTCTCACTCTATGCGTTTCTCTCCAAACGATCTTGCTAAATGCAGGTATTTCCCACTCTCCAAGAGCTGGCCCTTTCACATGATTCTTCCGAGAAATATCTTCCTTGAACAGGGAAGGGCGGTAGGTTTTGAGGAGTTCTGTATGGGGACTAGATAGCCATTTGGGGGCGAAAGTCAGATGAGCAGGTGTTTAGTATTTTGTTCATGGTCACAGTTGGTACCAGGCCCTGAGTTTCTTTATCATGGACATTTTTTTGGCGGGGGATGCAGTCATATGTGTTATGCTAGGAAACAAGCGAGCACATGGGAAAAGACGTGTAAAGGATTGGAGGGAGCAGAATGTGCGCTGGATTGAATCCTTGTATCCCTTGCACTGTGTAACCATGTTCGCTAGAATGATAACAGTGTCACACACTGCCTACCAGAGCCATACACACCTGTACAGCGATACTGGTTACAATCTACCAGTTATTGTCCTTTCAAGATATCCCCTCCTGGTAGGTACATAGCCACTTCCAGGAGGCCCATGTCCCCCATAAGTCCCCAAGCCCCTCCAGCATGTATTCAATTGTTCAGTATTTTGAATACCACCCTTGGAGGTAGTTGAGTAGGTGGTATGATCCCCATTTTAGAGATGGGAAAACTGAGCTTTGGAAAGGCTATATCATGATTGTCCCAGATCATCTATGGCGTTATCAATAGAACTGGGATCGTAAACATAATCTAATCCTAACTAACCTCTTCCTTTTATGGACGGGGACACCCCGAGCGTTTGAGGGACTTGCTGGAAGCCACATGGTTGGCTGGTGGAGGTCCTGTCTCTGTGCGTGGAAAGCATACAGCTTCAGGATGTCACCTCCCGGAAGAGGGGACTGCTGTTAGGAGAACAGTGGGCGGAACTGGGACCTTCCGATCTGTCCCCCTGGTGTTTGGGACACTGGGAGCTTTTGAAATTGTCCGACTCCACAAACAGGGTGGAATAAGCTGGACAGTGGGAGCTGATGGGGTGTTTATGGAAAAGCACCCGGAGTCAGGAGCAGGGGAGATGGATCCTTCAGAAATGAGGTAGGAAAAGGGAGTGGACGAGGGACCAGGTGCAGCCTGAGCTGCGGGGAGGACGAGGAAAGAACCAACATTTGTCGGCAACGTTATATGTGGTAGTCCATGGGCAGCCCGCCCCCCAACCCAAGGCCCTGTGGAGGAAGCGTTGTTAATTCCCACTGAGAGTTATACCAAGCCATGATGCGAACCCTTTCAGGACGCTGAAATTAGCAGGAGCAAGGTAGACTGCACTCCAAGTGCCATGATTCCCCAGCTAGGTCCTTTCTCGTGAAGGAAGCTCAAAGGTGAGGACGCGATCTGGATGGCCTGAGCTTCCGGATCCCGGCGGAAGTGCTCAAAGCAGGACTGTAGACTCATGGCGAAACATGGAGGTGTCTCAGAAATTTCCCAGGAACATTAAACTTAGAGGTGGTTTAGTACCTGGGACCTCAGCATGCCGCAGGTCAGGAGCTGGGGAGCTGGAGTGGGAGGAAAGGACAGGGTGGTGGTCCCTTCATGCCTTGTTGCCAAAGACAAAATTGCCATTTTACATTTCAATTAGGAGGGAACCGAGGTCAATGAGAAGAGCCACCAGAGGAAAATGGGCCCAGCCCAGCCCTGGGCCTCTCCAATTATTATTAATGAACTTACTCTCAGAGCTGCCAACCTTTTTATATGCAAACTAAGCCTTTATGGGGCCACTGGCAATCAGGGCTCATTAGAGAACTCATAACAAGCCTCAGTGAGAATCTTACAGGGGAAGAGAGAGAGGCTTATGCTTCAGCCCATATCCTGGACTAGAATCAATCCAGTCCCCAGGCAAGGCTCCAGCTCACCTTGGGAGGGTTTCCAAGCTCCCCAGTCCTGCTGGTCTCAGGGAGTTCCTTGCTCGCCCACCACCCCATCCCGAGGTGGTCCCACCCACCTGTAGGAACTGGCCTCTTTCTTTCATTAAGGGATGGAAAGTTGGCGGGTTGGCCTCTGAGTTCCTCAGCTGCCGGCACATCTGCTGACACTGAGCCATTATTTTGCCTCTTCCTGCCTCCGTTTCTCTTTTGCAAAGTAGAAGGGATCCATTAGGTTGGTCCAGACACCCTCGGGTCACCATCCATGAGCAGCCACATCTTGCTTTAGGACCTGGAGGGGAGACATCGCAGCACGGAGCTCTTACTCCAAATGCAATCACAGACCCAGCTCCCCCACGCAGAGATGGACATAGCAGGCAGGTCGTGCTCTGGGGCAGGGAGAGCTGCCCAGGACCCAGGTGGAGCGAGGAGCAGAGCCAGGACGGGCCTGGACCCTCAGCTGACAACTCCCCACTTTTCATAGATCTTCTCTCCTGATTCTCCAGCATCACACACCCCGCTTCAGTCCTGAGTGTCATGCTTTTCTCAGAATTGCTCCTGTCCTCTATGTGTCTGCATTCTTGTCTTGCTGGAGTGGGGGTCGGGGGGATATCAACTGAGACGGGCATAGGATGGACCCACTGAGACTCTCGTCCCATGTGGGCCTCCAAGACTCCAGAGACCCACTCACTCTTGAGCCTCAGGGCCACGCGCTGGGTCCAGGCCCCATCCTCGCCCCTTCCCCCCTCCTCCTGCCTGCCTCCCTGCTGCTCCTCTTTAATTGTGGTAAAATACACAGCCATAAACTTTACTGCCTTAGCCAATTGTAAGTGTGCAGTTCAGCTCAGCGTGCCAGTAAGTAGCTTCACCTTGCGCCACCATCGCCACCATCATCTCCAGAACTTTTTCGTCTTCCCCAACTGAAACTGTCCCCATTAAATGCTAGCTCTCTATTTCCCCTCCCCCAGGAACCACCATTCTACTATGTCTCCATGAGTTTGACTACTCTGGGGACCTCATATGAGCGGAATTGTGTAATATTTGTCCTATTGTGACTGGCTTATTTCACTTAGTATAATGTTTTCAAGATTCATCCATGTTGTAGCTTGTATTAAAAGTTTCTTCCTTTTTAAGGTGGAATCCTATTCCATTGTCTGTATATACCACACTTTTTGTCTATCCATTCAAGCATTGATGGACACTCGGATTGCTTCTACTTTTTGGCTGTTGTGAATAGTGCTGCTATGTCCGAGTTGGAGTCCCTGCTTTCAGTTCTTTTGGGTCCACACCCAGAAGTGGGATTGCTGGGTCTGCGGCTCCTTTCCTAGCTGCTCTTCAGGATAAAGGTGTGGGCAGCCTGGAAGAGGGGAGGGGGCATTCGCTAACAGCCCTGGGGCACTTGCTTCCCTGATGCAAAGCTCCAGGGTAATCAGGAAGGACAGGTATAAGACAACCTCAATTCATGGGATCAGGGCTGATTAGAGCGGAATGGGTCCTTGGGTCCCATCCGATTGACAGTTAAGGAAGTTGAGTCTCCAAGTGGGGATGTGCTGAGGTCCGTAGCTCATCATAACTGCAGCAGGCATTGGCGCTCAGAGGCCTTCTCCCCCCACCAGGTGTCTTATTAGGGAGACCACTTCGTGGACAGTGTAGATGCCTGACCACTGCACTGTACACCTGAAGCTGAAGCTGAATAATATCGAATGACAACTATCGTTTTATATATATATATATATATATATATATATATATATATATATATATATATATATATATATATAGTGACGGGATGTGGAGTACAGCATAGGGAATAGAGTCAATGGAATTCTGACAGCTATATACAATGGTAGAGGGGTAGTAGATTGGGGGACGGGGGTTCACTTTGTGAGGGGTGTAAATGTCTAACTATGACATTGTTTTGTACACCTGGAACTAATAAAAAAATATGCAACCTGAAGAGGTCAAGGGATGGCTTCAGTGAGAAGTGGCCTGAAGACAGTGACCCTGGGACGGGGGATTTCTCAGTCCCATTCCCTCCGTCAGGTGTCTGGGGATGAGCCAGAGCCCAGGACCAGCCCTGGGTGTCTCCGTGGGAGGGGGCGTCGGGCGAACATCCGGGTGATGCCTGGGAAGGCTGCCACGTCTCTGCTTCCTGCCCCCAGCCTGAGCGAGCTCTCTGTCCCCAGGACTGCCCCCAGCTGCTGCGCGTGGACAAGATCCTGGTGCCGGTGGAGGTCATCAAGCCCATCACCCTCAAGGCCAAGAACCTGCCCCAGCCACAGTCCGGGCAGCGCGGGTACGAATGCATTCTCAGCATCCAGGGCAGCGAGCAGAGGGTACCCGCCCTGCGCTTCAACAGCTCCAGCGTGCAGTGCCAGAACACCTCCGTGAGTGCCCCGCCCAATGCCTGCGGGCGCCTCCACCCCTCCTGCACCCGCCCTTCTTCTTGTCTAGAGCTGAATCCGCTCAGCTCTGCAGGACTTCCCCAAACACCCACAAAACGGCTCAGCTCCCTGCCTACCTGCTCGCTCCACCCTGCTCTCCCAGCCCAGCCCCTTATGCCACCCCAGCAGGGGTGGCTGGGCTCCGAGGGTCCTCTGGCCATGACAAGGGCTGTGGGGAGGGGCTTTGGGACCAGCCATGGTCCCAAAGCTGAGTGCTGTTCATGGGCAGGTGTCTTTGCCGGGCACATCCATCCTCCTTCCAGAGAAAAGCCCTGGTGGCCCTGGGCCCGCCTTCCTACCAGAGCTGAGCTGGGGAGCCCACAGGGCCCCCCGCTGCCTTCACACCTACACAGAGGCTGTTCCCAGCACAGGGGGCTTCTGAGACAGACCTGCAAAGGGAGCCGGCAGCACAAGTGCCATGCTCAGATCAGCACAAACCCTGCCCTGTATTTAGAAAATTCACATTAGGTCCCTGCTCGGGCTGTCACCGGATTCCTAGGTGCACAGGGAACCATTTGGTGCATCACCTCTGGCCTGCCTGGGGCCTTGCGTCACTGCTCTGCGTGCTGTTCTCACTCTCTCCCTGGGCTATGTCTGTGCTCCCAGATGCTCAGAGACAAACATTGTACTTAGAGCCTTGTACCATTTTCAAGCTGTAAGATCCTTTACCTTCTCTTTCAATGTACGAAAGAACTGGAGGCCGAGAAGCAGGGGTTCATCTAGGTTTGTGGGGCTGAGCATTATAGAATTTGGGCGAACCTCTTTAAGAATTTAGTAAATACAAAGGCAGATATGCAGGCAGCCCTTCAAAGGGGCTGCAGCTTCGTGTGTCTTGGGGTACCTGCCCCTGCCCAGAGGGTAAGTGACGTGCGTAAGGTCACACAGCTAGTGAGTGGCAGGGCCAGGCCTGGAGTTGGGGTCTGCTCCTGTGTCACACTGCCTCCCATTCATCCTTCTCGTTGTTTCCGGGTACTGACATGTGATGACTATATTTGGGGATGTGACATAGGACCAGGGGGGTCCCAGACAAAGCCCTTCCTGGGAGCAGTCCACTCTTCCTACAGGAAGTAGTTTAGGGGTCATGGGGAGCTCAGAGAGGCCCACATGCTTGCCCAGGGTGGCTCAGCATTCCAGGGACTGAACTGACAATTGATCTCCCAACTTCTGAAACCCCAGATGTGTACCCACAGCTCCCCTGGCAGGCAGGCTGTTTTGAGGTTTCTGCAGTGCTCTAGATTAAGCTCGCAAGCAAAAGGGATTATGTAAGCACCTCCTGTTTCCTCTAAATCCTAAGGCCAAGCAGACCAGCCCCAAGGGTTTGGCTCAAGTGGTTCTCCCCCGAATAAGCAACTCCCTGTGGGAAGAGAGCCTGAGCCGCACGTTTAACTCAGCAGAAGGCAGCTGGGGGTTTCAGACCACAGAGGAAACGCTCGGTTCCTCAGAGAAGCTACCGCAGGGATCCAGGGCCCTGAGGTATCAGGAGGGAGGACAGAGGACAGTCTGTGGTCTCTGACGATGAGGCCTCAGCTCCCCAGATGCCACAAGACTGGGCCCTGTGCTTCCGCTGACTCGGTTAAATAGATGACGGTACCCCAGATGACAACCTGTAAACCCCTGGGTCTCTGCCTGCGGGACTAACGTGAGCTTCCATGAGACTCGTTGGGACTCGCTGCTTTTCTATGTCCTTCCAGAATTGAAAGCCGATTGGGCTCAGAGGTCCTCAGCTTTTACTGAGCTGAGGCCTGACTCAATGAACGAGCCCATTAGGGGTCCCAGGGAACTCCCTGAATGTGGGAGCAAAATCAGAGCCTCCTGGAAACAAGAGCGTAAACGGGAGCTCAGCAGCCCTGACAGGTGAGGTCCGGGCAGGTGAGGCCAGATTTCCTCATGTGTGGTACCCCCACAGGGTACCTGGTGCTGGGCCCCTGGTCAGTACCAATGGGGCAGGCAAAGGTAGCGCTAGGCTCATCCCATCCTCTAATTAAAGGGTGAGCAAAAATTAGCAAGTGACTATGTTATACCACAGCCGTGGTGTAACCCCTGGGAGCAGAGTCTGATCTGCCTCAGACGGATTGTGGAAGAAGAGCTACTGTTGTTTCATTCCCTAAGTGAGGTCTCTGGAATGGGGGCAGGAAGGGAGAAGGATCTGAGAGAGAAGCAGGTCACTTCCAGCCCACTTTTTGGGGACAGGCCCTGGGCCAATCACTGCAGCCCTCAGGGGGCCTGTGGGAAGAGAACAGAGTAGCTCGCAGCAGCAGTTGGAGGGGTAACAACTGCGGGTATTCTTGGCCTCCTTTACTCCCAAGTTCTAGAGAAATGTCAAGTGCTATTAATAATAGTGCCTAGTATCCGCCTCTAAGTCACCAAGTAAGTGGGCCGCAGAGGGCCGCCAGCTGGCTGTGGTGCCGGCCGAGGCCCCGGGGCTCTGGCCCAGCTTCCACCCACCCACACTGGCTGCAAGTTTCCTCTTGGTGCCCCAGTTTACCACATGCAAAGCAGGGATGGGGACACAGATGGAGAGGTCCCTTCTCCCCTTTCCTGCTGTACTGGAACACCGCGGGGAATGGGTCTGCTGCGCGCTCTGGGGTCCTGGAGATGGACACACATAGACTTCTTATGGTGTTCAGATTTGTTCACGGGAATGGGTGCGCTTTCCAGCAAAATAGCTCAGCGCTTGGGACAAGTGAATGGCTGGAGGAAGGGATGTCCAAAGTATACAGACGTCTTCTCTTGTGCTTCAGAAGGAAGAGAAACTGCGGTTCACGCTTTCCCAAGGTCATGGTCAACATCACCCACTAGCAGGGCCAGGGTATGGCATACTCGATGGAGACACTTAGCCTCCTGGCCCCTGGGAGCCTGAAACAGTCTTCCCTCAGCCCTGGGTGTCCGTGCAGGTGAAATGCCCGCTGATTACAGACAGCCATATAAATGCCAAGTGGTGCGGAGGTGGGGAGTCGTGGGGGGTGGGAGCCAGTGGTGCTGCCCCCCCTCCCTTTGGGATGCAGGTCCTGGGGGAGAGAGTGTGTCCAGGAAGGAGAGTGACACCCCTCGAGATTGAGAGAGTGGAGGGGAGCAGCCGGGGTTAGTGGTTTCTGTAATATTTCATCATCAAAACCCCGGGAATGGGGGAGAGAGAGAAAGCAATACCCGGCATATTCGATCCTTAAAGTCTGTTTTTATTTTCAATTTTCTTCAAAAAGAAAATGTGCACGCACACACACACACACACACACACACACACACACACAGTCACACACATCTGAACACTCCAGCATTCTCATATGCATACACCTCCATGTGTGCCAAGTGTCTGGCACATGAATACTCAATAGATGGCGGCTATTATTATTCCGCATAAACATAAACACGGGGGATACAAATATATTTTGCATAGCCCCCCTAAGTGTATACATGTAGATTAAAATACACAATAATATCGGAGTGTTCGTTCTACGTGACAGGCCCTGTATATACCTCAGAGTACTGGGTGGCTGTCTCAAAACCTCACAACAATGCACTGTGGGGAATGCACTGTTTGGAATTCCCACTTTACAAATGGGGACACTGGGACTTAGATCATTTGCACACATTCACACAGCTGGGTACTGCGGAACCACGTGGTGACACTGTGTGTGCCTACACGCATGTAGGAACTCAGAATACAGATACGTGCCGTGACCTCAAGTCAGCATGCATGCAAACAGCTTTGTGCGCACACACGCACATACACAGGCACATTTCCTGCCTTGCTCTCTGGGGGATTTCAGGTCCTTCCTGAGAGGGGCCTGAGGGTCTATTGATTTTTGGTCCACAGGCCCCAGATCACGACCTGCTACCTCCTCTTTGGGTCCTGGCCAGACCCAGGGCTGAGTGGCAGGAGGCCAGGGCTGCCTCACTGAGCCTGGAACAACCAGCACTGCCCAGAGCCCTCTAGCTGGCAGCCTGGGCCACCCTCACTGCGTGTCCCTGACTGGGGCCATGGAGGAGGGAAATGGAAAGGATGGAAGAGCAGCTTGGCTAGAGGAGGAAATGGGAAGACGGTCTGGAAAAGAGTTTTCTCTGTATCTGTCTGTCTCTTCCCCTCCTGCCCTCCCCCACATACCCCTCCACTGGGCAATCCAGTGTCTCCCAGCTTGTAGCACAATGCAGGGAGCAGCGATGTTGAACTTTGGTCAGCAGCAAGAGCACTAAAGTCGTTTGCCTGGAATGCTCCCCAGTTCCTTAGACTCCAGTGCAGCAGGTCTGGGGGGGGGGGGGTGCTGGAATCTGCATTTAGTAGGCCCCCTAGCTGATGCTGATGAGGGTGGCCCATGAGAACCACCGGTCTAGAGGAGAAGAGGTTTGGTGAGAAAACTCAGGATGACTTGGAAGGGCTCAGCCTGACCCAGACACAAGAACTTAATCTCTGGGAAATTGATGACCGAGCTATGTAGCAAACAGCATATGAGTCACCAGCTGAGTTATGCTCGGATCAGAAAAGCTCCCCACTGTTGTGTCCGCAGGGCTGGGGAGCTTTGCTGTGTTCCATGGCTGGAGCCCAGACCCTGGCCCTGGCCCAAGTGTCATCAGTCTCAGGGAGATGCTATGAGTGTGGATGGGGCAGGGCAAACGCCGCCATTGAGGAGAACACACTGGACGTGGCTCCCCGGCCTGAGCAAACTGGCCAGGGAGCTGGTGAAGAATCTTGGAGCACCAGGGTCGAGCCTGAAGAAAGCTAAACTCACATCCTACTTATGCGGCTGCATGAGGACATCATGACATATTCACACTGGGGCACATTCTGGAACTCAGGAATCTGGGGTGATAACCTCTCCTTTAGAAGCCCCTCCAAATGGGATACAGAGACAGAGGCACTGGTGACAGACCCTGAGACCCTCCCCAGCCTGTGCTTTCCCAAGGTTCTGTGGCTTCCTCCCCTTGGTGAAGGTGCTCTGGCTAGCTGGGGCGGGGGGGGGGGGGCATCAGCTGCCTGCCCTAACGACCATCAACACCCCCACGGCCCAGCCCCTCCAAACTTCCACTCTGGGTTCAAAGAGCCTATCGGCTCTGCAAATACCGCTTCAAACCATGTCTAGAGTAGACCCTTCCAACTGATCGCCAGCCCTCAGCCCCTCCCGCCTCTACAGTAACCCTGTCTCAGTTCCATTCCTCATGTCACCCCCTATGGTGGCAGAGTCTGGTGGGATAATGAGAACATCACCGGTAGGGATCGGAAATGCTGCCCAGGGCAGGCTCAGAGTCCCCGCTGCCTGCCTCCTTTGGGGATTGAGAAGCGTCTGCTGTGGGAAGACAGATGGGGGCTGGCTGCCACGTCTCCATGGGGGCTGCCTGTCTGCCCTGCTTCCCTGGCAGCACCCGTCCTGCACCCTGTCCCTGCCTCTTAGCACCACAGTCCCAAGCTGGGACTCTGTTAACCTTCCTGGGGAAAGCCCAGCTGAGGACAAGGCCCCGTTAAAGGAGGATGAGTCACTTGCTCAGAGCTTGTCCATCAACCTGCATTTACGGGTGTCCCACCCAGCAGGCCTGCACCCACCCCAACCGTAGCTTCCTGACGCGCTTTCAGTCCCCTGGTAAGTGCTTCCCCTCGCAGCTCACCCACACATGTGCGTGCATGTACACGTGTGCCCACCCCACACACACACACGCACAGTCATGGCCAGTCCAGCCCGGTGCACTCCTGGGGCCTCAGGCTGCACGTCCAGCCCCTCCTGAAGTCTCCGTGACCCAGCTTTCTTCTTCCTCCCCACCTGGCTGCAGTATTCCTACGAAGGGATGGAGATCAACAACCTGCCCGTGGAGCTGACGGTCGTGTGGAACGGCCACTTCAACATCGACAACCCAGCCCAGAACAAAGGTGTGGAAGGCGGCCCCGGTGGTGCTGGTGGGGGAGGGGCAGGTGGAGGGAGAGAGCGGTTCTGCTCTCCTGGGCAGGTGCCATTCTGTCCCCCACCTACTGGTTGTCCCTGTCCCTCTGGCCCCAAGCCCGCCCTCCACAGCCTCTCCACCATCCCTCCTGCTCTGACTTGTTGTGCGAGGTGGGCTCGGTGTGGGCAGGGGGCTTCTGGGGGTGGAGCGGGGTGAGCAGGGCTGGCTGAGGGAGGATGCTGATTCTGGAGGGAGACTGACTTCCTAGCTGTGTCCCATCGCCGGAGGCTGGGGCTGCCGTCCTTGTCCATACTCCCCGGCCCCTCCCAGCCCCCCCCCCCATCCACCACCACCCCTAGCTTCCACCGCCCCCCCCCCCCGCCCCGCCTCCCCGCCCCACCCAACCTCCCCTCCCAGCCCCCACCCCACCCCAAAGCGCCCCTGGCCCTCTGCCCACAGTTCACCTCTACAAGTGCGGAGCCATGCGGGAGAGCTGCGGCCTGTGCCTCAAGGCGGACCCAGACTTCGAGTGTGGCTGGTGCCAGGGCCAAGGCCAGTGCACGCTGCGGCAGCACTGCCCCGTCCACGAGAGCCAGTGGCTGGAGCTGGCGGGCGCCAACAGCAAGTGCACCAACCCCCGCATCACGGAGGTAGGTCCCAGTGCAGGGGCTCCAGCATGTGGTGGGTCCCCCGGGATCGCTGGGTGCATTCAGTGCCCAGCTGGCTGGGGCACCTCAGCTTCCCCAGAGTCTGCAGGCTCGGCTCAGAGGCCCGGCCCCTAGCAAGGGAGGTCAAAAGCAGACAGCGTCTCGACCCTCCTGTTGGAGTATCTGCGTGAGCTGTGTGAGAAGGGACTCTAAGTCCTTGCCACTCTCCCTTTGTCTCTAAGAGTTTCGGGAACAAAGCTGTGATGCTCCAGCCGTGGCCGCCTCACCCAGCAGTGGGCCCATGACAGAGGCTACGTGGGGGTCAAGGGCGCCGCCCTGGGGAGGTGGAGGAGGTCGAATTGAAGAGGCCTCAGGACCCACCCAAAGCAAGCGTTAAGCTGTAAGATGCAGAAATGGATTTGGAGCACAGTTCAGGACACCCAGGGGACACAGGCAGTAGCGTAAATACTGCTGAGGGGCAGGGCAGAGCTACACATGCAGCTCTGTGGGTGATGGAGAACGGGGTTTGAGGCCCAGCTCTGTCAGCTAACTGCTGGGTAGCCCAGGGCTAATTCATCGTTATCTCCAGGCCTCAGCTTGCTCACCTGTGCAGTGGGTCTATGCATCTATCTCACAAGACAGTTATAAGGATTATAGGAGAGAATCCATGCCCAGCCCACGGGGATCTCTCATTCTCCTCCCCCTCCTTCGTCATCAACGTTGTTAAAATTGTTGCCGCACATGTCTAAGCCAAGGGAACCACTGCCCCTGGGTTTATTTAGGTCCCCTGTGTCCCCAGCTCCCCACTCCACACTCTTGGCGGAAAGACCTCCTAAGGTCCCCCCTCCCACCACAGCTGGAGTCCCTTCTTCCCTGTAAAATAAGGAAGAGGTACCTATGTGTCAGCAAGGGGACCTACCTCATATCTGCCTCATGTCTGTGCTCCTAGCACAGGGCTTAGCACACAGTAGGTGCTCATGCCTCTTGGCCACAGTGGATGCTGACTTAATAACAAAGCTGAAGAGAGTGGACAAAAGAGGAGGGAGAAGGAGGCTCGGTCGCTGCCTTCGTGCCCAGTGAGGATGGACTGGGTATCCAGCTCTGCGAAGTCCCACAAACGCACCTGTACCTGATAACCTAACCCTGGCAGTGCAATCACAGGCCGACTCTCTGTGTGGTGCTTTATTGCTTGCAAGCTATCTCCGTATCCCTTACTCCATCCGTCCTCACAACATCCCTGCCTTATGGTTTCCTGGGGCTGCCACAGCAAAGGACCACAGACTGGGTGGCCTAAACACCAGAAATATATTTTCTGTCCATTTCGGAGGCTGGAAATTCGAAATCAAGATGTTGGCAGGGTTGGTTCCTTCTGAGGGCTGTAACGGAGCATCTGTTCAGGCCTCTCCCGCTCCCGTTGTCTTCTACGGGGCTGTTTCTGCCTGTGTCTTCACCCAGCTTTCTTCTATGTGTGCCTTTGTTCCAATTTACCTTTTTTATGAGGACACCAGTCATATTGGATTACAACTCAGCCTAATGACCTCATTTTAACTTGATGGCCTCTGCACAGACCCTGTCTCCAAATAACGTCACGATCTGGGGGGATGAGGGTTAGGGCTTCAACATACGGATTTTGGGGGAGACATAACTCAACCCGCAAAGCTTGCCAAAGCTATGATTATTATCACTCTTTCCCAGATAAAAAGACCAGTGCTCAGAGATGCTTATTTCTTCTAAGCAAGTTTAAAAAAAGGGGTCCTGAGCCCCAGGTCTCTTGATTTTTGGGTTTACATTCTCCTCCCACAAAGGCAAGACACCCATATGTTTGCGCTCACCACAGGGGTGCACGGGACGTCGGGGGGTGTCTTCCCTTTGTGCACACACACCAGGGACATGGAAAAGCAGGAAGCTTGGCTTTTGGCACTGAACAGCCTCCTCCAGCAGGGACCCTTCATGGGTGGCCCTCTAGGTGTGACCCCTACTTAGGCCCCTTTGCCCCCTCCCCCATTCCTGGCTTACCAGATGCTGGCAGCGTCCCTCAGCCCCTACTTCAGTCTGCTGCATGGGTAGGAATCTCAACAGTGATTCTCATACTGGGGGGAAATACTTATGCATTTAACCGGCAGAATTATCTGGGAAGGGGCGGAAAGTGGGTGCCCCTCTCCCCCTTGCACCTGGTCCCACACCTGGGCTGTGCCCCCCTCCTTTCCAGCCAGCCCTCCCCTTCCCCTTCTATACCCCCCAGAGCCCCTAACAAGCAACCGTGCTGCCATGCATGACTGCTAACCGTGTGCCTGGCGAAAACAGTGGGACTTGCTTTCTTTTGGCCTAAGACCAAGAAAATGGCAGGGAGGCAATAGCAAATTAAACAAATCTCCCTGCAACGGGGGCTACTGGCTGGCTCCATATTGGCAGCCCCCCCCCCCGCCCCCCGGGGAACCCAGGGAACCGAGGACCGAGCCAGAGATAAATCTCCTTCTTCAGGATGACAAGTCGGGGCTGGAATAGCGGGCAGTGCCTGCTGCCAGCTGCCAGTGTCACTTTGAGGGACTGGCTGGAAGAACATGGACTCCCCCTTCCAACCTCCCTATATCTGCCCACCTCCCTCACACAGCAGTGGGTCTGTGTCTCCAAAGAACCTTTGTTTCCAGTGCAGTGCGAACACGTGTGTGCAAACCCTCACACTCATGTGAACACTCACAAACACGCACAGCTGCATGTGTAAGAAGGAAGTACCTCGACTTTTGTAGGTGAACAGCCTCTGCCTGGCAAAGCTGCCACTCAGGGGCACCCCAGCCTCGTTTCTTTCACTGCCCCCCAGTATGGAACCCCCAGTTTTGATCTTTGGGGCTGGAGAGAGTAGGAAATGGTCTGTCTGGGCTCCTTCAATTGTGATCTCATTGACATTAGCCAAGATCCACATCCTGGAGTTCAGAGGCCCCAGGAATGGGAAACGTGCCCTTCTCTGTCTATCAGATGCCAAGAGAGGTTGGCACAGCATGTTTCTGCCACCAAGGTCACTCCTGTGGAATGTCACCATTAGATCGCGTGAACTGGACGGAGCCCCTCCCTCCACGCAGGCCCTCTGTTGTTGACATCACCATTCCACTCGTGGGTTTTAACACCACCAGTGCCATCTCTGGGGGGAAGGCCAGCCAGGAGGGTGAAGTCTAAATGAGACCCATCTCCCTTAGAAACCAAGCCAAACAGTGACGGTCAAGGGGTTGTGACAAATGCTCTGCTAACTCCAGGAAGATGCTTGGATAGTTGGGGTTTGCAATACAATTTCAACTCGAAGCAAGTGTGGTGCTGTCACTGAAAAGTCCACAAAGAGAAGTGAGACACTGTTCCTGGTGTCAGAGACTCCAGATCTGAAGAGGAAGTGGGTGGGAGCTGGAAGGATGGGAATTCCACACAAATGTTACCATGAAGGGAGCACAAAGAAGGGGGCCTGAAATTTTAGTTGCAGGGGTGGGCTTGGGGGGGGTAGAAAGGGAGGGAGAGGAGGGGAGGGAGAGGACAGAGACTATGGGAAGTGACATTTGAAAAGGGTCTTAAAAAGATGGGTGGATCCCCGTAGTGTGGAGGGCTGTGGGTTTACAGGGGGTGGTGGGGGGGAGGTTCTTCCTTTTTCTTGAGAACAGAAGCAACACAAGCAAATGCCAGCCAAATTTAATCATGATTTTCCACGAATTCCCCGGTAACACTGTGGATCCCCTTCCATTCCCTCTTCTATGAAATAGGAAGGTGAGAGAGGGTCTTTGAGCACTGTTCCTAAAATCACACACAAACTTAGACCGCTCTCAGCGAAGCTCCTACCCCTGGCTGGTCCCAGACCTGGGTGCGCTGGTGAACTTGTTCCCAACTCAGGGAACCGGGTGGAGATAGAGACAAGCCAGCAGGATTTCCTTGCCCTGTCGCCCCATCCGCAAGTGGGTGATGGTTCTATCTTGGTGCCTGCCAAATCGCAATGCTTCCTCCTTCCAGATAATCCCAGTGACCGGCCCCCGAGAAGGGGGAACCAAGGTCACCATCCGAGGAGAGAACCTGGGCCTGGAGTTCCGGGACATCGCCTCCCACGTCAAAGTGGCCGGCGTGGAGTGCAGCCCTTTGGTGGACGGCTACATCCCTGCGGAACAGTAAGTGGAGGTGACCTGAGACGCAGAGACATATAGGAGGGGAGGGAAGACAAGCCAGCAGCAAACAGTCTGAAAGCTTATGGGGGTCAAAGGAGAAAATCCTTAACATTCTAAGGGGTGGGGAGGGGACTCCCACAACTCCCCAGTGCCTACACCATGCCTACACTAGTATATGGCCAGCTGCCATATTGGGGGGAAGTATAGAAAGGGGAAAAGGCTGGGAAAGGAGAGAAAAGTGACTGTTCCCTCCTTGGGCTGTGAGGGTGAGAAGGAGTAAGACAAAGCAAAATTAAAATCTGCAAGAGAAATGTGCGTTCAGTTCGTTACACCCAACTCCCTCTGCTGACCCAAACTCCCCACACATGCCCTCCCCCAGTTATAAAAGAAGCCGACCCTGAGCTACTCTCTGTGGAGACTGAAAATGAAAGCCGCCTTCACTTGGATTGTTTTTCTCTTTGCAAATTCTGCTGATCCACTGAGAGGGTCACTCAGCGAGTGACCCGAACCTCTAACCCACCTGGTGGAGGTGGTTTGTGAGTCATGTATCGCCTTGTAAATAAGTAAACACAATTTTCCAGCCCAGCACACACAACCAGGAAATGTTTACCAGCACAATAGAATCTATATTCTATACCATCTTTGCTGCCCCTCCCGGAATGAAATCTTGCTACTTGTCCTGTGTGCATAAGTTATTGACTCTTTTGAAAGGCCTTCTTTAGGTAGGTCAGTGCAGTTTATATTTCTGCTTCCTGGCTTTTGCCTGGATTTAGTGATTCTGGAACCATCAGTACTGCCATTATTCAATTCCTCCTGGTTTTCCCAAGGTGCTCAGAGTAGCTCAGTTGATTGAAGTTTCCAACCTTGGGAGGACTCACTTCCCTGGTCTATCGTTGCTTATTGACCCAAAGGTTTTCCTGTGTCTCCAACTTTCTGCGCCCTTCCCAGAACAAAACCAAACCAGACTGCCACCAATATATTGTGGTCTCGGGAAATGTGAAATACCCTACTTGGGACCTGCATAGCCAGATATAAAAAATATTATTATAAAGCCACATGACTGAAATACTGTGGCACTATTTAGATACGTGACGTAAGGTTGAACACCCAGAAAAAGAATCCTGATCTATAAACATTTAGTATGTGATAAAATTGACATTTCAAATCAGCAAGGAAAGGAAAGCTCATTCAGTAAGTGGTGCTGGTTAACTCCCTGAAAAAAAAATATAGTATCCGATCCTTATTTCACATTATAAACCAAATAAATTCCAGACAGATGAAAAAGTTAAGTGTAAAAAAATTAAACAGTGAATGGATTAGAAGGTGATACAGGTGAGGGTTTATCTGATTTCAAGAAAAGGAAGGTGCTCTATAACTGCAAAAGGGAAAAAATTATAAAGGAAAAGATTAGAAGATTTGCGTAATAAAACTTAAAAACTTGTGTGTCAAAAATCATCGTAAGCAGAATAAAAATGTGAATAATAGACTAGGTTTATGGTTATATACCCTGTTACAATTAAGAGATGCTTTTTCTTAACATATAAAGAAGTTTTATAAATAAAAGGCAAATATCAAAAAATGAGCAAAGAGCATGAATGAACAATTCATAAGATACACAAAGAACTAAAAGTCATATAAAAATGGTTACAATCAGTAGTAACCAGTGAAATGCAAATTAAAACAATAGGGAACAATTTTAAATTGTCACATTCATATATTCATGTTGGGAGAGTAAATTGGGACTATCTTTCTGGATTGCAGTTTGGAAACGTGGGTCGAAAATCTTTAGCCTGGCCATAATACTTCTAGAACTTTCCCTACATAACCAGAACGCACAATTTTTTTTTGGAGGGGGGTGGCAAGAATGCTTATTTCAGCTTTATTTGTAATAGTAAAAATTTAGAGCCAATTTGCATATTTGAAAATAGGGAATTAAATCAATTCAATAAATTATTTTATATGCACAGGACTGTAAACTACATAGCCATTAAATTTGATATTATAGAAGAATCATGACCCAAGATATACTCAAGGTATATAAAGTAAGAACACAGGTTACAAGCAGAATACGGAGTTTCTAATAAATTTTATGAATGAAGAGGCAGGTTGGAAACATGTATGCAAAAATGTTGACAATGGATATTTCTGGGTGATGCAATTGGGGGACAGGTTCTTCTACGTACTTTCCTTTTTTTTGTTTTTTATTTTTTACACTAACATGGCAAGTGCTTTAATGTATTCTCTATTTTTTTTACACTGAATATGTATTAATTATGTTATCTGGACAGAAAAGCAAGGTATATATTTTTGCTCGACTCTCACCTAGAAGTTCTAAGAGAAAGATAGAACCCAGAAACCATAAAATAAAAGAATGAGCAATTGAACCACACAGATACTTTTAAATTTTACGTTGGCAAAAGACATAAACAAAGTTGAGACAGGTGACCAAGTAGGATAAAATAATACAGTATTTATTACAGACAAAAGTTAATATTCCTAATTCAGCAGCTTCGACAAAAGGACAACCCAGTAGAAAAATAGAGGGTTTCAGACAAGTGAAAGGAAAGGCAACATAAGATTTAAAAACACACACACACATACATGAAAATATGTGCACCCTCATTAGTAATCGGAAATAAATATTTTAATTAAAACAAATTTTTTTTCCTATTGGAAAATCTTTCAAACGATTGGTAATATCTAGTGTTGGCAAAAGAGTGAAGTAATCTCGCTCAATTACCGTTCATAAAAGGGAAAATGGGTACCACCCCTTTGGACCATTATTTTGCTCTATTTATTAAACATTAAGTACACAAACAATGACCCAGCAAGTTCCCTCCTCAGAAATGTATTCTGATAAACATACAATGCTTACGGGTGTATGTGTAAGTTGGTTTGTTTCGCAGGATTATTTGGAGTAGGAGAAAAATCAGAATGAGTTACACGTACGTCAGTGGGAGGCTGGTTAAATAAAAGACAGTGAAGTCGTAGCATGAAACTCTATGAAGCTGTGAAAGAAAAAAGCAGAGTTGTGTGCACAGTGACGTGAAGGAAACGCCATGCCACACTGATGAGCAAAAAGAGAGGGGTTCAGGAGAGTGGGCCGTTACGTTTCACTTTTATTATATGTTTCTTTATATATGTATGTTTGTATATAATTGTACGTGTGTGTTTATATCACACTTATGTTTATGTGTGTGCACAATATCAAACAAATATATATACATATAGGTGGCTGTGTGCAAATATATGCATTGGGGCAAGTTGCCTAATTTTTCTGTGCCTCCATTTCTTCATGTGTAAAATGGAGATTATATTTATATATTTTATAAATATATATTGTATTTATATACATATTACATAGAGTTGCATAGGTCTAGACAAAGGTCTGCAAAGATATATATACCAAATTTTTCAGAGAGGTTAGGAGTGAAGATAGGGACACTTAACTTTTTCATTGTCACACTTCTGTACTGTCTTGTTTTCAAAGGGAATGAACAGATTTTGTAATTAAAAGAATAAAAATGTATAAAAAGGGAAAAATGGGTAATTCTCCTCAACGCACCCACCCCTCCCCTCCACAGCGAGACTATGTCCTTGCTCACCAGGTCCCTAGCTGGGGCTGGGAGCAGAAAGCACGGGGAAATCTATGCATTGGTAGCTAAGAGCTCCTTGGCTAGGACCTGAAAACCTTAGGTCTGCTCCAAGGCTCCATCTGACTTGCTGTGTGCCCTTGGGTAAGTCACTTTACCTCTCTGGGCCATCAGCTCTATTCCCTAAGCTGTTTGGCTGAAGCACCACCTGCACCGTAATTCACAACAGCGTGACTAATTCACGGTTAGGGACTGGGGGTCAGGTCAGAAGCAGGGACCCTCGCCTAGGCCTCCCAGGAGACCCCTGTGAGCCGCGTTGCTCATTTCCTGAGAACCAGGGAGGAGCCCCCGCAAGGAAGAATCTGCGGTGTCTCACCTCCTCCCTGCCCGCCCCGCCCTGAGCTCCTCCTGCAGAGAGTGGGGCCTTGGGGTACCGCTGGGAGTCCTGTGACCCTCCTGTGACCCGTGGGGTCTGTCCTCTCCTCCCCGCAGGATCGTGTGTGAGATGGGGGAGGCCAAGCCCAGCCAGCACGCCGGCTTCGTGGAGATCTGTGTGGCCGTGTGTCGGCCTGAGTTCATGGCCCGGTCCTCACAGCTCTATTACTTCATGGTGAGTCCCGGCCCCCAGTGGCCGTGCCAAGTGCAGGTCAGAGACCTCATTACCACGACTGCTGGTCCCTTGAGACGCACGGCAAGGTCATGGGAGGCCTGTGCTACAGCGCGTGAGAGTACAGCCTTGGGAGTCTAGAAGACCTGGGTTCAAACCCAGGCTGTGCTGTGCCTGGGGTGTGGTTCCAGGGAAGGGGCTTTGGCTCCCAGGCCTGGGGCCCCCTTCTGCCTGAGTGGCAGTGTGGCACAGAACGTGAGAGTGTGGCCTGTGCATTAGGGCTCCGGGGGTTTGAGCCCTGCTTCTGCCACTTACTGAGTGGACCTGGGCAAGCTGCTGAACCGTTCTGTGCTTCAGTTTCTAAAACAGGGACGGTGATAGTAATAGCACTACCCTTGGCATGTGGTGAACATGACGTACAATAGGTTTGTTACTTCTAGAATCGTTTCCTGTATGATTTCTGTGCCTGCCACCTGGGCTACGGGGCCGTGGCCTGCTGTTTCCCCTACCCCCTGGCACCCAGCGTCTCCATCCCATCACCCTCACTCCTCTCACCTTCTCCACTCACCATCATCCCATGATCTCCTGAACCCACCTCAGTATCCCACATCTCACCTGCACCCACTCCGCCTTCCTCTGCCTGCACTATTACCCGCTCCCACGCCAACACCACTTTCCCTGCCTCTCCCTCCCCCTCCCACGGCCTCTCACCCAACCCCCAATTCCCTCCAGCCTGGACGCTCCCTGGTGCTGCAAAGGCTGCCTGGCCAGCTCCAGGGTGAGGGCTTCTATGGGGCAGTGGCTTTCGCACCCTCTCAGCCTTGTGATGGCACGGAGGCTGGAGACATGAGCCCATGCCCTGCCGTGCACCCTGCGTCATTCTCCAAACTGCTTCACCAGCCAGTTAACTTCTCAGGTTAACGACAGCAGTGATGGTAGAATTTCCTCATGATGCTGAGCGGCTTTGGGAAGTTGGAAACCTGAGCGATGGAGGTTATGCCTGAGCATCCAATGCCCTGAAATATGTCACTGGGAGCCCAGTTTTCATCCTTCTTCCTTCCTTCTTTCCTTCCTTCCTTCCTTTTCTTTCATCGGCCGTCCTCCTCTTTCTCCTTTCCCCATTCAGTGGCCAACCACTTATCACCTTGCACAATTCCTCGCAGTAGATTGTTTGATAAAGACTTGCTGGATTGATTGAATTTTATAATATAATTTGATGGCCCTGGCTTGTGGGTGTCACCGTGATGAATCAGACCAATACAGCCCCCGCCCCTCCCTCAGGAGATGCACAGTCTAGGAGAGAGAAGATGCAGGACTCACATGCAGACAGAAAAGTGGGGACCGCCGAGTTGGGGGGGCCGTGCATCAGACGCCCCTCCTGGCCTGGGCCCGGCTCTTTGTGCCCCCCACCCACCCCTTCCCTCTACCCTTTGAGAACCAACTGACTTACACACACAGTTGTCTGTCACCGCACACACGCAGGAAGCCATGCAGAAGAACACGTATATGTAATGGATCTAATGGATGTGTAGTTTTACCTGTTTGTTTAGGATTTGTACCCCCACCATCTTCTGAAAAGATTGAGGGAATTTCCAAGTTAATCCCAATATTATATACCTTGAGACAATGAGTGATAAGTGTATATATATTTAGATAATATATGCATTTATTTATAATACACACACACACACACACACATACACACGTTGTTATTCCAGCAGAGCAGAGACAATGTGAGGGAGAGAGGGATTGAGACAGAGAGAGAGACAACACTCACCAGGTATCTGAGAGGGGTGCCGAAACTGGCCACGAAATCTGGCTCTGAAATTGCCTGGTGGCTGTGGCGAAGGCAGGGCCCTGCTGCATGGCCAAAGCAAGCCCTGGATTTCCATGGCCAGTCAACTGCCTGGAACAGTTTTTATCCTGTGGACGCTTGGCAGTGACAAAGCGAATGGTCCTGGGGACAGCCACTACCTCATTAAGCAGATGTTTCCTCTGGGCCTTCGCTGTCTCTGCTGTGCCTGCAGCCAGGCCTCTCACCTCTGTGACTCGCTCAGAGGCTACTGCCTCTGGATGTCCTGCCATCACCTCTCCTGTCCCACCCAGGCTGTCAGCTCCCAGAAACAATGCATCCCACTCACCTGCCAATTTCTGTCAGTGGCCTGTCAGCCAGCCCCACGCTTGGCAGACTGTGGCTCAGCTTCCCCTAATTCCACTTTGTCACCATGTCCTGGAGTCTCACTTTCCACCATGGCTTCCTTAAATCCCCCAAGAAGGGCCCAGGACACCCCCTGCCTCTAGCTGTGCTCTAAGTTCCTTGGGCTGTCCAATCCTCTCGCTCGAGCCTGACCCCCCTTCCCTTCCCTGTCTCCTTCCCCACACTGCCCTAAGCCATAGCCTCCCATTCTCCCAGGCCCTGCCCCTGCCCCACTCAGTTCCTGCTCACCGGGGACCCTCTGCATCTTCCCACACTGGCTCTCGGTGTTGCCTCCTGGGGCCCTCCCCTCTGTCACATCAGTCAGTCTTTGGAGATGAAACTCAGGTTGCTGATTTCTTTGCCAGCCCCATGGTGCTTCGGCAGTTCTAAACCACTTCACACCTTGGGCTGTCTTGAGGGTCTTTCAGCAAAATGCCCTGTAGCCCTCCAGAGCTAAATCACAGCCTGCAGCTGGGGCACAGAGCCCCTCAGGAGATCCCACCTGCAGCCCAGGTGGAGGACCACGGGCCCAGGAGTAGCAGCGTTGATTGCGTAGCTGCCACGCGTCTGCTGGTATCTGCTCTTGGGGCTTAATCCTTACAACGTCTACGAGGTAGATAATCCAAAGCCCCTTCTGGTTTCAGGGAGGTCAGTCTTGCCTGCATGATTGTTTCTATCCAGGGCGATAAGGGGTTGGATGGAGGGTATTCAGGCGGGGCTTCATGGAAGGAGCCGATGGAAAGGCAGGATCTATACAGGCAGATTATGGCTTTCTGTGTGCATCCTCACTAGTGTGAGGCTCTTCCCAGGATAAGGTGCACCATGGAGATGCACCAAAGGTGGGAGCAGAAGGGAGGGAGAGAGAAGAGGGTGGAGGGAGGAGGAGAGGTGGGGGCAGAAAGGCAGGTCAGGAAACAGGAGAGTTGTTGCCACAAGGCAAAAATGCATTGGTCTACTGGGTCCCTGGGACTCAAAGGCTAGTGTCGCTTTTCTGTTTGAGGGGCCTCTCTGAAGAACTGTCCTGTAGCTGTGTGTCCACAGGGGAAGAATTTCAGGGAGGAGAAATGGTGGTGGGGACCCCAGTCTCCTCTCCAGACCCCAATTTGCATTTGAAGGCCCAGTGGTAGGGGTTCAGAGTAGAAATGAAGGGCAGGGGTCCCCATGACTCAGCAGGGAGGTTGGAAGAGACGGAATGGCCCTTTCTCATGCTCCCCAGCCCTCAGAGCCCTCATTGCCATAGGGATTTGCTGGGCACCTCGCAGGTTGAACAATTTGGGCCCCACATAGAAGCCCCTATCTCCTCTGGACTCTGGATTCAGCTGGGGAGCTCCTTCCCAGGGGTGAGCTTGGGGACAAGGTTCGGGTCTCCCTCAGTTTCCCTCCACAAATCAGGCCAGTCTCTGTGATGCATCTGGGCCTTGTCACCGGTTCTGTCCCTAGAGATCTCCTTGGAGATAGTACTTTTCCCATCCCTCTACCTCCATCCAGGGAGCCAAGTGAAGAGGTGGCAAACGAGGCGGGATTTGGTTTCCCGTGCAAACCCACTGTGAAGTATGTATGAAGCATGTCTCGAATAATTAATAGTTTCTCACAATTTTAAAACATGTCTTCATGTTGTCCTCCCTCAGCCCCCAGGACAACCCCCTCCCCCGCCCCCCAGCCTGTGCTGACAGGAGTATCAGGGCAAAGCCAGCAAGGGTTACTATTACTCACTTCTAGCCCCTAAGACCCCCCCCACACACACACACACCAGGGAGCCTGTTCTCCTTTCACGTTGCCCCCCATCACATCTGTCTTAAATTCCCTGGGTTTGATCTTCTCTCTGGGAACATCCATCCCACCACCACCACCACCTTCCCTGCCTAGAAACTGGGCACTGGCTCGCTCTCTCTCTCTCTCTCTCCCTCTCTCTCTCTCTCTCTCTCTCTCTCTCTCTCTCTCTCTCTCTCTCTCCCTCTCCCCTCCCCCTCTCTCCCTCTCTCCCTCCTTTCCCTTCCCTCTGGGGAGGTCCGCAGGACCCAGGATTGAAAGTTCTCCCTTTACAGACAGTTGGGGCAAAGACACCCTTTGTAGGAGGTGACACGGAGTTACAGCACCAGGAAACAGTCAGGCACCTTTGAGATAGCCACGTTTTGACCCAGCTGCCTGATTTTGTGATCAAAAAGGTTAAGTGACTTGTCCTGAGTCACACAGCGTGGGGATCCAGGCAGAGCTGAGAAAGGAAGGCTCTCTCCCCACCTCACCTCACCCTTGTTGGGGTCTCCGGTAGAGCCAGTAGCAGAGCTAGAGTACGGTACTCCTCAGCTTGGTGGGTACTGCGGGGATGGCAGGACCGGGATCTGCATGGACTGGTGGGCAGCGTGCGTGGGCGGACACCCGGCCCAGCGGTCAGCGTGTGTCCCCGCGCGCATGCGCCCTGCGCCCGGGTTGGGGTACACCCATGCCAGACCGCAGGCTTCCGGCTTCTCTTCTCCAGTGTCATGGATCCAGGCCTCTCTGTGGGGAGGCTGCCTTCCCACTCCAAGTAGCTGAGTGAGTTCAACTTTCTGTGCAGAATTCTTTGAGGGGGTAGGGTGGGGGGGGGGCGGAGGGGGTGGAGAGAAATCTTCATTTAAATGCAGATACAGACTTCTCACCTGGGAGTGGAGAAAGTTTTTTTCCATTAAAATGCTAATGAAAGAACACACTACAACTCCAAATCCTCAACTCCCAGCGTCCCCCTCACCCCATCCCCAATGTGACTCTTCACTCAATCCTCTGACCCCTCTTTGCATCTCCCCCTGGATTTCTCTGTGGCGGTTACAGCACGCTGGTCTGGCCCTGGGCGCTTTGGGCAGCTCTCTGAGAGGCCTGTGGAAGGGGCAGATCACCTTCCAAAAGCAAATGAGACTGGAGACTGGAGAGAGGCTGGGCAACCAGAGCTCTGGAGTCCGGTCTCAGTTGTGCCACTTTTCTCCTGTGTGACCTCGGAAACTTTGCCTGACATCTCTGAATCTCGTCTGTAAGATGGGTAATAATACCTACCTTGTAGCATTGATTGGGCAGTTCCATTATTTATATATATTTAATATATATGAAATTATTTATATATATGAAGATCTAAGTCCTGCCACTTAAAAACTCAGTACATAGCAGCTATTATTATTACTACTATTAACATAGAGATACAAGTTCCCAGGGACCAGAACATTGCTGAGCCACACAAGCCTAAGGAAACCGGCCGGCTCTCTGGGAGGTCACCATTAATAAGGATTCCAGAAGGTGGCCTGCGGGCCTGGCCCATTCTGGTTGCACCTCAGGCCAGATCCTTTCCTACACAGACGCTGACTCTCTCAGACCTGAAGCCCAGCCGGGGGCCCATGTCCGGGGGCACGCAGGTGACCATCACGGGCACCAACTTGAACGCGGGCAGCAACGTGGTGGTGATGTTCGGGAAGCAGCCCTGCCTCTTCCACAGGTAACACCGCAGGGCAGGCTTCGGGCTGCACAGCACAGAGAGGGGCCAACCTCTGCAGGGGCTTCCTCCTCCCTGGAAAGTGGCAGTTCTCTTTGGGAGAGGGCTTCCTGGGCACCCTGGCTGCGGAGGGTTGTCTCAGTTCCCTGGATGGCCCCTTGTGCCGCTTGCTGCCACCATGTCTCCAAGGTGCCCCATGCCACCTACTGTGCAGAAGACCGAGGGCTCCGCAGGGCACAGTTTGGAACCGAGAGCCCCTTCCCCCAGGGTAGCTCCTTGCGAGCTGCCACAGAGCCAGCTGGCACTGCTCAGAGCTGGCAGGGGCAGCAGCCCAGCTAGCGAAGATTGACTCTCCAAATGCAACCAAACTTTCTCTCCCCTGGTCCCACTATCCAGCGCCAGAAGGGCCAGGCTTCCATGAGTTGGGAACCTGGGGGACAGGTCAGGAGGAAGGCGGGAGGTGTGTCTAGTGAAGAACTCTAGGAGATATGGCAGGAGATGGGAGGTTCTGCAGAGAGAGGTTTTCCCGGGAGGGAGCCATGCTGAGGGCCCTCACAGATCTGGTCACACCAGGCCAGGCCTTGCATTTAGTAACGCTTGTTACCATGCCACTTGTTCACATGGTAAAGAGGAGTTCATTCAGGACTGTCGCAGTGGGTGTCACACAATAGAGGAGAGAACTAGGCCTCACCTCCAGGTACAGCAAAGACAGCTGGGAATTTACACCCAACAAGCAGAGGGGAGGGGTCAGTGGGTGGACAATTACTAAGAGGAAATGTAAGGATAGGGTGATTCTTACAAAACCAACTTAACAGGATTCTTGCTGGAGGCCTGCCAGCGTGCTCAGATGTCAAGGGTGGGTGGATTCTTGCTAAACTGACTTAGCAGGATTCTTGCTGAGAATGGGGTGAGGCAGGCTGAAGACAGGGCCCAAGGACCAGGCCTCGTCTCAAAGAGGGCTCAGCACCTGTCTTTATATCTGAGGTCGCGCTCACCGTTGCCTCCGAGGTGCCTGCCACAGGGACGGGTTGGAGGGGTCTGACCCAGGACCACCACGCCCCCTCCACCCCCAGGAGCCCAGCTCCACGTCTTCCCTCCCTGCAGGCGCTCTCCATCCTCCATCGTCTGCAACACCACATCCTCGGAGGACGTGCTGGAGACGAAAGTGACGGTGCAGGTGGACAGGGCCAAGATCCCACAGGACCTGCTCTTCCGGTACGTGGAGGACCCCACCATCGTGCGGATTGAGCCCGACTGGAGCATTGTCAGGTAGGCGCTGCCCACCCTCGCCTTCCTTCCTCTGCTCTCAAAAGCCCAGGAGAGTGCTGGGGGCCCAGTCCTGCTTTGGGGACTGAGGAACTGGGGTGGGTTGACAGCACCCCCCAAATCAGAAGGCTTTCCTGCCGTGGCTCCCGCTTTCCCCGGAGAGCACGTCTGAGCAGGACCTGGCCCTGGAGGCCACGCTCTGACCAGCAAGAGCCAGTCGCCTCTACTCTGAGGACTGATGGTGCACTTGGGGGCCATGTTCCCCCACAGTGACTGGTGGGAGAGGTGTCAGTCCTCCTCCCCTAAACCTCACGAATACGGGCAATAATTCGAGTCCTGCTGAGGAGCCTAGGAGGAAGGAAGATCAGATCCAGCTTCTCCTCGGCCTGCTCTGGAAGGAAAGCACGTCCTGACCACCAGTTCCAATGTCCGTCCTCTGTGCTTCTGTAGCTCCTGCCGTCCTTCGTCTTCTCACCCCTGACCTCTGGTTGCCTTTGTCCTTCCCTCCCCTGCAGACCCCTCATGGGCAGGGACTGGGTCTTCTTCCCCGCTCTTTCCCGAGTGTCCGACAAGAGTAGACCAACCATGTTTCCTCGATGGAGGGAGCCCAGTATGATGCTGTTACGGAATGACCCTCCAGGGCTGCTCTGGCTCAGCCTTCGCAGGCTGCCTTGGGTCATTTGCCAGGGCCTCCACCTTTTAAGGGATCCACCTGGGGCTTTGGAAACTCTGGAGTCTCCTAGGGACCCTCTCCAGCCTGGCTTGGTGGGGCCTGCAGTGGGGCATCTCACGTCAGAGACGGAACTGTGGGCCGGCAGCGTGAGTCTGCTTCTCCAGGCCCTGGAGGACGCATGGTCATGAGAAGGGGGTGCAGAGGGCATCCTGACAGCAAGGCCCCTGGTGATAATGGGGAAACTGCTGCATCAGAGGCTGAATGGAGAATAGAACAAAGGCTTGGAGTCAGGAGTGGGCTCAGCCCCGCTCCACTGCTTACCAGCCACGTGACCTTAAAGGTGACTTAACCTCCCTGGGTCCGTGTTTCCCATCAGTCAACTCCCTCTCAGGGCACCCGAGAGAACTAAGGGAGATGCAAATGAATAGTGTGGTAGTATCTGGCTCAGCTCCCCTTCCTCCTGCCCCTCGGTGCACATCCTTCCCTCTGTCTGCTTCAGCTTGGGTCCGGGGTTGGGGAGACCCGAAGGGAACCTGAGGGGAGAGCATGAAGATATGGTCTCCACAAGCTGAGGCTGGGGTCAGGGGCGATTTCAGTCCAGAGAACCATCTTATAAACCAGGAGTCAAGCTCCAGCCTGAGTGCCAAATCTGGCTGTCTGCCTGCTTCCTTTGTAAATAAAGTTTTATTGGCACACAGCCATGCTCATTCACATACATATGTTTTGTCTGTAGCTGCTTTCTCACCACATCAGCAGAGCTGAGTGACTGTGGCAGACCACATGGCCTGGGAAGCCTGAAATATTTATTCTCTGGCCCTTTACAGAAGGAGTGTGCTGCCCCCGGCCTTACACCCAAGAAAAAGCAGCCTTCCTTGAAATGAGATTTGTTTGTCCTCAGCAATTACTAAGACCCAAAACTTATAAGCGTTAGCCATCATCTTAAAGCAGGTGAATACTATAAGGCACGGAGAGGGGAAATAGCCCGTAAAAAGCTATTCCAGGATTTGCCCACAGGGCTTGGTGAGTCCAGAAATTTGGCATAGCCCCCTGTGCCGAAGACAAACTCTGTAACTCCCTGAGGAGTTCACAGCCTGGTTTAATTCTGTTCTTCCTCATGCCACCATCACAGAAATAGAAGTGCCGTCCTTCCTGGCATTTAGCAGCCCACCCCGTCGTGCTCACATCAAGAGGGCGGGTGGAGGCATGTTTTGAGTCCGCCAGCGACTCCAGTGTTTAGCTGCAGTTAACGTCGCCCGTGATGGGGGTGGGGGGGGCTGTGCAGAATGCCTCGGTCGACGTTACTAATGGCACCTGGGCTGCTAAGGAACAGAGGTGGGGGCATCTGAGAAATGCCTGGTGGACTGATGGTTAAGAAGGTCGGGAGGTGGCTGGACTTCAGAAGCTCATTCTCAAACTCTGCCATGGGCAGAAACGCCTCTTGGTCTCACAGGAATCTTCCTGCGCGCACGTATGTGCGTATGTACATGCGTGTGAGCATGTATGTGTGTGCCTGAGAGAGGGCAGGTGGAGGTGAGAAAGGGAGGGAAGTAACTGGGGGTGTAAAGAGGGGCAGATGGAGAGAGGGATCGAAATGAATGTGGGCGTCTAGGATTCTTTACCCCCTGAGCTTATAGCTACTTAACTATTGTAGACAGCAGAATTCTTCTAGAAGATACTCCCTTGGCTGTGGATACAGTGATTCCTTCCTTTCCTTTGAGTGGTCCCCAAGGACAGTAGCCCTCACCCCATGTCAGCTTCTCGGCCCCCCGTGGAGGAGGACAATAGCATCCGGGGTTCCTTTGAAAAGCTACATGAAGATGACTCTCCTGATCCCTCCCTGTCAGCAGTCTTCTGGCTGACCCCCCGGAATGAAGGAGACCTGAGCCCCAGCATTTCTATTTGTGTGCCTAAGGGAGGTTCCCGAGTGTCTGGGCCTCTGCCTTTCCCAGGTCTCAGCTGACTGAAGCCTCGAAGGTGGAAATGTGGAGTATGGTTGCCCTGGGGCGTGGGGAGGCTGTGCTCAGCCCCTGAGGGGTCTGGTGAGGACGAGCTGGTCCACTCGCCATGGCCACTGCGAAGACTTCCCTGAGACTGGTGAGGGCTGGAGGGACACAGGCAGGGGGCTGCGGAGATGCAGCTGGCTGGGGTCAGCAGGTCTGGGGGAGCCAAGGGCGTGCTGCAGCCCCGGCCTCCAGGGGGTGTCCCCGCCCTGAAATGGCTCAGCACAAGATGGCCAGGGCCATCTGGGCATCACTGTCTTCGCCCTGACTGCTGAGAGCTCCTCCTTGTTATTATTCAGTCAGCTTGTCATCTCTGTCCCCGGGAACATTGTCATGCCTCCCGGTTAGCGATGTCTCTAATGTCAGGCTCAGCCGGATTGAGTATCATCCTCATCATCGCTGAGGGCCGTTGCTATTCCTGTCCCTGTGTTTACACGCCTCCTTCTTTCTTCCCGGGCAGCGGAAACACACCCATCGCCGTGTGGGGGACTCACCTGGACCTCATCCAGAACCCCCAGATCCGTGCCAAGCACGGAGGGAAGGAACACATCAATGTGAGTCCAAGCTGCCCGGGGTCCTGGGGGCCGCCCCCTCCACATGTCACTTCCCTAAAGGGTGTGGGGCTCCTCTCGTACTCGCGATGGCCCTCCCCATGTGACAGCCGGGCACTGGGATGGGGGCATAGGGAGCAGACACGAGGGCATTTTCACACCTTGGGGTACAGGCATGGAGGGGCAATCGCTTCTGGGCTTTTCTATCCTTATTCCTCCATCCTTCCTACCCCCAGCTCCACTCTTTAGCTGAGAGGTACCCTAGTCATTGACATACCCACCACGGTCAAAGCAGAGCTAGGTGCCAGCGACAGAGCTTACTCCTTGCGTGCCCAGACTGTGTGGTCCTGGCTGACACAGCTGTGACCCACATGTACCTGGATGGCAGCGTGGCGGGGGTCCCGGTGGGTGTGGTAAGGCCGTGTGTGTGCAGAGATCCCCGGCATGGTCTCCCTGTCTCTCGTCCCCAGCTCTGTGAGGTCCTGAATGCTACGGAGATGACCTGCCAGGCTCCGGCCCTCGCTCTGGGGCCCGACCACCAGTCCGACCTGACCGAGAGGCCCGAGGAGTTTGGCTTCATCCTAGACAATGTCCAGTCCCTGCTAATCCTCAACAAGACCAACTTCACCTACTATCCCAACCCGGTGTTTGAGGCTTTCGGCCCCTCGGGAATCCTGGAGCTCAAGCCCGGCACACCCATCATCCTTAAGGTAGACCGAGAGGCGGGGGCAGGAGGTGGGAGGAAAGGAGGCCACTGTGTGGAGGGAGGGGGCTTCTCAAGGCGCAGGGAGAGGCCGGGAGCCACGGGCTCCTGCCCAATTTTGTGCCGAGCAGAGGTAGGGTAATAGGAATACGTAAACACACTCTGCGTCTGTAGGGACAGGCACACTCTCTGTACGGGCGGGCCATGGAGACCCGATCAGGGCAGCTAGGTCTCCCCCGGCCATCTGATTCCCAAGCTTTGTTTGTCCCTGAGTCCAGGACGTGGGAGGTCAAAGGCTCACACTGCTTCCTCCTATGCAGCCTTTTGCAAACCACAGCATGGGGTGTCTTTGGAGCCTGGAGAGCAACTTTTGATTTTAGCTGCTATGATGATGTCAGTCGACTGATGGTGGCTGACTACAGCGCTGTGTTGAGAAGGGTTCTGAGGCGGCGTTCGGGAGAAGCTCACCAGACAGCCTTGGTTCCTGATTTCCCACTGAGGACGAGGGAATGATACCTTACGTACTGTGAACTTTTGGGACTTACTACGGAAGGTGGCTTCTCCACCAGCTCACCAGCAGGACAGGACCGCAGGGTGGGAGGGCATCGCAGCCAACTCGTAGCTGTGGTCCTGACTGGGGGGTGGAAACGGGGGTTTTTCTGTCCATCCAGGGCAAGAACCTGATCCCCCCGGTGGCTGGAGGCAACATGAAGCTCAACTACACGGTGCTGGTCGGGGAGAAGCCGTGCACCGTGACGGTGTCGGATGTGCAGCTGCTCTGCGAGTCCCCCAACCTCATCGGGAGGCACAAAGTGATGGTGAGGCTGGCGGGATCCCGTCCTGGATGTCACAGGCATAGAGATGCTGTGTGTGAGGGGTCCCGCTCCATCCTGGGCCAGCAGGGCTTCCCGGAAGGAGAACCCAGCCTGCTTCCCACTCCCCTCCTAGCTACCCCGTGCCCTGAGTCCCTTCTCCCTGTCTTACTTCCACCTTCTTTTTTCTGTACCGTCCTTCCTTCTATCCTGGCTGGTGCCACAGTGAAGGCAATGCAGAAAAATACCGAGTGATGTGCTAAATCGCCTTTCGTAGGCAAGAGGACCTTCCAGGAAGGACCACTGCTGACCTGGCCGGTCCATAATGTCCTTCGGGGAGTTAGTCATTGGTGTCAGCCTTTTAGGATCCCAGTTGTGTGCGGTTTCCTTATGATATGTTGGCTCCACAATGAGAGGAAGTGTGGCTTTTCCTGCTGTGAGACCCCCTGCCCAGCCCCCATATGCCCTCTCCTCCATGTTTGCCACCAAGATGATTCTGTTCCCGGGAACCATTCCTCCACCCGCCCTGGTCCCCAGTGCAGGGGCTGATCTGCAGGAGGCTCTACCCCCACCCCCAGCTCCCTCTCGCCCGCTGTGCCCCCAGGCCCGCGTTGGTGGCATGGAGTTCTCCCCGGGGATGGTGTACATCGCCCCGGACAGCCCGCTCAGCCTGCCCGCCATCGTCAGCATTGCCGTGGCAGGCGGTCTCCTCATCATCTTCATCGTGGCCGTGCTGATCGCCTACAAACGCAAGTCCCGCGAAAGCGACCTCACGCTGAAGCGGCTGCAGATGCAAATGGACAACCTGGAGTCCCGTGTGGCCCTGGAGTGCAAGGAAGGTACTGAGGGGCCAGCTGGCCATGACCGCACGCTGGAGGCTGGGTGTGTGTGTGCGTGCATGTGTGTGCGTGCATGTGTGTCTCACACACAAGCAGTGGGCAGTGCTAGGGGCTGGGTGTCCACCTGCAGAATCTCTAACTCTGGTCAATGAGCCTGCACCCCGACCAAACCCATTGCCTGGCAGGCCCCACCTGGATGAGGCCAGATAAGGCAGAGGCCTCCTTCAGGTGTCCCCTGCCCTCTTTCCCCAAGGCCAACTGGGCTCGTTTCAAATCCCATTAGAGCAGTTCCCAGCCCCAAATCCTGGCTGAATGGGTTCTCTGTCCCGTCTCAGGGAGACCTTGGGGTGTCTTGACATGACACAGTCAAGCAACCTTCAGCCCTTTTCCTTTAGAAGGAAGGTAAGGCAGTAGGGCTGATCTGAGATTCACAAGGAAGAGTGTTTCACAGCTTGTCTTTTAAAAAATTACCAACGCCACCATAAAGTAAAATCAGGTGCACCAAATCCAAGAAGGAAATTAAGGAGTCAGACGCTTGTCACCCCCAGGATATCATCTCATGAGTCACTCGGGAGGGTTGAGCTGGTTCTTTGCTATAGATTTATACGCGGAGTAAATCCGGCTTGTACCTGGGGCTCTCACGTCCCCACCAGGAAAGCGTCTGTGACGGGGCGGTGGGTCCATTCCTTCCCCTCTCTGCATCCTTTAGCTGTCAATGCAGCATCCGCCTTCTGGGACCGTTAATTACTGCCTTTTATTATATTTACGCTGCTTAATTTTTTTTCTCTGCAATGTAGTCTTTCCTCTAATTAGGTGTAATGATTAGAATCTCTTTTATGTGTGGCAAGCACGGGGGCTTTGAATGTTGGAGGCACTTGGTGACTTGAAGGAAAGCTGCAGACTGATAAAAAGCCAGCTCCCTCCCCACCAGCTGAGCACCCCAACTGGGAGGGGCACCGAAGGGGAGTGTGAAGCCAGGCTCCTCCGCTCAGAAGTTCCAGAGGAGGAAGAATTAGCAGTCAGACAGGGAGGCCAGTGGGGTGTCAGTGGAGGCCCCAGGGGAGAGCCATCCCACACGGGCAGAGACGCGTAGAGCAAAGTACACGTAGGGGTAGCCGTGGAAGTATTTTCCCGGGGTGCCCAGGGCTGGCTAGCTTGGGTCCAGGGAAGGTGACTTCCTGAAGATTCACTGTAAGCCCCACACCAAGTCGAAAGAGGCCTGACCTTCTGATGTATAAACACACACACGTGTGCGTCCACACCCCAGACACTCACTGACACACACACTCAGGCGACCACGCGTGTACTCATACTCACACGCACACGCACACTCACGTTCGCACGCACTCCCACAGACACACAGGTGTCTGCCTCATTCGGGAGCACTCATGAGTGCTCATTAGGACTTTTGATGACAGTATTTGCCAAAAAGGCTTCCTGACTCCTCTTTCACACACACACACACACACACACACACACACACACAAACGTGCACACACATTGATGTAAGGTCCTCTTGGATGCATTAGGGTTGCTCTGCCTTCGGGCTCACTTTCCTTGACAAGGACCCCCAGTGTCTGTGGCCAGAGCCCTCGGATACTGGGGTGCAAGAAGAGAGCAGCGCAGGAGAGGTGGCAGCAGCCTCTCTGTGGTCCAGGTGGCATCCCGTGGTGCTGTCCAATGAGCAGCCTCGGCATCTGCAAGGCCAGGAACCCGCGATCCATTGGCCGGAGGTCAGCACTGCAGTGGCACCCTGGTGAAAAGGCCTGGTGTGGCTGTGTTGTGTTCCTGGGACCACTAGAGCCCACTGGACACAGGGCTTGCTTTTGAAGGGCTTTTCTAGAGCCACGCAGGGCTTGTGAATCTCTTCTGAGTCCAGACTATTTTTTCACTATCCCTGTGTTTGTATAAATAGAAAGGTGTATTGTTTAGTCGAGGTCCTCTAGCTGTTCTTCTTTGCCAACATGTGCTAATTCTGATTGTGTGTGTGCATGTGTGCACGCATGCATGCGTGCCTGTGTTCGTGCATGCACACATGTGTGGACGTATGCGTGTGCATGTGCCGAGAAGAAAAGCGGAGCGGGGAAGGGCTGGGTTCGTCACCTCGGACTGCTTCCCGCGTCAGAGGGCGGCCCGGGAGCAGGGCCATATCCACGACAGGGTGTGATTCCAGCTCTAGTGCTAGACTTTCTCTGGGCTGGGGCAGCTCACTGCTCCGTGACCTTCTGGGGGCCTGAGCTGCCTCCACAGACAGCGGTACCCACATGCAGCTCATAATTTACCATTGAGTAGCATCATCTTGGGGAAGAAAGGACAAAGACCCACCCTGCGAATTTATACAGAGGGGACATATTAGTGTGGCAGAGCCTCCGTCTGGCCCCGTGGGGTGGTTTGAGGGCTCCAGTGAGTTGCGGGGCCCAGAACTAGGCCTTCAGAAGAAATTGTGCTGAAGGAAGCCCCTTATAAAACACAGAATCAGAAACAGACCCTTCATCACGGGAACCTCTCCCTGCCCGTCCTGTTCTTCCATGGCCCCCCGTGCCCCGCACACAGCTTGTAAAGCACAGCCCTTCATCTGCAGACAGGGAGGCGCTCCTGGCCTGAGCAGCAGCCCAGGTCCGCTCCCCGCCATGCTTTGGAAGGGATTTGGCCCCAACCAGCTTCCTCGTGCTGCCCTGTGCTCCCACGCCTCGTTGTCCACCCCAGTTACTTAAAACACCCCCCCTTCTTATGCCTGCACGTTCGCAACCCCTTGCTTGTGTCCCCCAGGGGTCTGGGTGAGGGTTCTAAGCAGTCCGAGTCCGAGTAGCTGGTGGGCCCGGCCCTGCAGCAGTTTCATGGGCTTCTCCTGTGCCAGCATTTGCCGAGCTGCAGACGGACATCCATGAGTTGACCAGTGACCTGGATGGAGCTGGGATTCCCTTCCTAGACTACAGAACCTACACCATGCGGGTGCTGTTTCCGGGGATTGAAGACCACCCCGTTCTCCGGGACCTCGAGGTGAGAAGCCGGACCCCTGGCCACGGTGGCCCTTCCCTGGCTCGGTGTTAGCACAGAGAACGGGGCAGCTGACCTACAAGCCCAGCTTCTTTATTCAGAGGTGAGAAAGCTGAGGACAGGGAGGGGACCCCGCTGGCCTAAGGTCCCCCTACTTTCCAGCACCAGCACCTCCTGGAGGAGGTGGGGGCACGCCAGGAAACCTCGGAGCAGAGAAGGGAGTAGGGCTTTGGGTAATAGGGGGTCATGGATCTCTTGAGAATTGAGTGGAAGCTGAAGAGCCTCTCAGAAAAACTGTTCCTATCTACACAGAAATCAGAAACCTGACAAACACAGGTTGGGAGGTCGTGGACCCTTATTTAAGAAACCACAACATAAGGATTTAATCACTTAGTTGGTGCTCAGTAAACCTGTGTGGAAAAGGTAAGTGACACATGGGGAAGGGAAGTGGAAACGTGAGTGAGGAGAACCTAACTGTCTTTTGTACCAGCAGAGACCTCATCGTTTGAACATTTTATCCCTCTTACTGTCTAGTGTAGGATGTGGCTCATGCATGTATTCAGATACGCTTTGTTCTGAAAGGGGTTTGGAATGACTTGTAAAGATAAACACTAGAGAAAAGAGAAAAATATAAATGAGGAGCCCAGGGCGAAATAACAATCCTAAGGAATAATCCCTGTGAGTTGGCTGCTGACTAATGTCCCGGACCAGTTTAAAGTATTCGTACAAAGGACTCTCACTTAGCCTCCCGAGAGCCCTCTGACGTCGCGATGCCCCTTTTACAAAACTCAGGGCCCAGAGAATTCTGGGCGACACAGCCCGGAGGGAGCAGGCCAGGATTTGAGTCCAGGAAGCTGGACTGCAGAGTCTCCCTCCCAACAGCTAAGCGTGTGCACTTGACTTCTGAGGCACTACGTCCGTGTCATGACTTATGCTCTGGATACTTCGTAGGATGAACGGGGAGGCTGTGGCCAAAGTAGCAACAGGAAATAAGACTAGGTCCAAGATTGATCTTGTCCATAAAGGAAAACAGACCCATCGCTCAAGACTCGTGTGGTTTTGCAGGTAGTCACTGGAGGGAATGTCAACATGGGTCCAGCAAAGGGAAGTAGAGGCGACGTGCCTGTGTGGGAACTTCTGTTCCCGTGGCCCCCATCATAAGTCACATCATGTCCTACCATGGCCTTTGGCCTTATCTGGCACCTTAAAATGTCCCCTTAAGCCTGCACACTCTCGATTTTCCTTGCCTGCCTCACAAGGGGGCATTTTCTGATCCAAGTCTCAGCTCACGAAGGAGTTAACAGCCAGCTTTACCATTTCCCCTGAGCGGGAGCCCACAAAATGGCTAATTGTTGGGCATGCGCTCTGAATCCAGCAAGTCACACAGTTTTCTTCTTTAATTGTGGTAAAAGATACATAACCTAAAATTCCAACCTTTTTCAAGTGCACAATTCCGTGGCGTTAAGAACATTCACACTGTTGTACAACCATCACCCCTCCCCATCTCCAGAACCTTTGCCTCTTCCTCAACTGAAACTCATTAAACAATGACTCCCCATTTTCCCCACCCCATCTCCTGGCAACCACCATCTACCTTCTGTGTCTATGAATTTGACTAGAGTACCTCAGCTAAGTGGACTCGTACGTAATCGTCCTCTGGTGACTGGTTTATTTCACTTAGCAAAATGTTTTCAAGGTTTGCCCGTGTTGTAGCATGCGACAGGATTTCTCTCCTTTTTAATGCTGGATAATAGTCCATTGTAAGCGTGTAGCACGTTTTTGTTTATCCGCTCATGTGTCGATGGGCACTTGGGTTGTTACCCTTTGGGCTTTTGTAAATAATGCACTCAAGTAACTCTTTGAGACTCTGCTTTCAATCTTTGGGTATATACCCAGGACATACGACCTTGTCATTTCCATGAAACTCGCTAATTAATCGCTTGCAGACAGAAATCAACTTTTACTGTCCCACGTGAGCCTGGGGGATGTGAGACCTGCCACGAGAGATCCAGGGATCTCGTGTAGATCATTGTGTTCTTGTTTCTTTCCAACCCCTCTTTGCCACCAGAATAGTATCTCCCTGTTGGTTTTGTGAGTGTAGACACATTCCCAGGGAAGACATTGACTAATCTAAAGCAGCGTTTCCCAACCTTTTCAGCCGCTTGGATGCCTGCCGTTGGGTGGGCATGAGTGATGGAGCCGTGTGAAAAAGGAGGTATTCTTTGGCCTCAGGCCGTCCTGGACAGGAGGCCACCAAGCCTTTTGGGCCATCTGGGTGAAGTCTGGGCATTGAGGGAAGGGGCTGCCCAGGCACTGGTCACACACCAAATCTTTAAAAACAGAAAGCACACAGTAACCACACACCCCACACGCCTCCTAAACTCTACCCTATTGGGTTACAATTAAAATTTACTATACAGTTTTATACTCATAGACTTCAACTGAATTATCGAACCATCTGGTGAATAAAGAAAGTCTTGTTTCAGCGTAGCATTTGTGTCGGGGGCGGGGTGGCAAGTTACAAAGGGGAATTGTTCTGGATACTCTTTACTGAGATATTGCTCTTCCATCTCCCCCTTCATAAAACGGGGAGCAATCCCCACCTTCTGCACACCAAGACACTGTGCCCGTGCAGGAGGTATCCGGGAAGCCCTGGGCGAAAGGGATCAGCGATACGCAGCCAGTGAAGAAGGAAAGTCACGTAATAAAACTGCCGTTTAAGTGCTCGCTGCGTGCGCCAAGCACTTTACATACACTATCTTATTTAGTGTCCATAAAACATTATGACACAAGCACTCATGTTCTCATTTTATAGATGAAGGAATAGAGCCCAGAGGTGACGGAGCTTTTCTCCACCTACGAATCAGTTCGTGTCTCTAAGTCTAAACCCCAGGCTGCGGAGGAAGATGCTCTTTCTCCCCAGGTGGCTTCGCTAATCCTTCCTTCCCAGGGCCCCAGAGGCCAGTGCAGCTGTAGCGGGAAGTCCAGAGCACGTCCTCACACCAAATGTGCCATCTGGCCTGTCTGCGTCCTCTTCCTCGTCTCCAGGTGCCACCGTGCCAAATCTTCCCATGGCTCCCCTGCCCTCGATGGCCAACCTGAGCTGCTGGGCTCCCTGCACGGGAGGCTCCAGGGAGGACTCCGAGCTGGCTTCCAGTCACGTCCAGTCCAGGCCCAGGGGAGGACTCGACATGGCCAAGGATGGGGAGGACGAAAGCGGGCTCAGAGCCAAACAAGCTTGGGTTTAGAAATCCAGCACCACCCTTCACCAGCGGGCTGACCGTGGGTGCAGGGCCATTACAAGACTCAGCTGGAACAATGAATGCAATGCACCAACACTGTTACCTGCACACGGTGGGCGCCCAAGAAATGACATTACCTATTGTTATTAGGATAAGTTGTGGAGATGCTGTTCTAAGGGTTTGAAGGACAGAGGAAGTAAAACACGTACACATGTGTGAGGGGGGTGGTCACAGAGCTGGAGGGAGATCAATGGGAGACAGACAGCTGGGCAGATAGAGAGGCCCAGGATAGTGGCAAGGTGAAGCTGCCATGTCCCCCTGTCCTTACCTCACCAGCCCCGATGGCGTAGGGAAGGAGGGGTAGGAGGGGCGGGATGCCAGGCAGCGGGCAAGCAGAGTCTGGGCCCACCTGGGGAAGGAGGGGTTTGCCAGGATGAGCTTCAGGGGGCCCTGGCCTCCCTCCTGGTTCTGGCAAGTTCCCATCTCTCCTGAGAACTGCGTTCTGATGGGGCCTTCCTAGTACCAGCACCGCACGCAGCACAGGAAGCGGAAATGGACTGGATTTGGGAACACTTGTGTGTCCTCCAGATTCCCGAGCGGGGAGAGCTGCTGACGCCGTGGTTCAGTGAGAGTGCTTCTCCGAGTTCAGGGGTGCTCCCACAGGGCTCCCTCCATGGAAGGTGCCCGCCAGCTGACCATCTGAGGGCAGGGCCTGGGTCTGACTGGCCTCTGCCTCCAGCCAGCACTTTGTCCCGAGCCTGGGTCTCCCTAAATGAATGGCAGAACATTTCAGCTTCGCATCGGTCACCATTTTGGACCTTGGGCAAACGCGGCTTTCTCTGTCTGTCTCCGTCTTGTGCAGTTTTACACCGAGGGGTTTTTGGACTCTTTGCTGACATCCAGTCACTTGACTGTGTGTCAGGCTACATACTTTGGGCTTTTCACACATCGGCTCCTCAGTGCTCCCAGGAGCCCCAGGAGACGGCAGGATGTGGCACCGACGGCCCGGGGTTCACAGCCTGGTTCTGACATGTCTCAGTCTTGGGGTCTCAGGGAAGTTCCTTATCCCCCTGGGGCCATGGGGCAATAATGGTACTTACCTCATAGGGTGTCTCTTGTGTGGAATAAATGGCTCAGTATTTCTAACGCATACAGAGCCATGCTCTGCATAGACTGAAATCTATACACATGTTAGCTGTGGTCCCTTCACTTGGTTGATGAACGAACTGTGTCCACTGAGGGTCCCACAACTAGTAAATGGCTGTGACAGGGTTAACCCAAGCTTGACTGATTCTGCCACCGTGTTCTTTATGGTGACACGCATGACACTTCTTCCCCAAAACCTGATGCATCAAACCCCTGGGGGAGACACAGCCCTCAAGATGCAGCCTCAATGGCACCTCCTTGGATGTCCCTGGCCCCCTCCAGTACCCCACCCAAGAGAGATTCCCTGCTCTGAGTTCTCTGAGGGCTTCCCCTCCAGGGCAGAGGCTATGCTTTATTGTTTAAGTCAACTTGTTGTTTTAATGGAAGAACAATGCACATATTGTCAGAACACAGAGCAATGCATGTTCCCCAAGTGAACACAGCCATCCAGAAGTCCCCATATGCCCCCTCTCATCACAACGCCCCCCCCCCCCAGAAACCATTTTCCTACCACCATTGATTAATTTGGGTTTTTTTTTTAATCTTTATTTAAATGCAACTATACAGTCCACCTTCTTTCGTGTCTGACTTTCTTCATTCAGTGTCTGCAAGGTTCATCCCTGTTACGATGAGTGGCAGTGGTTCCTTCATTCCCACTGCTGTGTAGGGTTCCACGGGGCGACTATATGGCAGGTCCTCAAGCCTGTGTGTCCAGTTTGGGGCCCTTACAATATCGCTGTGCCCATGTCATGCGTCTCAGCGATGCGTCCTCCCTGCCTGGCTCCGTCGCTGGCTCCTGTTTGCTGAGTGGGTGGTACCTCCTTGCCGCCTTGCACGGACAGAAGTGACCAGAAGACGCAGGCAGGACGACAAAAGCTTCTGCCTCCCGTTCCCTGTGATGGAGCCGGGTCTCAGAGGGAGTCTGAGAAAACATCTGATGCTAGAGTTAGGGAGTGCCTAAGACTCTTGGGTTTCATCTCCCCATTTATTTAAGTGCATGAACTTGGGTCCCCAGAGCAGTAAAGGGGCTTTTCCAAGCTTCCACAGGACGGTGGTGTCAGAGCCCATGTGGAACCCAACGTCCAGGCTGTGAGGCCACTGGTCTGTCAGCAGGACCCACAGGGTTGGAGATGGGTCAGCATTAGGTTAGCGGGAGGCTCAGGTCTGGTGATGCCTGCAACAGCCAGGCCTCCTGGAATTCCCACCGGGGCTGTGATGATGCTCAGTGTGGCATAGGGGCCCCTCATCAACTCTGCGTTACCCCAGGGAAGAGCTTAGGCCGCGGAGCTGGCAGAAGTGGCCTCAGATCCCAGTGTCAGCATTACTAACAGGGACGTTCTCTCTGCCTCACTTGATTCATCTCTAATCTAGAGACAGTGACCCACTCGTGGGCTGTGATGGAGGCTAAGTAGATACCTGGCGTTCAATAAGGACTCGATGGTTGGGCTGTGGCTGCAGTGGGTGACTGGTGGTAGGAGATGGTTGCGGTGCGCTCAGCCCACCGCGTGGGGGCGTCCCTGGCCCGGCGGCCTCACCCTCACGGGTGGCAGGCAGAAACCCCACCGCCGGCTCTCCTCCGCAGGTCCCGGGCTACCGGCAGGAGCGCGTGGAGAAAGGCCTGAAGCTCTTCGCCCAGCTCATCAACAACAAGGTGTTCCTGCTGTCCTTCATCCGCACGCTCGAGTCCCAGCGCAGCTTCTCCATGCGCGACCGCGGCAACGTGGCCTCGCTCATCATGACGGTGCTGCAGAGCAAGCTGGAGTACGCCACCGACGTGCTGAAGCAGCTGCTGGCCGACCTCATCGACAAGAACCTGGAGAGCAAAAACCACCCCAAGCTGCTGCTCAGGAGGTGAGAGGCAGGCAGAGGGGTGGGGGTGGGGGGCGGGGAGGCGCAGGTCAGAGAGCCCTACCTTGCTCCTGCCTCCCCGGGAGACAGCCCGAGCTCCCAGAAAGAGCAGCCAGGTTCCCCAAGGTTAGGCACCCGGGTGCTTCCCACGCCTCCTTAGAAGAACCTATCACGTTGGTGCCTGTGAATTGGCCATGGGCCATCTGCGGACTCTGTGGTTTTCCTTCTGCCTCTATATCTGTTCTGCATTCCTCTCTCTCTCTGTCCTTATATTCCCCCGATGTTCACCCTTTTTTACTGGAATTCTTCTCTTGTGGCATCTTCAGAGGTCCTCTTTCCATCCCCTGGCTTTATCCAACTCAGAACGTGAATTAGGAGAGATGCCCCAGGGCATCTCGGAAGCTTTAGCTTCTTGCTCCTCTCACTGCAGTTGGGGGACCAGCAAGTGCAAGCATCACCTGGGAGCTTGTTGGAAATGCAGCACCTCAGGTCCTCTCCCACACCCCCTGGGTCAGAAGCTACATTTCAACGAGAAGTGTAGGTGATCTGAATGTGTATGAAAGTCTGAGAAGCCCTGGCCCAGCCTATGTTTAATGAAGCTCTTTAGCTGCAACTTGCCCGAAGCACCACAGCAAGAACTGCCGGCACCGGCTCTAGGCTCCACACGGTTGGATGTCTCATCCTGGACGCTGCTGAAACCGGAGTGGTCCCGTGTGAAGACAGAACCAGATCCCATGGCTTTGGCCTGATAGGAAACAGAGACTCTCCAACTATCCATGCTGCCACTAGCACTTCCCATGTACTTGAGGACCGTTTCTCCTCTAAGCTGTTATTCCAATGCCTTTCGCCTTCCCGTAGATAAACATGGAAAACTCCCAGGTCAGGCCCTCTGCCTGGGTCACCATTTACCGTCTGCCTCCTGTCCTTGGTCTCTGGGTCTGAGGGAGGACCTCCCGCTTGGTCCAGTGCATAGATTTGACGTTCTGAGAGTTGATTCCAGTCTTTCTCCTGGTGCAGTGGGCATTTGCCTGCACAGCTGCAAAAGGTTGCTCCATGCGGGAGCAATCACACAGGCTTGGAAGCAGCAAGACAGAGCATTTTGATTTTTGTTTTACTTCCACCACGCAGCCACCCACCGGCATAATTCTAAGGTTGCCGCCTCCGTGTCAAGAGTTCCCACCGGCAATTTCCCGGCATGGTCCTGCTCTGTATCTGTATGTCTCCTCTTCTTGTTTTCCATTCACTCTCTCCCAGATGCCCTCCCTTCTGCCCTCCCCCTCTCCTTTTCTTTTTGCCCTTGGCTGCCCCGCTCCTATCAATAGTCTTCCTTCTTTTCTCCTCTCAGCTTCATTTTGTGCTGGCAGCTGCTCAGCTGCCTTGGGATTTTAGTATCTTCGGGCAACCACAACTTTTAACTCTATCTAAACATGCCTAGATGGGCTGGTTTTTCTCCGGAGCTGGCTACACACTGAGTGCAAGTTTGAATATAGTTTGTTTTCTCTACATGTATGCAAGCAAAGTGGTCTCGGGCCAGGAACACTGCTGCAGTGTCTTCGTTTCCAGAGTAAAAGAATAAATGGACTGTGGTAGCAGCATGAAAGATGCAAGTTAGGCTCAAGAAGGAACTTCCTGTCATTTGAAACACTAAAATGCTTCACATGGGGAAGTTCCAAAGTATGTGGAAGCCTTTAAAATAGGGCAATTTTGGCATCTCTCGGGATGAGCTCGGAATAAAGCGCCATATTGCTGACAGCCATGAGAGTCTTCAGCTTAGGTGATGGGGTCAGTCTAATGTATCTGGCCTTTGTACCGTGGTCCACTTCTCCTGCCACCTTCCTTTCTTTCCCTTGCCAAAATAGCATCTCCCCAGGTTTTGTGTTTTTCTTTGCTCACACAAAGGAACCATAAAGGTCTCTGAGGTTGTGCTACCCAATGTGATAGCTACAAGCCACATGTGACTTTTTAAATCTAAATTATTGAAAGGTAAAGCAAATGAAAAATTCAGCTCCTCAGATACACTAGCCGCATTTCAAGTGCTCTGTAGGCATATGTGGCTGGTGGCTACCACCCTGGACAGCACCGAACGGAAGCATTTTATCATCCCAGAAAGTGCTATTGGACAGAGCTGCTGTAACCCATTCCCACCAGAACCCAGCCAGGAGCCAGACGCCCAGAATGTCATCTCCCAGCTTTGTAGGCAAAGCTTGTCTTATCACTACGAGGTGTCTAGGAGTCTGTGGACTCAGGTATTTTTTAGGATCTCTAGATTTGGCCTGAAAGACTTAAGCAGCGAGACCCGTGCAGACTGCTTCCCCTGCCTTCCCAGCCCTTGGGGTCTGACCAGCTGTTTCTGTCTTTCTCTTGCTCTGCCGGTTCCCTGGGTGACGGGTGACAGGACTGAGTCAGTGGCCGAGAAGATGTTGACCAATTGGTTCACCTTCCTGCTCTACAAGTTCCTCAAGGTAGGATGGCTGTGGGGTTATTGCTGACCTTGCCTCAGTTTCCCCATCAGCCCGCATCCTCCCCGGCCTGCCCCATTTCCCTCCATGGCCCCCAACTCCACATTCCCCAGGGCCAGGCTCTTAGAACCCCACCGAGAAATGCATTAAGGGAACAGGCTCCTGCCCATCTTGGAAGACAGAGCCTCACACTCAGTCCTAACTTGAGACATATATGCCCGCGGGCTGCTTTCTCCCTGGCGAAGGGAGATACGCCTCCAAGAGGACCCTGCGTGAGCTTACGCTAAAAGCAGTCCTTCCCTTATTTCCCTGCTTTCCTTGTTCCTCTCCCTCCTGCCTCTCCCAGCCCCAGACTTACTGAGGCCAACAAGAATCCCAGGTACAGAAGCTACCTGTGTCGGCAGATAAACCGACCATGTACCTGGGAGATGGAAGAGCTGCCGATGTCCCGTTATTAACTTGTTTGCTAAGGAGTTCACACCACCAAGGACTGACCTCAGAGAAATGGGGCTGCAGAGGAAGCGGGATGGGGTGAGGTGGGGAGAAGGAACAGAACAGGGGGTAAGAGGCAGGGAGGAGAAGAGAGAATGGTAGGACAACGGGGGACAGGTCAGAGTGGGAGAGGACGCTAGGGTCCAATGGGCCAGGAGAGGCACCTCTCTGAAGGAGGGAGCTGAAAACCCAATAGTACAGCAGGTGGGAGCAGGAGGAGGGAACCGAAACGGGAGCAGACTAGCCCTTTGGAGAAGAAGCAGGGCCTCTGGGAGGCTGGACTCTGCTCACCGGTGGTCCAGCGTCCGCCCAGCCTGTTCTTCTCCATACCCAGGAGTGTGCCGGGGAGCCCCTCTTCTCCCTGTTCTGCGCCATCAAGCAACAGATGGAGAAGGGGCCCATTGATGCCATCACGGGCGAGGCCCGCTACTCCCTGAGCGAGGACAAGCTCATCCGCCAGCAGATTGACTACAAAACCCTGGTAAGCCAGCCTCCCAGCTTTCCCCTGGCTCTGGTCAGCGGGCTTTGGTCCTGCACAGCCGCGCACCTGCAGAGGGGACGGTGGAAATGCTGAAAACACCACCTGTCCAGGTGTGGCCTCTGCGAGGTCTTCCACCTGTGCCTGTCATCCCAGGCTGCCTCTCTCCCACCACACCAGGGCATCTGGATTTGCAGACCAGTATTGCTCAGACACATCTGAGCAATACTTCAGCAAAACCGAACTGTGGGGTCCGGAGACCCTGGCAGCAGCTGAGTGGATCCCTTCCCATCAGCTCGCCCAGTGTTGACAGTGAGCAGTGCCGTGCAGATAGTGAGTGGGGGCACCAAGGTGAGGAAGCCAGAAAGCGTTCCTCATGACTCTGAAGCCCACCTCTGCCCACGGCTCTAAATTCCAAGATGCCCATGACCCAGGCTGTTGATATGAGGCCAGGATGGCCTAGTGGTGAAGGTGTTTGTCCAGGGAATGTGGGGATCCTCTCGGTCAAGGTTAGACCCCCCTCTCCTGATGGAAACTGTCGCCCTAGGAGGCAGCAAAGCTCAGCATATAGGAACAGGGGGGCTTGGAAACAGGCAGGTGGATTGGAGCCCTGACGCTGCTTCTGACCAGCTGGGTGGCTTGGGTGAATCTTAACCTCTCTGAGTTTCGGTTTCTTTTTCTGAAAATGTAGGGAGCATATAACCTACTAAAACAGGAACGACAGTAGGACGTTGCTCCCGGAGTTGTGCAGGCAATGGGCTGAGTCCAGTGTAAGCACTCACTGCTGCTGGCTCCCAGGGGCCCTGCCACCTTGTTCCTGCCATGCTGTTCCGTGGCTGCCCCATCTCTCCAGGCCAAGGAGCTCACTCTTGGATGTTTTTAGAGAGAGTTGTGATCCCCCACCAGGCCTTCACTAAGAAAGGGGAGAGAAAGGGGAAGGAAAAGTGGGAAAACAAGGTAAAAGATGAGCCCTGGGAGTGATGCTTGAGTGGCACCCAAGAAGGGAGGACAGAGAACAGATGGGATTTTAAATGCACGCAGAGCAGATGAGGCCCACGGCAGGCCAGGCTGGGCATGGCAGAGCCGGGCAGGGGCAGAGAACCAGGGTGAATCCCAGACCCCGAGGCCAGTCCCTGCCGCTCTGAACAAACTTGTCCTTGCAGTCTGGTAATGAGGTGACCGTGACGCACCTATGTCACTCCATCTTCAGGGACCCCACCAATCATCTTAACAGAGTTGCCAGGATTGTCTCAGTGGATGAGGCTTCAAAGCACCAGCATGGGACCGGAGCCCCTGCTTCCTTGCAGGCATGCGCTGCTCCTGAGAAGAGAGGTAGAGGCTCTGATTAAAATGCAAAAGGGGAAAGAAATCCTTCCAAAAATAGAGACCCGAACAGACTTCTTAATGAGCTAGACCTACTGTTGAAATGTCTCCTGCCTGAGCTCTCCCCCCTTCACTGCCTTTCTTTCCCATCTCATCCGTGGCTCCCCAATAGCGAATCCAACACAGTGAGTTTCAATAAGGCTCTGTCCCCAAATTGCAGGATCCTTTATTCCGGAGGCCAACCTATTGTGAGCACAGTAAGCTCAACTTAAAGTGAACGGGAGGAGATTGGAATGCGTCTGGGAAGCTTATCCATTAAGGTGGAAATACTTGGGAAAGAGGCACCATGAGGAAAGGGGAAAGAAACGGCAATTGTTTTGCCCAGAGAAGAAATGGCTGCCGGGAGATAGAACAGCCACCTTTTAGCCGTGAAAGGAAACTCCCACATGCAGCAGGGGCGTGGCCCTAAGGCTGGTGAGGAAGGGGAGGGAGAACGTGTGTTAGCCAGCAGCGGGCAGGACAGACCAGAGACTCCGAGAGGAAGGGATCACATATAAAGACACTATGCTGGAATTCTGCAGTGACTGCAGGGGCCCAGGGCGCCTAAGGTCGACTGATGGTGACCTTATCCTGCGCAGGAGGGAAAGCCACAAAGACTGAGACAGGCGCTGAGAGGCCCCAGGACACATGGCTTCATAGCTGGCGCCCCTCCTCAATGTTGAGCGGTTAACTGGATTGATAGTAGAACTCAGACCAGGGCATCACCTGGGAGCCTGCTAGAATGTCACATGCTCACCTGGGAGCCTTCCGCAGTGCAGAATGTCAAGCCCCATCTTCGACCTCCTGAGTCCGAATCTGCATTTTAATGAAACCTCTCATCATTCTGCTCACATTAAAGTTTCAGAAACACTGACCTAGCAGGAAAACACACCGGGAAGTTTGCTCAGAAACGAGCCAAGGGCCCTGGGGGTGGGGGTGGGACGGGAACTTCTGGCTGGACCTATGGCTTGGCCAGTGGCAAGGGAACCCTGTCCCTCAGTGGGACCGCTGCTGCTTCTTTGGGACGCCCTGAGCAGCGCATGGAATTCTCACAGGGCCACCAGGAACCCCTGGGACACGTAGAAGTGCCAGGAGAGCATGCTTAGGCGACAGCCTCTGCTGTGTGGTCTCTCGTGGTCTCTCAGGGGAGGAAGCCCAAACCGAGCTGTGCTGCTCCCTGGGGGAGGCTGACCCCCCGCCCCACCGTTGGCCCAGAGCACAGGGTATCGGGTGGCCAGGGCAGCGGGTGGCCGGGGCAGCACAAACCTTGGCCACTAGGGGGGATGGGAGGGGGGCAAGACTTTTAAAGGAAGGAGTGGCCGAGAGAGGGCACCCAGAGGGGACATATGCTTCAGAGAGTTCCTTCCACCATTGTGGGCAGATTAGGACATTTTGAAAATGAGAGTTTGGTTTTATAGATTTAGGAGATTTTTTTTCCTTCTTCTCCTTAATGGAATACGCATGTCCCCATTTGAGCCTGTAGCAGTCTGGCTGCTAATGAAAGGCAGCTGTCCAGGGGCCATGGTTCTGATTGCCACCACATGGAGCAGGAGGGGGTGGCGGTGGAGGAAGGCTGTTGTCTGAGTCTGCAAACCAGACATGCAGTTGGGAAATGGTCGGGGGTCGGGGGTTGCAGCAAGACTTTAGAGGAGAGGCACAGAGGGCTCCGGCAACAGCATCAGGGAGTGGGTGCCGGAGCCCAGCATGGCGTGGCTGCCTGGCAGCACCCAGCACCCACCCCCTTCCACCGTGGCTCACCCAGCATCCCACACAGTCTCATCCATGTACACAGAGCCCACTCTGAGAACAGCAAGAGAAGAAAAGCCTTTGGAAACAGCCCAGCACTTTTTAAAGGTGCCGAAAGCCGAGTCGTAACTTTTCTGACTCGTTCCAAAAAGAGACATTGAGGCCCTGAGCCCGGGTGTCCGCTTCCCCCAACACACAGTTTCAGGTTCAGAGCCAGGAAGGGATCTCAGGTGGCCTGAACCGGCAATTTTGAAATAGCATCCTTTTAGTTTTAGAGAGCACATTATGCTTCTTACAGCCTCTGCAACCTCTGAGCAGCCCGAAACCTCAATCTTTTGAGAAAGAAGCCAGATTTCCATGAGTGCGAGTGTGTGTGCGAGAGAGTGACAAGAAAGAGGGCTGATGCACACGGAGGGAGGCAGGGGGTCTCCGAGGTGGGCAGGGCCTGGATGTGCCCCTGACAAGGTGCCTTGTGCGTGCGTGGGCGTGGGCGTGGGCATGCATTAGTGCCCATCGCCATGCAGACATCCCCCACTGCCTCCTCGTATTTTGTTCTCTTTGGAAAAAATAAGGATTTTAATGACGTTTGTTCCGTGTGCAGCTCCTACTCCGGCAATGACTCGGAAGCCGCGGCACCTGCCCGCGGCTTGGAGGACGGGAAGGGCAGGAGGGCTTGGTGGGAACACAGCTGGGCTGGGCTGCCCCCACCCCTCTGCTGTCCCACCTGCAGAGGCGGATCTGGCCAGGACAGGGGCCCCGAGTGTGGCTGGGAATCTCGGGGCTCTTCCCCGGCCCCCACCCACGCGCCTCCTCTACCCCCGCCCCCAGGTCCTGAGCTGTGTCAACCCTGACAATGTCAACAACCCCGAGGTCCCAGTGAAGCTCCTCAACTGTGACACCATCACTCAGGTCAAGGAGAAGATTCTGGACGCCATCTTCAAGAATGTGCCCTGCTCTCACCGGCCCAAGGCTGCAGATATGGACCTGGGTGAGTAGGCTGCCCACCCAGGGGCTGTCCTGGGAGTGGTCGGAAGCTGCTTTTACCAACCAGTGCAGCTGCGGTGCAGGTAGCAGGTATGCACAGCCCCCAGGAGCCCAGAGGCTGTGCTCTCATGGCCACTGAGGGAGCAAAAAGCAGCAGAGAGGGAGCCGCAGTCTGCTGGCCGCCTGATGGCCGCTGGGGTCTTTTAAGCAGCCGAGGGGTGGTCGTGGCGGTGTCATATCTGCTGTGAGGGGGATTTAATCTGATCTGTGTGGTCTGAGGTCTTGCCACTGCCTTCGCTGTGCCCCAGGCTCTGCCTTTTTTTCCCCTCTGTTCTGTCCTGTAATTTTTGCTGACTACCTCAGGCATGAGGGATCTGGGTCAGTGATGGAGGATGAAGGAAAGAATAGAGAAAAATGAGCTCTGACAGCCTACTAGGGAGTAGGATGACATTTTATTTGAATGTTCCATGAATAGATCGCATAGCCTATCTAAACAAGGGCGCGCCGCTTAGGGCCAGCTGTACTTAGACCCAGTTACGGTTTGCTGAGTGTTTAATCAGATATCTGCCTGGGGAAATCCTAGCAGGGAGTCCCAGGGCTGCAGAGAGGCCGTTTGGCATCATGGGATGGTGTCAAACACACCTGCATGTGAGTCCTGGAGCTGCCAAGCCTTAGCTGTGTGACCTTGGTCAAGTTACTTAACCTTTCTGTGCCTTAGTTTTCTTGCTTATGAAATGGAGATAATAGTGTGTGCCTTGTTGTAAGAATGAAATGAGGTGATGCATGTAAAACCTCTAAATGTCTGGCCCATAGTACATACTTCATAAGTGTGGGCGGCTGCTGTTACTGGTTATGAGGATAGTACTGGTAAGTAAATGGTATGCGTCTGTGTGTTGATCCTGGGCATGGAGAGAAGAGCGTTTATTGTGTTTCCCCGAAAATAAGATCTAGCCGGACAATCAGCTCTAATGCGTCTTTTGGAGCAACAATTAATATAAGACCCGGTCTTAGTTTACTGTAATGTAAGACCCGGCCTTATATAATGTAAGACCGGGTCTTATATTAATTGTTGCTCCAAAAGACGCATTAGAGCTCACGGTCTGGCTAGGTCTTATTTTCGGGGAAACACAGCATGTGTGTATGTACTTACGTCGGAGGATTTGTGGCAACATAGGGCTAGGAGGACTTCCAGAGGCCCCGAATCCATCCATCTGGCTTCTAAGCCGGCTTCGGGTAAGCCGTCTAAGACGGATGGGCACCTGTGCTATTTTCTATAATCCACAGCACATTTTCATCCCCTCCCACTGCACTCCACCCAAGTTCTGATGCCCAAAGATGCAGGACCGGAAGTTCTGCTAACTCACCTCAATCCTTGCTGCTTCCCTTGCCCCCCTCTCCTCCTGCTAGACTCTTGGTGGGTGTGTCTGTTTGGCCCTGTGCCCAGAGCTCCGATGCTCGGGGAGAGAGATTGGGCGAGCACCTTCACTTTGGAGGTGTCTGTGTAGGTTGTTTCTGGAAGGAAGGAAGGAAGGAAGGAAGGAAGGAAGGAAGGAAGGAAGGAAGGAAGGAAGGAAGGAAGGAAGGAAGGAAAAGATTCAGGGAAGGAGGGAGGGAGGGAATATGAGTGGGTGGGTGTGTCCACATGTGTGTCCAGGGACACTGGTCCTGAGAGTCGGAGAGGACATTCGTGTCTGCGTGTGGGTGACTCTGTGAGGCTCCCACAGACAGATGCCATGAAAGGGCTTGTTACAAACCAGTGGAAGAGAAAAGTCACTGTGGAGGGAGACCCTGCATTCCCCACCCCCGGACAATTAAGCGGCCTGCTCCACCAGGGGTTTCCCTGGGAGGGTTGCATTTTCTCAGGTAGCCAGGGAGCACCCACCATTCCTCTTGCTTTTCTGGGAGCCATGGCCTTGGCCACCCTTGGCTTCTCAGTGTCCTTCTCTGCAAACTGAGCGGGAGAATGACCCTGATCAAGTGGGGCCAAGGGGAGGACCTGTTCTAAGAACCTCCACGCCCGAAGGCGAGTTGGGAAAGGCGGCGCCAGCACGCAGAGGGAGCTCCTGTGTGCGGGTACACGTAGAATCCTGTGCTTCTGGTACTGGGGAATGCGGCGACTTCCCGCGATGGGGTGGCAGGTGGCTCCATCAGCCTCCAGCTGAAGCTTCGAGACTCCGTGCATGCCCTGGAATGCCCACTTTTCCTTCCCAGAAAAGGGCGGATGGGTGGTGAAAAGCGCATCCATCCTGTGGTGGCTTAAACACTTGATGGCTCTCAGGAAGGGCAGGAGCCAGCACTGGTCAACATCATTGTCCCCTCCGGCTAAGGGAGCTCCATCTGCAAGCAGGTTCACCTGCCCGGAGCGGGGGCGGGGGGGGGGGGCACTGTCTCAAGTGCAGAGCTGCTCAGGCCAGGGACAGGCCGCCGACTTCCTCAGAGGGGCTGGGTCTCCCGTGACAACATGCTCTGGACACGGGGGCCACCTCTCCTGTCACAGGTGCAGCTCGGGAGCACCGAGGGGCCACCCTGAGGGGACAGGGCATCCCCAGCAGGGGAAGGCGAAGGGGGAGAAGCCAAAGAAGGGGTGCTGGGCAGTTTGAGCCTCAGGGCTCATCCCCCCAGGGAAGGGGCATCATGTAAAACGCCTCACAAAGCCCTCCCATGATGGGCGCTTTTCTGAGGAATATCCTTTTTGTTTTTTCAATTAAATCTTGGGTTTGGAGCTGCCCCCAATGCTCCGGCCTTCTTTCTGCCAAAGCCAGATTGCATAACAAGGAAAGGGGGGCCTCCTCAGAAACCCACATGCTTCTTCCACACAATTAGACTCAGCGTCTAGATCCCCCCAAGTGGAGAGGGAGGCAAGGCGAGTTTTTCCCATCATCTAGGTGAAAGTGCTTTGAAAGCCTAAAAGCAATTTACAAATGTAAGGTGTGATTGTGATCAAAAATTAATCTACGCTGAAGGGACAGCGCGTACATGCAGGGAGAGGGCTCACTCAGCCGCATGCATTGGGCAGAAGCCAGGGCGACACTGCCAGGCCTCCCCCATCTTCATTCCCCCCCCCCATGCCTCCTCTTCCCATGGTGGAGGGTATTGGGCAAAGACTGCCCACCCCTCGGATGCGGCCTCCTGGCAAGGCAAGGACTCCTGTCAGCTCACAAGGAAGCAAAGATATTGTCCCAAGTAATTGTCCCCAGTAAATGCAGCTGCACCCCTTCCCCCTGCCTTTGTCATCACCGAGGCCCCTGGCTTGGCCCCTTATTCCAGACACATTGGTTCTTAGACTGAAGCTCTCCCACCCCTCCCCCTCTGCCCCTCCCCCAGACTTTTCTAGGCGTTAAGGAACTAAGGTGGAGAACTGTATGAGTCAGGGGTCCCCCGAGACACAGATAGGACGTGTAGATGTGTAGGTATAGATAAATAGAGAGATAAAGTAGTGAGTACTGAGAGGGGAGAGAGAGAGAGATTTATTTGAAGGAATTGGTTCACGTGACGATGGAGTTTTAGTCCGTTTGGGCTGCTCTAACGCATTACAGACTAAGTGGCTTGCAAAGAGCAGCTGGCAGATTTGGTGTCCGGTGAGGCTCTTCCTAGCTGGCGCCTTCTCACTGTGTCCTCATGTGGTGGAAGGGGCGAGGGGTCCTCGGGGGCCCCCTTTTTAAGGGCTCTAAACACTCATGAGGATTCTGCCCTCATGACCCGATCGCCTCCTAAAGACCCCACCTCCAAATACCATCACATTGGGGGTTAGGGTTTCAATACGAATTGTGGTGGGACGCAAGCGTTCCTGCCAGTAGCATGGAGGCAGGCAAGTCCCCAGCTCTGCAAGGTAGACCAGCAGGCTGGAAACGCAGGGAGGAGCCAGTTGCCATTCAAGTGGAAAGGCTGTCTGCTGGCAGGATTCCCTCTTGCTCAGAGAGGTCAATCTTTTGTCCTCTTCAGGCCTTCACCTCATTGGATGAGGTCCAACCCCATTCTGGAGGGCAACTCACTTCACTCAGAGTCCCCCAATGTAAATGTTTATCTTCCCAAAACACCCTCACAGAGACATTCAGAGTCACGTCTGACCACATATCTGGGTGCCTTGGCCCAGCCAAGTTGACACGTAAAATTAACCATCACGGGAGCCAAAGTGAAGGGCACAGGGGTGACCGACCTGCGTTTCGGTCTGTTGGATTCTAGGGAAGGAAAGATATCACAGGGCAGGTGTGGGGGCTGTACTGGGGCAGGTGGTCCCTGGGAGCTCTCCCTGCTGAGGGCACCCCACTCTGCTACACATGAGGGTGTCCCCACCAGCTCTATGTCCTGTACCCCCTGGCATCACGCGATTCTGCATCAGGGGAGGCTACTTTGGGGCAAGCTCTGTGCCAGGCATGGGGGTGCCAATGTGCCTAGGAGGATTTCCTCATCTCCACAGAGTAGCGGAAGGCAGGACAGCCCTCTTTCTGAGCCATGGGAATCGTTTGGTCTCCTCCCTGCTCTCCCAGAGGAAACACCGCACAGAAGAACCTGCAGCTCAGAGAGGCACAGTGCATGGGCCCCGGTCACACAGCAGGGAGCTGGCGAGAACACCCACTTCCTCCCTCCAGTCTCTTCAGCAGGTGTTGACCTCCAGAGATTCCTCTGGTTTAATGCAAATGCTCTATCAATAGCCACCTACCCCCAACTCCGCCACCCCCTCTGTCTTGCCATTCAAGTCCTGCTGAAAGGATATATTTTTTCAAATAAGTAATTCCTGTATGCAATAAAAAGATACACTATCTTCTGAGTGAAATATAAAGAGTTCACAGCAGCCGTCTCCCCAGTTTGCATTTTCTGCTGCACCTGATGGGAAGGACAGATAAAGATAATGGGATTTTTTTTTCTTTTTTTCTTTCACCTCCCTCTCTCCCTGGAAGGTGGAAGTGTAACAAATTGGATTGTGAGTGTGTCTGTCCTTTGTGCTTGGAGCCTGGCGCAGGGCACTGGGCTGCCGGGCAGGAGCTGCCAGAGAGGTCAGAGTTAGCAATTTTCTCTTGGTGCCGTGCGTCTGAATACCAGGGTCACCTTTTCTCCTCCCACCACCCCCCACCTGCCTTTTTAACTCTTCTTTGACCCAGCATGCTGCCTAAGTGACACTAGCGTCTCTGTGCTCCATGTTCAAGATTATCCATGAAGATCTCGCTCATCTCTCGTAAATCGAGTGGCAGAGCACGGCGTTCATATACTTTTAGCTCCCAGACGTCCCTAAGTAACAACTAGCCAGTGCTGGGACCTTTACAGTTGGCGGCACAGTTCTATGTAGGACTTTCTTCTTTGAAACACCACATTTCATAGTTCAGTTATTTTATGTTTTAGAACTTGCTCTCAATATTTTTTTTTTCACAAGACATATTTAGATGGTCCCCCCTCTCACTCCCAGGTCAATTTTCTGATCTGGTTTGCAGTGACCCTGAGCCCCTCCCAGCTGTTCTGTGATGCTCCCCCCTTTTGGAGTGGCTGGGTGTGGAGGGTCTCAGGGCTCTGTGCCAGGTGTCTCCTGGGGCTCACCTGCTGACAGGTGTGCAGCCGACTCATGTCTCTTCCCCTAGCCTTACGCTCGGGACCCTGTGTTTGGAAGTAGAGTGGGTCATATGCAGGTTGGGCGTGTGCTCCTGACGGGAACCTGTTGTCAGGTGCCGCCAAGGTGAGGAAAGGTGGCCTGGGGTGGCGGGCAGGCCTCTCACTGTGGTGTCCCTCCCTCATGGACCATAAGGGTTGACCCAGCCAACTCTACCCACCTGGAGGGCATCTGCTTCCCCCCTTGCCCTTTTTGGTCGGCTGGCTCCTCCTAAATTCCTGTGATGGGTCTGAGGAGAGACGGCGGCAGAAAGACTGGACTGGGGCTAGAGGGGGTGGTGTTATAAAGCCTTCAGGGTCCCCGGCCTGCGTAAAATATGGTGCATGGATGAGTGTGCATGAGCATGTGTGTGTCTGAGTGTGTGCCCATGTCTGTGTGTGTGTGTGTGTGTGTGTGTGTGTATGTTCCATGTTCCCACCTGCGCGCACAGACCATGAGTCAGAGCTAATGAGGGGTTATGCACCCCAGGGGAGGGTTTGCCTCTCAGGGGAGCAGCTGCTGGTGGTAGGGAACCCTCCAGGAGCCAGGCCAGTCATGTGCTTGGTGTCAGTGTCCCCTTCCAGGGTCGGCCTGCAGACGAACCCCCACTTTTTCCCCAGACACCTCACAACCTTGGGGACACCATGGCGTTCCCACCTTCTCGCCCCCATGGTATCTTGAGGCGCCCTGGCCTATCTCCTGGCCATGCCTTACACCTACATCCCCGCCCCCCCACCTTAGCCCACTCCCTTTGGTGGGGCTCCCCACCCCTTCTCATTCACCGCCACCCCCACCCCCGTTTCTGTGGCCCTAAGCTCAACCCCAGACGCCGTGTGTGGCATGCCAGCTTGCTCCTGAGTCACCTTCCTGACTTGCGTGTGTGTGTCCAGCCTCTCTTTTCTACTGTGTCCCACAAGGGTGCAGACTCACGGGTCCCTAGATGTGTCACATAAATGGCACCTTTGGATCTGAGTGTCCATCCCCTGCCAGTGAGGCAAAGCCCTGTGCCTGTTCGCCCTTCTGCATTCAGCCCAGGCAGCCTCCCCACACCCCAGGCCCGCAGACCCCCCCCCCCACAGCAGCTCACCTCCCTGCAGCTCCTGTCACCTGGCCCCGATTCTTTGTTCTCCCACACAGCCCTACACAGGCAACCCTTCAAAGGCCAGGGCTTTCATTTTCTTAAGTTTCCTTATCTAACCCTGTAGAGGGTCCCGCTGGCACAGAGCCTGGCACACCATGGGCGCTCAGGAAATGCTGTTAGAATGAGTGAGTAAGAATGCAGCTCCAAGGATTTCTGGATCCGACCATGAAACATGGCGGCTACAGGAGATGCCTCTCACCAGATGGGGCAGCAGACGTCCTGGTCCAGAGCAGGCGGTGGCGGGAGTCTGTGTGTCTCAGGATTCCTTGGGGCTGTCACATCATTTGGTGCCTTGAGGTATTGTCCAGTCCCTCATGGTGCCCAAGGCAGGAAGGGTGTCTGGGAGGCTGGGCATTCACCTGCAAGGCTGCTGGCCATTGGCCAAGCTGTCACATTTTCCCTGGGCTGTTCTAACAGGGTCACCTCGCGCATGGCAAGGTGTGGACACAATAGAAAGATATTTTTAGTATTGTTTCTATAGATGAGTCTGAAGGAGTCTCTCGGGTAAAGAGCAGGCTTGGGAAGAGAATTGAGGATTAGGAGACCTGGGTTCTCCTGATTTTCGTGACTGTTCTTAAAACTGAGCCAGTGTGAGTATGCAACAGTACACAGAGCACAACATTAGATCTGCCCTTACTGGGGCCTCCTGAGGCTGACCTAGCCAGCCGCTCACTGCTGAGGGCTGCTGACCTTCACCTGAAGGCTCTTGGGGCCTTTCCGGCTGTGTAGGGGGAGCACCCAGCCATGCCGCTGGGGGATGTCCTGCTCCCGGGCAGGGAGAAGCCAGCTGCTTTCCCCTTTGCCTTGGCTTTGCCTGGTTCCGACTTGACTGGTAGAGCTCCACGGCTCATAGCTCTGTCAGGACAAGGTCATGAAGCAGTGCAGGGCACTCCAGAAAGCCGAGGGCCACGACACCAGTTTGATTTTCCGGAGACATTCCATGATGCGTCTGGGGAAATAGTAGCCATGGCTGGCTGGGAAAGGCGGGGAAACATGGACATGAAGTGTGTTCCAGCCAGGCCAACAGGGAAAACTAAGGACCCCAGGCACAGAAGAATGTGTGTTAGGGACGAATTTCCACGTGAGTCCACTGAAATTTTTCGGTGCCAGGGGATTGCCTGCCTTCCTGTTATATCCACACTCGCGCCTCCGCTCCCCGGTCAGCTGGCTGGGCCTGTAGGCCCCGGGGGTGGAGCTCCCATGCCTCTCTGCTCATCCGTCAGGACCAGTGTGGGGATGGGATAGAGAAGTGGACGTTTTTACATTTCTGATGTGTCAGGAAAAAAAGCACCGAGCCATTTTTCTGTAGAAAGGGGAAAAATGCAGGCTTGAGAGAGCTCAAAGCAAGGCTACGTAGTCTCCTCCTTGATCCCAGCTTACTGTCCCCATGTTGGTACTGAGGGGAACATTCCTAACTTTGGCGGTAATTGCCCGAAAGACCACAGCGGCTGCCTCCCTGCTGCCCACTCGTACGCCTCCGAGGCTGGCTGGGCTGGAAGGACGCTGGGAGCAGGACACCAGGCTGCCGCTGCTTGCCGTCCCGGAACCTGTGACCAGGCATTGGCACCGTGGAGGACACACTTCCTGCCTGCACTTGACCCTCCTGCTGCCCATTGCATGTCATCGCTGCCCGAAAACTGCAGCCCGTGGGGAACTCCCGTGTCCACCCCATCAGCACAGCTTGCTTTTGTGGAAAGTGCTGTGGCCCAAGCGAAACTGGGCCACAAGTGACACACTGGGATTTCTAGAGCTCCAGGTACGGAGCTAAGTGGCGGCAACTACATGCCAGCCTCCCGGTATAGCCGCAGCTCTGGGTTCCAGTCCAGCCATCACTCCACTGACACCTGGTTGATCATAGATGTGGCGGGTGCCGTGCTGCATCGCCCTGAGCTGTGTCCACACCTGCCTTCCTTGGCGAGAACTCCGGAGGCATGGTGGCTCCTGTTATCTATCTTTGTATCTGGATGACCTGGTCCCATGCCCCACCCAGAAGAGGAGCCCAGGTAGTGCCCGTGGAAGAGAATCCAAGTGGGTAGCAGACGGAGCCATGGCTGCAGATGATGACCTCTGGGTCTGTCTTCCCAAGCCATTTCTTTAATTTTTCTGGTTGTAAAATTAGAAGGAGTGACAATAATTTAAAAGAGCTTTCATCTCTGGCAATGGACGTACCTAGGTGTGTTTTTGATCACATCATCCTTTGTGGCCGGTTGCTAACAGAGTAGCCCACAGTTCACTTCTCACTGTAGTTCACTGCCTACTGTGGAACAGCGCCACACAGGTCAAATGTCCTCTTTTACTGCTTGGAAAATGGGCTGCGATCACACACCCGCTTACTCACTCTTCCCCTTCATTCATTCATTCATTCATTCATTCATTCATCCACTTACTCATTATTCCTTTAATAAATACACATCCAGTACTTATTACGTTCCAGGTGCTGGGCTAGCCCTGCTGGTAGGCATCTAGCAGCATCGATTTTAGATTCCAAGGACAAGCCATCATTCCGTGACTGCCTGGGGGGGAAGCATGGCCATACTCTGCCCTACTTTTTTCAGGTGGGGGCATAGAGGCAGACTGACTTTCGTTTGCTTACATAATTACTGGACATGACCTAGAATCAATCTGCTGAGTACAGCCACACAGGCTGTGCACTGCACAACTCGGGGTTATGCAACAGGGAAGTCCTGCATCAGACTCCAGAAAAAGTCACCAGCTGTCATTGCTGAGTCCATCCCATCGGGCTGTGTGGCATGTTCAGGTCCGACGGAGATGTGCTACAAGCCCATCGGCAAGGGATGCCGGTGCAGCCACTAAACCAGAAAGCTGGTCCTCAGCTGCTATCTTCCCTATCTAGTCTGGGCAAGCCCAGTAGCCACGTTAGTGATGGAGACGACCTTCTCCTTTGGGCCCAGCCACTGGTCTTCTGTCCAGAGTTCCTCCCCTGCTTCTCCTCCCACCCACCCCCATGGGGGGAATGCAGAACACTGCCTGCCTTCTGCACCCCAGGGCTGTCTCTGTACTGATGTCCTCCCAACCCCATGCAGGCTTTGACTTAACGGCCCTAACACCATTCACCAGGAAGCAGGGGAGACCCACGAGTCTGCCTCTTAGGGCCCACTGTGTGACTAAGATAACGCACGCCACTGCCGTATTCCTCAGCCCAGGCTTGTCTTCACCAGCGTCTGAATGAACTGCCTGTCCGCTGCCCAGCCAGCTGGGAGGTATGCCTTTTCTTTTGTCCCAGCACCTCAAAACTGCGTGCATCGTACATCTACGTAAAAAATACATGCACCATAGAGCAACATAAAAATATGTGCACCATCCATCTGCATAAAAATGTAAAGCCCACAACAAACAACAGACAAAACACTAGGGACCAGGCGCTTCTAGAGGCATTTCCCCTTTTGCTCACTTCACTACCTGCCCCGAGGCCCTAACCGCCATGTTCAGCTCCAGCTGTGTCATCAACAGCACTCAGGGATGGGAGGGCCCCGGAGGCCTATTGAGGCTTCTCTGCTCCAGTGACCACGCGTGGCTTCCTTACATTTTCCTTTCTGGGATGGCCGGACCTCTGCAGCAAGCTCTACACGAGGCAGCAGACGAGCCTGGGAAATGGAAGCAGGGGCTTGGATGTTACTGAGTTTCCCCGAAAATAAGACCTAGCCAGGCAAGCAGCTCTAATGCGTCTTTTGGAGCAAAAATTAATATGAGACCCAGTCTTATGTTAGAAAAGACTGTGTCTTATAGTAAAATAAGACCGGGTCTTACATTAATTTTTGCTCCAAAAGACGCATTAGAGCTGATGGTCCGGCTAGGTCTTATTTTCGGGGAAACACAGTAGGAGCATCTCTGCTCCTTCTGAGGGCAGGCAGTTCCTTCCCTGGGCCTGTTTCTCATCTGTAGCACTGGCCATGCCAAGTGCACAAGGTTAATTGGTGCTCTCTGTGTCACAAATGCGGCTGGTTGTGGACCCACAGCTCAGGCTTGACCAGAGGGGAACGGAGGGTGAGAATCTGAAATGTGTCTCTGTGGCCATAGGGAAAATCCATGGTAAGGTCAGGCAAGGACTGCAGATAACTCATTCCAGCCCCTAGCAGCACTGCAAAAACCAGCGCTCTGCACATTTCCCAAGTGTCAGCATCTGGGAGGCACGGGGGGCAGTTGTGGCTGCCTGGAAAGCAGATTCCTGGCTTCCTGGCTGGAACACGTGTTGCATTTGAATGTAAAAGCCTGTTTTCCTTCGGTGTGTGCATGCATGGGTGGGTGCGTGCCCATGTGCAAGAGCTGGTGGTGTATCTGTCGTGTAGCCGGGTTGCCGTGCGTGTACTTTTCAAGGCTGGAACGTGCACTTCTCCATGTGGTTTGTGCCACGTGTGCCAATGGGGATTTGGTTGATGAGAAACAGTCTCCTATTTGCCCATGTGGGATCCATCAGCGAGTCAGTGTGTTGTAGGTGTCAGGGCCCAAGAGGAGAAGGTAGGGATGTAAGTGTATACCTTCAACATCAACGAATTAGGTGTTGGGAAAACCCCCCGAGATGCTGTTACCTACATCCGCTTTGTGGGGCTGTTCCCGGCATGAGAATTGGTCTTGCTGCTCCCTCCACACACATTCACCCAGTTTCCCTGCCAAGGGTGACTCCCCTGCTGGCTTTCGGGTACAGGACACAGCCCTGGGACAGGAGCAGGGTGCCCAGTGACGGAACCTGTAACCTCAGTCTCGTCCGCTCCGGGATCTTACAATCAAGCAAACAAGTGTGTGGCATTAGGTGCCACCGTGCCTTTGCTTAGTGCTCCCTTACGTGCTTCCACCTGCCTCAGGCATTCAGCCAGGTTTTACTAAACATCTACTTGCAGCTGCGGCCACTTGCAGAGAGCAGGTGGGCAGGGGAGGACAGGTGACGTTATCCCCATTTCTGTCACACAGTCTGTGGGCATGAGAACCAGAACTGGGGCTCGGGGCCCCCCTGCACTGAGAGCTTCTGCACCCCCTCTTCAGGGCGTGTCTGCTCGCACCTGTGTGTCCATGGGCACCCCTTGAGGGGGCACGGTGTAGGTACCCACACAGGGGTCTTCAGGATCCCGCCAGGAGGGGCCCGACGGGCTCTCTGAACGGCCTCTGCCCTCCCCACAGAGTGGCGCCAAGGAAGCGGGGCGAGGATGGTCCTGCAGGACGAAGACATCACCACCAAGATTGAGAATGACTGGAAGAGACTCAACACCCTGGCCCATTACCAGGTGAGGCGACTGTGGGTGCAGGAGGGGCCCGCTAACTGGACAGGCAGGTCCCCGGAAGTCTCAGGGCGTGAATAACAGGGTCCCCCCACTGAGGCTACACACCGATTCCTAATTCTGCTTCTTCAGCTGCACCTCACGTGCCCTTAGCGACTCAGGGAAAATTGCTGTCCGCTAGCCAGGAACCTTTGACGTCCTTGGAGATAGGATGCTGATGGCCATGCTTCCTGCAGGGTGGGGGCAGAGTCCCCAAGAGAAGCAATCTCCTATTTCCCCATGTGGGATCCATCTGCAAACCCATGTGTCACAGGTATCTGGGCCCTTCCTTGGAAGAGCCCTAGAGCTTAAGGTGGGGACTCCCTGGAAAAGCATCGGGACAGAGGGTGCTTGTGAGATGCTCTTGCCAGAGTCTCTTTAAGAGCAAGCCACAACACACAATACTATTCAGTATCCAGATGTGTCTTGTTTCATTCAAAGGGAAGCGGACAGCCTCCCAAGGCCCCTCGTTCTCCTGGGAGGCGCTGACAGCCCCGGAGGGCCAAATTCATTGGGGCTTGTCCTTATTTCCTGGGGTGGCAGAGTTTCTGTGCCCAGGCCCTTAGGAGCCTTTTCCTTGTAGGTGCCAGATGGTTCTGTGGTGGCTTTAGTGTCCAAGCAGGTAACAGCCTACAACACCGTGAACAACTCCACTGTCTCCAGGACCTCGGCAAGTAAATATGGTGAGTTCATCGAGTCGTCCTGGGGAGGAGAGGGTGCCCTGAGCAGCTGTTGTCGTGATGGTAGTACCCCTGCAAGGCCTGGGACCCCTGGGGTGGGGAGTGGGGGGTGAGTCAGGCAGGCTGACCATCGGAGGGGAGAGCCTCCTGGTTGCAGGTGGGGCCTCAGGCAAGGGCAGAACCTTCATCCCCTGGAACAGGACGGACAGCTACCTCCGTGAGCATCTTACAGGCTCGAAGATGCTTTCACTTTGTGATACTCATCATCGGCGTCATGTTCATAACAATCCAGTGAATTAAGTAATTATTATTTCCCCCTATTATGCAGATTAGCAAATTATACCTCAGTCACACAGAGGCTGCACGATGTGTAAAGGTCACATGGTTATGCAGCATTTGAGGGAAGGTGCGGACTCCAGTTCCATGGTGTGGGGAAGGGTGCTGGATGTGGGCTGGAAGCCGGGGTACCACCCTGTTCTCACACCATCTGGGTCCCTGGGGGCCAGCTGCCTGACGGCTACGAGACCTGGTTTTCTTACCAGCAAAACGGGGACTGAAAAAACTATCAAAGTCCCGGGATCGTTCTGGAAAATAAATAGAAGGAAACAAAGAATGGTGCCCACACCCAGTAGGACCATTTTCTTTTGTGCTCAATACTCATTTCACCAGACCTCACATTTCAGCAAATAAGGGGAAAGAATGGGCCCAGGCCAGAGGGGCGGGGGGGGGGGGGGGGTAAAGATGAGCAGGTGACAAGGTAATTACTCAGCTGGTTCAGTCGTTTGGGGAGACACGCTACCTGCTCTCACGCTCACACTTAATTGGCTACACAGAACACATCCAAGACATGACTGGAAAACTCTTACAAGGACACATGTAAAAAAGGACAAGCTTATATTTTTACATATTGAATAATTAAGCGCTGGCGAGATGCAAGGAGAGGAGGGAGGGGAATCCGAGTGGGTAAAGGTAGTCCCAGAGTTTCCCGGAGGTGGCTGGAAAGGCACCCCAGTTTCGGGGAATTGAGCCTTCACCAAGGCAAGGCGACAGCGGCAGAAAATTGCAGGATGGATCAGACAGCAGGGGCCTGAACGAGTGGGGGGGTGTTGTGAGTAAGCAGCTGGCAGGCTGAGTGGCCTCACGCGTGTGGGCCCGTTGCATCGGCAGAAAACATGATCCGATACACGGGGAGTCCCGACAGCCTCCGCTCACGCACGCCCATGATCACCCCCGACCTGGAGAGTGGAGTCAAGATGTGGCACCTGGTGAAGAATCATGAACACGGAGACCAGAAGGAGGGTGACCGGGGGAGCAAGATGGTGTCTGAAATCTATCTGACACGATTACTGGCCACTAAGGTATCGGACTTCAGGCGGGAGTTGGGGGGTTGGGGGGCCACCTGTGCGGTGTGGGGAGGGACTTCGCCCTCACAGAGATGCCCGAGCCAGCAGAGTCCTATCATCTGTGCTCGTGCCCCTCTGTGATCCACTCAGGACAGGCACAGCTCATCAGCCTGGTGCTCTTCCCCAGCGCACAACCTCGGAATCCTTCTGACCCCAGTGCTCCGGCAAACCCCACCCGTACATCGCTGTTGGCATGCAGCCTGAAGTTTTGTTTCCATCCCTCCTCTGTGCCTTTTCTCAAATACCGTGTTTCCCCGAAAATAAGACCTACCCCAAAAATAAGCCCCCGTTAAGATCGTCAGCCAGACGGACGCATTTAGTATGTTACGACGATGTTCCAGAAGATGACATGACTGTGTTGGAATAAATGTAGGTTGTTGCATGTGAAAAAATAAGACATGCCCTGAACATACGCCCTAATGCGTCTTTTGGAGCAAAAATTAATATAAGACCCGGTCTTATTTTCGGGAAACATGGTATAGAGACACTAGCCGCTTCCATTCACGGTCTTCTACCATCCTGGTGAAAGAATGACTCCCTCTCTGCGGTGTCCTAGGCAGTTTCGAGGATGGAAACGGGGGCTCCATCAGTGACTTTCTAGGCACCGTTTCTAATCCCAGTTCTCAGGACATTGTGTGTCTCCAGTTAGGCTTTCACTCCTGGGAGCCGAGTGGGTGACTGACTGTTCATTAGCCCGAGTGAAGACTGCCCAGACAAAACCAGGAGATTCTGTTTGTCTGCTCTGACCCAGGGAGCCGTTCATTAGCGTTTGTGGAAAGTGCTAAAATACCACCGCCAAAGGGTGTTAAACCAAACCGTGTTGTTGGCAGAGGAAGGCTCACTCAGGCCCACTCATCAGCGGTCTGTGTTTCCCACGCGCAGAGGAAACATAAAGCTGTTAGCGGCAGATGCCAGGGGTGGGGAGATTTAATGCATGCACGTACCCCGTTTCACCCAAGATGGCCGGGATGTATGCTGTCCTCCCCTCCCCCGGGCTTCGAGGAAGACCCGAAACCCACCCGCGGCGCCCCTGTGCAGAGCGGTGTGTGACCCTGTGCCGCCCCCTCCCCAGGGCACGCTGCAGAAGTTCGTGGACGACCTGTTTGAGACCATCTTCAGCACGGCACACCGCGGCTCTGCCCTGCCCCTGGCCATCAAGTACATGTTTGACTTCCTGGATGAGCAGGCTGATAAGCATGGTATCCACGACCCACATGTCCGCCATACCTGGAAGAGCAACTGGTGAGTGAAGGGCGAGCAGAGGACGCCCCACGTCAGGGGAGGGCAGCCGCGTCCAGGGTGAGAAGGGCTGTGGGCCACCTTCCATCGCAGGCGCTCTCCCTGGGCCTCCCCGCCCTGTCCTCCTATTTTTGTGCTCACTTCCTCTCTCACTTCTGACTAGTCAAACCATCCTTCTCTCCAAGCCATCAATCAGTTAACAAACATTTATTTAACCAAGTAATGTGCAAAACAGTATAGACCTGCCAAATGTCGCGGCCGGGTCCCTCACCTCCAGGGATCTCCCGTGTGCACGATATTATGCCACACGCAGAGGGTACAGAGACTGTCAGGCACGGCCCCTGCCCTCAGTGGGCTGAGAGACGCAGGTGGAAGACAGGAAGGCAGCTGTTTGGATGCGAGGCATTTTGCAACTAGATTATAGAAGGGTGGCATCGAATAGGGACTGCTCAGCAGCGTTTTGAAGCACAACCTGTATGCAGTCATCTAGGGGGACGGGCTATTTCTGTTCTATTCAAGAAGCAATGGTCTCCCTTCCCATTAACGCCTTTCCAAACTCCCTTTGGGGAAGAGACCTTCCCATAACCACTTTGTCTGTCTCTGAGACAACAGGACTCGCTAAGTCCTAATGGGCACACGAGGTGTCTCCACCATGGTCCCTCTCTCCTTTAACTGACATCATCCTTTCCCTCGGTTTGTGAGTAATTTGTGTTTCAGGTTGAGGCTGCAAGGTCAGACATCAGTATTCAGCACTTGGTATAGAACCTCGCACAAAGCTGGGACTCGATAAATATTCATGCAGGTGCCTGGCTGAGATGGTCTCTACTTGAGACTTCTACCTCAGGCACAGCTGGCTGGAATTGTCCCATCAGTTCCAGAATTGCCTGCCTATAGCTTTTAGGCAGTTCCTGTCCCAGGTTGTCCTTCCCCAAAACATTCTTCCAAGGCGGCACGAACCTGTTGCCCAGCAGCTGCCAACTGTGAGGACGGGTGGGCATGAGGGCAAAGCCAGGCACGCTGACAGCCAGCCCGGAACCCCAAACCAAGACACATAAAGGCAGACGTCAGCCTATGGTAGTAAGACTTTATTTAGTGTAATGTGCTCTGGCTTCCCATCTCCTTCACCTGAAAAACAGTGCTGTCTCTACTGAAAATGAAAAGAAATCAGGCAGAAACAGAGCTTTAGACCACAGAATTGAAGAGCGGGGTGTATCCCCATCTTAGTTCTTGGGGAGTGAATATCTTCTCTCACGCATCTCCCAGCCTTTCTGAAATAAGATTCTTGGAATCCAGATTGCTCATGCAGGGCAGCCACTGGGGTAAAGACTGTCCCCTCGTCTGAGCGGCCTGCCAGGTCTGCTGTCTCCCAGTGCCTGCCTCTGGGTGAGGTTGTGTTGAGCAGTCTTAGGCAGCACTGTTGCAAGGGGCACATTCCCAGCCTAGTGAATTTGCTGCTCTCTGCCAATGAGTATTCCTACTTACCACCCCGTTTGAATGGCAGCAGTCTTCAGAATATGAGACATGCTCTGCCCAGAACTTCTCTGACGGTCCCTGCTGGGGAGAGCTGGCATTTTCAAAACATCCCTGTGTGTCTTTGTAGCACATTCACGGCAGGTCACCTGGAATAGTTTCTAAGCCATGTGCTTTCAGCCCAGACCTCCTGCTGGGGGACGGCCACCTCCAGGGCTGCCATAGTGTCCGGGGGCTGAGGGCAGAAGCTCCCATGTGCCAGCTCTTCCAGAGCCTCAGAACCTCAGTTCCCAAAGAACTCCAGTCCCCAGGAAGGCAAGCTGGTCAGGAGACAGTGGTACCCAGCTCAGCACTCTCCTGACCTTTGTCATTGCTACCTGGGCAAGAAGCAGTTAGTCCGGGAATGATGACATTTGCATATTGACTTAAGAGTTCACTGTCCCTGATTGAAAAGAGATTGTTTCTTTGTTCCTGGCCAAAGTTGGAACCTGCTGGCTTCCTCCACATTCTGCTGCTTTCTCTCTTGTAAGTAGACCTCCTGCTCATTTAGCCTGAGTGACTGCAATCAACCAGAGATTAGTGCCAGCACTAATGTTAATAATATGCTAATATTTCATTAGGCAGGAGACTCCGTGTGGTACCCTGGCTTCCCTGTTTGATTTGCCTGTCAGCACAACTGGCTTAAGGAGAGGGGGTGTAGGGGAGAAACAGCCATACAGCTCACATGGCCTCCTAGCGTCCTTCCTGTGGGTAGGACTTCTGGAAACAGGAAGATGTGGACAGGAGACTGTATTCGCTGGGCAGCTGGGAGTCCTTCATCCGGAGCTCTGAGCCCAGCTGTCATGGTCTCCCCAGGGCAGCTGCTGTGACCCCAACTCACCCGTGTCATGATTCTCTGTGCCATCCCTGGATTTCCCATCTGGATTTCCCAGGATGACACAAGTGCCACTTACCATTGTCAGAACTCAGTGCTGGCTGCCAGGGCTTGCGCTGCACACTTTGTAGGAACTTAATATGTACTTGTTGATTGATTGGCAGTCTCGAATATGAGGTCCGACTGTATTTATAGCATTATTGTATGTACGTACTGACTGCTGGGAGATGCAACACATACAGAAACATTGTTCTCACTGTTTGAAATAATGTAATTCAAAGAGTTTAAGCTCTAAGAGGCAAGCCAAACACACACAAATATTAGGGCTATTACCAACAGTGAGAACAGCAACCCAAATAACAATAACACGTCAGGGGAAGTGGCAGGAAGCGAGGAGGGGGGGGCCGAGGGAGGGAAATAGCGGTTCCTCGCTTGATGCCCCACTGCGTCCTCACCTGCGTCTCAGCAGGCTGGATGGAAGCCACAGAACCGGACAGCCAGAGAGGACAGCCCAGAGGGCAGGTGGGCAGGTTCCTCCCGACGCCCTAGTACCCTTCGTAGCAACAGCGTGACTTATACGCACACGACCACCCACCGGGGACATTCTTCTCTTTGTCTTTGTTTAGCTGAGTCCCCTCCCAGTAGCACCTTTCTCCTCGCTCCATCCAGGTCCCATCCAGCTCAGGGACACCTATGCGTCTTTCAAACTCAGACCATCAAGTGCCGCCCCTCTGGGAAGACTCTCTGGGCACTTCCGCGTGGGTGGACGTGATGCCCCCTCCCTGTGGCCCACATTGGGTCCTTCCATGCTGGCACGGATAGTTTGCAGAGCACGTCCTTTATTGCATGTCTGGCTTCCCCACAAGCCCCCCAGAATGCGGGGGCTGTGTCTCAGTCACACGGTAGCCCTGGTGGCTAACACAGGGCCTGGTGTGCCACAGGTGCTAACTGGAAGAAAGAGGGAGGGGAAGGAGGGAACACAGTGGGGCAGGCGAGAGGCCATGAAGGTGGGTTTTCAGCATGCCAGCTTGGGGGTGGGTCATCAGCTAGCCCCACTGCCTTCACCATTAGGACCAAGCGGATGTTACCAGGCAGGGAGGAAGGGTGGGCTTCTCCCAAGTTCTACAGTGGAGGGCTCAGAGTAAGATACAAAGCCCACATTCCAGGCCCTTCTTTAAGGTTTTGTCAACTGGATGTGCCTTGTCTCTGGCACAGGGGGCAGACAGTGGAGTAGACAGTCGGAAAGTCCACTTTACGGCACCCATGGTGGCTGCCTCTGACCCCAAAGCCTGTGCTATGGGGGAGCCGGGGAGCCGCAGTGCCCATAACGCACTGGATCTCTGGACGGACTCTTCAGCCTTGCTGCTCTTTAGTTTCCTGGAAGGTACATAGGTGGCGTAGAGGAGGCCCTTAGTTGGTCCCCAGTCATTTCTCTTTCCCCTGAGAACTGTCTGGGCCAAGCTGCAGGCCCCGCGCCGTCTCCCTGACCCTCTGCCTCTCCCCTCCGCACAGCCTGCCGCTGCGGTTTTGGGTCAACATGATCAAGAACCCGCAGTTTGTGTTCGACATCCACAAGAACAGCATCACGGACGCCTGCCTCTCCGTGGTGGCCCAGACCTTCATGGACTCCTGCTCCACGTCGGAGCACCGGCTGGGCAAGGACTCCCCGTCCAATAAGCTGCTCTATGCCAAGGATATTCCCAGCTACAAGAACTGGGTGGAGAGGTGAGTGCCGGGCCAGGGCGCCCAGACAGGCCCCTGCACCCGCGGGCAACTTTCTTTGACTAGGGGTGTCCCCCCGACCCCCCAACCGCCCAAGATGGGCTGGGGCTTACGATGACTGATCCAATACCCACACCCCCTGGAACCGTGTATTGTCCACTGAAACAAGAATTGGGAAACTTGGCTAGAAGTTGCCCCTGGGCTCTGCGTCCCTACATGGGAGGCCGAGATGTTGGTGGCTGAAATTCTTTCTAGGCTTGGGAAGGAAATACAGTCCCCTGCTCTAATCCCACCAACAAAAAATTTCGAAAGACCGAATAAGTGGTCTTGCCACAGAAAGGCTGGAGGCCTTTCCCCATCTACCCCATCCATCTGGCAGTCCGCCCAGCCTTCTGTGGGAATGTCACTGTCACTTTGAACAGCTTCTTACTGTCCTGGTCCCTTGACTCTCACACGGTGAGCTCTTGATGCCCTGGGCCTTGCAGTGAGTTCTCACCCACAATGCCCTGGTCTAATCACAGTCTCATGCACCTGCGACTAGAGAGCCGCCTGGAAGCTGCGGCGCTGGGTTGTCTTGGTGCAAAACTGACTTCTGGTAAAGAACATGTGTGGTTTATCTGGGCCACAACCGTTCCATATGCCAAGCACCTGAGCTAAGCCACCAGACGATGCTTTATTTATTTATTCATGACGGGAGCCCTGGAATATTAGAGGACAGGATTTCTAACCTCATGTTGTGCCCATGAAGGGGAAGAAATATACACGGAGAATGGCTAAGTCATCAGCCCAAGATGACTTAACTGGCCAAAATGAAAGTAGATCCCCAAAGTCAGCTGACTCCCAAATCTCTTTTCTACTTTATTTATGATACTTGTAGGGCCTCTGCTAACCCATATGGAGTCTCTGGGAATGAGGGAAGGTGCCCCTTTCTACCTGAGAATGTGGTCCCATGCCAGGATGCATGGTTTGTTGAGTGAGGGGCTAGTTGTCAGCCCCAGCTGACCCTCTCAGCAGCACTTGCACAGTGAACAACCTGCACAACTCTACATGGCCGTCCTACTTTTAGTGGGCCTTTCTCTTGTATTCCAAGTAACTTAAAGATAGGAAGCCTGGGTGGAAGCTCAGATTTGGTGACTTTTTGAAGAATAAGAGACCAGAAATTGTTCCTGAAGACAAAATGGATAGTATCGTTTCATTCATGGCAGAGAGACAGTCTCCATCTTTATTCTTGAAAATTGCCTTCTCTTGTGCAGAGGGAATAGCTAAGAAGGGGTGTGGTCCTGGCCACCTTGGTAACACAGCCCTACAAAAAGCGTTGACTTTTCTTTTCCGCCTCCACTCTGTTCTTTGATAACCTCCCCGTCCATTCCTACTAATACCTGTGATGGGCACGCAGCCTTGGCTGTCAGAGAGAGAGAGCTAACTCTTTGGTCCTTGCACCTGACTGTGTCTGAGTCACCAAGAGGGGCTCTTACCTCCCTCTACATAAAGGGCGGCTCATTCTTTGGACAGTAGAACTGCCAGGAGCAGGCCCTCCTATGTGGTCCGTCGGTTCTTCGGCAGAGAGAAAGAGGGAGCAGCTGGGCTTTTGGTTATCCCTGCATGGAGGGATGCAAGGTCCCTGTGATAACCCTCAGGCAGGGCGGAAGGGAGAAGGGATGTGAAAGGCTGGGGGCATTTATGAAACCTCTGCATAGAGGACTCTCCCCGGACCACGGCCATTTCCTCGGAGATCAGAATAGTGTCTGCCCCAGGTTAATGGGCTCCCTTTGACTTGGTGCTGAATGAGATTTGTGCGGGGCAGCTGCTACAGGTCACGAGTAACCGCAGTCCATTTGGTTATTTTTAGGAGTGGCTTGATGGTTTTCATTTCTTACCCCACCAGTTTCTTAGCAACCAGTGGCACTCTCAGGAAAGGCATCTTTCTCTTGCTTGAGGTCCCTAATCCCTTCTCCTCTCATTCTGGGATGAGGGTACAAAGACGGAGGGATGGGGAAACTGCATGCACAGGTGTGGCGGTCAAGCCCAGCCTGCTTCTTACTCGGTGATGAATGGATCGGTGTCCCGCTCTGACCCCAGAAGACTAGCCTCTGAGCTTGTCTGGTTCCGTGAAGGGGAAACTGAGGCCAGAAATGCAGAACTCAGGATCCACAGCAAGCCTGACCTCCCACCTCAGGGCCCTGGCAGCCTGTGGTTCAGAAGGATGGAGGTAGAATGCCCTCCTCTGTGGCCAGGGCTTGCCCACCTCTGAATTCACTGCCCAGCTGCTGTGATCACACAATAGCCTCCACAGGACTCAGGCTTAGCAGCTCTCTGTGGTAAAGTGCACCCTGCACACCTGTGGGGAGGCTTTCTGTCCCGTCACAGCCACTAAGAACAGCGATAACCCTAGCTGGTCCTCTATAAAGGGGGTGGAAAGCATATGGGTTCAGGAGGCCTCTTCACTCTATGGGTTGAGCAGCCCACATCTTTGTATCACACCTAGGCTGGTTTGTAGCTTCTAAAAGTTCTTCACCTACGCGTCCTCTCACGTGACCTCTCATCTGTTCTCCCACCCACCCTTCCATCCCCTTCCTGCCTCCAAATACCTTGCAGCGCGAGGGGTGGGCGGCCCCACTGCAGACTCCCAGTCTTAGCTGCCTCCCTTCAAGTAGCAGGGCTTTTGCTCATGGGAGGAACATCTCTTGGTTCCCCAGTAGCAATCAACTGCGACACTCACCTTCCCAAGCAGAACTCACCAGTGCGACAGTGTCCGTCACCGCCAACTGGGGTGTCGCGATCAGTCGTGATTTCTAGTTCATTACCAAGAGCGGTACCATTTTCATGTTGGGCGGTGCTCTCCTCTCGTTGTAAATTGGAAGAGCTTCAAGGCTGTTTCCCTGGCACCATTAGCTCGCTGACTTGTAGTCACAGGCTTTCCACACAGGAGTGACTGCAGTGGAGTCACAGCTGGCCCACTCGGGAGAGGACAAGAGGTGTGCCGCACGGATGAATGCCATCGATCACAGGTGTCACCGCGTGAAAAAGGTTAAGAATTTTAAATATTTAAATATGCCTCCTAAGGAAACCATCTATTTGAAATAGAAAGCCGTGACAGTCCAGCCTGGGAGCAATACGGGAGGTGAAGTATAGACATTTCATTAACTTGTTCATTAAACCCTGGGGCAAATATTTATGGTATCTATCGTGGGTGTGTTGGGCACTTGGGATAGGTTAGACTTGACCCTTCCCTGTGGCTCTCGTGGGGAAGGAGGACATGTCGGCAAACCCCATAAGCCGTGATAGTGGGGTGCTCAGAGAGAGGTCAGGGAAGGAGTCACAGAGGCAGAGACGTTTGTGCAGGGCCTGGAAAGGCAAGTATTTGGGGACATCAGAGCAGCCTCCAACTGTCTTTCACGTCTGACCTTCGCCCTTGAGGTGTTTGAAGGGATGATGTCACTTTGTTATTCTCTAAGAGTTTGGGGCATCAGAGACCACCTTCTTAATCACAAAAGCCACCCTAAAGGCAGAGATGGGACACCCACCCTCACACACCTGGCCCATCCCATAGAAGCCCACAAATGTAAACCTCTGCAGACTGGTCAACAGAGGAGAATCCAGCTCTTTGGGGCCCTTCCTTTTGTGGCAGCTCCCCGGGGACTGGTGCTGGGACCCCAGGGTACAGGCACCCACCTGGTGTGAGCAAATGCAGGAGTGGTGGGGCCTGGACTCCTCAGCAGGCTGGGCCTCGGCCAGCCTGCCAGCTGGAGGGGAGTCCTGGCGACTTTCAGGGCACCAGTCTTTTCTGAAGAAGGACTCCCCTGCAGGCAGAAATCCCACAGGAGCAAGTTCAAGTCCAGGGGCGCAGGCTGACCTTTCCCTTCCTCGCTGCACAGCCAGCTGATGAGCACACTTGTTTGCAGTTCATTAATGGGGCGTAATTGCATCCTTCACAATCAATAAGGCTTCTCCGTGGCGGAGCCCAAAGGCCCACACAGCAGGGGCTGACAAGGCAGCAATTGTGCACACAGCTGAGAGACGCCAGGTCATTATCAGGTTCAAGGGGTGCTGGCAAGGTGGGAGGGCTGGGCGGAGCCCTGTAGTGGCAGAGGGAGAGGTCAAGGTCGGGTCGGCAAAGCCCTCCAGGAAGGATGGGTCCACGTAGCATTGGGCAGGGCCGGGGACAAGAACAGGACAATGTCAGCCAATCCCCAAGCCCCCACACTTCTCAGGGCATTACGCTGTCCCTGGCCACTCAGCTCAGTGATTTAGAACTTACTGAAGATGAAGATGTGTGGTGGATCCACCTGGGGGCTAGTAAGTGGCCACAGACACGCACTAGTCCGATCCAGTGCCCTCCATACACAGGCAACAGAGATGGGGCCGCACACTGCAGACCTGACCTCTCTGTTACAATACGCAAAGCGCCGCCAGGCAGGGCCGCCACCCAGTACTACAGATGAGAAGATTAGAACCCCTGCCCTCTCCCCACCCCTCTCGAACCCCAACCCACCCCTACCCCTCTCTTCCTCACACACAGACGCACTTTCTAAACATTCCCTTTGGAGGAATGACTGGGCTTTTAGTGTGCTACAAGGCAAGCCGTTGCAAAGGGACAGAGTGTAGGCATCTGCTCTTTCCAGTGGAGACAGTGGCGCTAACCTGCTCTCGTGTAGCTCAGGGACGAGAAAGGCGGCCGTGGGAGCCCTGGTGCTGTTGGCCAAAGCCTGACAGAACCATCCATCTACCTGGGAAAGGTTCACGGGCAGGTAATGGAAACAGCAGGAGTCTTTGCTTCTGGGACAGTCGTGTCCTATCGGGGAGGGGGCCTGGGTTTTCATCCTGGTCAGTCGCTGTGACTGTCCATGGGTGACAGAGTGTAACTGTCCAGAGGAAGGCATGTGGGCAGAGCCGTGTCTGGCTGCTGGCCATGGAAGAGAAGCGACAGGCATCCTTTGTTCACCAATATGACCTAAGAATATAACCCTTTACCTGACAAGCAGATTTTGCTTGGTAGGCATAGAATCCTTGAGGTACAATGACACAAATCTCCTCGGGGGTGGCCCAGGTGGGAGCCACCACTGAAACCGCTGGGTGTCTGCTGTAAAATGGAACCCTGGAGCTTACTGCGTTCCAGAAAGAGTGGCAATGAATCAAGTCTCTGGCTAAAACTTCTGTACCTGGAACATCATGAAATTACTTGGAACCCCAAGGAACCTGGGGAGGTTTTAGGGTGGGCGGCAGGTCTAGAAAAGTGGGCTCTTCTGGGATAGAGCAAAGGAACCAGAATGAAACAAGACAAGGAACCAACCAAGGACGTGAGAGCTCTGAAGATGGGGAGGGGCCCGGTGACAGCGGAGCTCGCACTGAAAGCAGGATGGAAGCCCCCATGAGCCCTGCAGGACGCCTCCCTGCGCCCCAGGCTCCTCTGAGAAAGGCCATTTCATTAAGCTCTTGTGTGCGCCTCTTTCGACAGCTTGTCATGGGCCGAGACCTCCCGCCAAAATGCAATCAGTTCAGCAAAGCAGTTGGCGAGTGTGTCTGTGTGTGGTGGGCTCCTGAGGGACAGAGGAGTTTCTCTCCCACCAGCCCCTTCCCCTGCCAGAGGGTGCAGGTTTCATCTGCCTCCCGCTGCCTTCCTCTTTCCCAGACTGAAGGATGGGTCTGCAATCACGGTATGGCTGCAGCTCCAGGCAGGGTGGCCGTCTAGCCCTCAGCGCCCCGAGTGCTCTGGCGGCAAATTGAACTGTCATTGCATGGCAGGCCCTTGAGCGTGATGGCTGGGGGAGCACAGCCTGTCACCCAACTCCTGGTCACCAATGGGGAAAGGTAGGGGTAGGGGACTGATGGATTCGTGGTCTGTGCCATGACAGACATGGTCTGGGAGCACACAGGGCCAGGGGCCAGGGTGAGATTGTCCAGAGCCTCTGAGAGTGCCCCCTGCACTCACCTGATCGAGCCTTGAGCCTGGCAATGTCACCTGCACTTACGCTGGTGACAGTGAGTGCGTCTCCTAAAACATTGTGCCCCAGATGCCTCACTTGCCTCGACCTAGTCCCTGGCCTGGTGACTGTCCCTGCGCCCTCCTCCATCCTAGGCTCTCAGGCTTGCTCTCCCCAGCATTGAAGCTGGGTTCTTGCAGGGATCCCTGGATGTGCTTGCCCCCTGTCCCAACACCACTCTGCCTTTGCAGGGACCTGGTCCCTTTCATGTAGCTCACACCCTGAAAGCACCCTGGAGAGGGTGCTGCTGCCTTGGGGCACTGGGGCCCTTCGGTTCCTCGTTACAAAGTGCACAGCTCCCCTCTGGCAGGGGAGCTGGGGTTTGCTGCATAAAATGTCAAATTGCAGAAATTAAAAATGTAAATGCTGGCGTCTAATTAAGCAGTTGACAGCAGTGCACAGCTGCAAGTGACAGTGACTGATTGCCTTCCACCAGCGTCCCCCCCTAAGCAGCCCCCAGCTCTTCCTGGTGAACCCCAGAAAGGGCAGGACATCAAGGCGGTGTTGCTTGGAAGAGCCTTTGGAACCTCTGGAAGGGACCTCTTACGTCTACGGGGACGGGGGTGGGGGACACGAGAGACCCACTGGACCACTCTTGCAGGTCGCTCAGAGCAACACCTTTGCAGGAGACGGCTCCTCCTTACTCCTGGTCTCACCCTGCACCCTCTGACAATGTCTGGACCACTCTCCACATCCCTTCCCTCTGTGCCTCCTGCATCCAGAGCTGCAAAGGGCTCTCCCTGGGCCAGACCCAGAAGCCTAGAGGGGAGAGCACACACCATGGTCCCCCAGGGCTCTCACACCGGCCTCCACTGGCCCAGACCCAGTGCTGGGAGCGTCCCTCTCTCCGCTTGTCCCTGTGCACAGCTCCAACCCCTTTCTTCCCCACCCCCGTCCCTGCAGGTATTACTCAGACATCGGGAAGATGCCGGCCATCAGTGACCAGGACATGAATGCCTACCTGGCCGAGCAGTCCCGGATGCACATGAACGAGTTCAACACCATGAGCGCGCTCTCGGAGATCTTCTCCTACGTGGGCAAGTACGCCGAGGAGGTGAGCCCTGCCCTGCCGCCAGGGCCTGTTGGGAAGGATGGGGGCAGTGACTGCAGAACCCCTGCCCGGAGCAGCTCCTGTGCCCAAGCACCGCCCCTGACACCCCTCCCTCTGCTGGGGAAACTCTCCCACCCAGCACTCGGGGTCTGTGCTCCAGACACTGGGACCCCAGAAAGTTCATTCTCTACATTCTGCATCCATGCCCGTTCTCACATATATGCATCACGTGTCCTTCACTTTTATTTCCTCTTTTTATTCTCATTCCTTCCCCGCTATTTCTTCCTTCTTTAACTTTTTCCATTTCTCCCTCTGATCTCATTCTCTTTAAACAAGCAATTCCCCACTCCCATGGGCAGGCCACATGGCCTGGCATGGCCTGGCATGGTGTGGTGGTATGGAATGGCAGGGCCTGGTATGGCATGAGAACAGAATAGATACAGAACAGAGTAGAATGGAATCTGTTTTTACTTGCTGTGTTCCCCAGTTGGAAAACCTCACCGGGGGTTCACTGCCTTCTCTCTGGCCAGTGCCCAGGTGCTGGTGGGAGTGTTCTGGTCATGCAGGCTTAGGCCAAGTGGGTTCAGATCCCGGCTCCCTGTGTCTGAGCAGCAGCGTCACCGCCATCTCTCTGCCCGGCTTCTCTCCCTCTTCCCAGCCTCACCACCAGGAGAGGGTCTAGGAACCTCAGGGGAAGGAGGGAGCCCCGCAGGGCCCCTTCTGTGTCCCACATAATGCTGGGACCTCAAGTAAAGGAGAGGCCAGTAGTGGGCCCTTAGGGGAAGGACAGCAATGCCAGTCTGCGGGCCAGTGCCGGCCCAGGGCACAGTGTTTACCTGGCCGTGGCCTCATGACAGAAATAAGGACAATGTAGAGAATGCCAGTTTGTGAGTGCAGCTGGCTCGTCTTGGAAAGGACAGTCCCTGGTCTGTAGGTACACTCACCTGCTGTTGCTGTTAAAATGTCCCATCTTTATGGAATGCTGGCACCAGGAACTGGTAGTTCTCGACCAGCTAAGAAGTTGGCAACTCTAGCGTGGTCTCCCTAATTAAAAATACACGAGCTGGGCCAGGAAATCCAAAGGTCTGGGAGGCTCCCCTCAAGCCCTCCCTGTGCTGCTCCCTGCCCCCTCACACCCCAGGCCCAGAAGTTTCTACCCATTTGCTACATGCCCCTCCTCGAGCAGGCATTGTGTGAAGGGCGCTCAGCTCAGGTGTGCTACCTGCCTTTACGTCTCCCCTGGAGCAGCCTAGAGGGGGGCTAGTAGTTCCCACATTTTACAGACGAGGAGATAAGAGTACAGGGACGTTACAAGTTGTGCCCCAGATCACCCAGCGAGAAACGAGTGGACCCCTTATTCAATCCCACCTCTCCTGACTCCCAGATTCTCACACATTTTCCTTCACGTGCCACAATTGCTGTCATTGTTCTCCACCAACCATCAGGTCACAGAAAAGGCTTGGGCAGACATTGTCCATGAGGTGTTAATGACCAGCAAAACTTAAGATATAGTAAGCTTTGAGAGGTATTTGTTTCTAAACAGACAAAGTGAAGACAAATGACTTTCTCAACGTGGAATCTCGGGCCTTGGGGAGCTGATGGGAAGACTTTCCTTTTTGGAAAGGAGGGTTGGCATTTCTTAATATTCATGAAATCCCTTGCCCCCGGGACACTGGGCCCCCACTTTTACGTTGGGTGTGAACTGTCTGCCATGTAACATCTTGGCACAGGTGTCCTCTGCCTACGGCCAGCTGCCTCACGTGGGCAGGAAAATGCACACATTAATTTAGACAGGTGAGGGGTGTGCTGACTTGCTGTGTCCATTGCCACAAGGGTGCCCACACAGTGTACCCATGATGAGTGCCCCCCACCCCTCCTGCCCGTTACCCAGGCCGTCTGCTTACCCAGCAACTTCGTGTGTGCACTTTCGCACGCACAGGTCTGCCCACCCTTCTGACTCCTCCCTCCCGTCTGTGTGGCCCTCAGAACACAACACGCACACAGACTACTAACCTCCCTGTTCTTCGCTCTTCAACAGATCCTTGGACCTCTGGACCACGACGACCAGTGTGGGAAGCAGAAACTGGCCTACAAACTAGAACAAGTCATAACCCTCATGAGCTTAGACAGCTGAGAACCGTCCTTCCAGGGCCACCCTGGAGGGAGGGACACACCAAGCCGTGCCTCAGTCTAGATATCATCTTTACCAAGTGCAAGTTCCGCTGGCCTCAGCAGCATCCTCTGAGCAGCTCGCTCGCTCTCTCTCCTCTCTCTCTCCCTCTCGCTCTTCCTCTTTCTGTCTCTCCCTCCTTCCCACACCCCTTCTCTTTCAGTTTCTCTGCCAACACAATTGAACCAAGCCACCGACCCTCAGCTAGTCCAGAATGGCCAGGCCCACAGCAAGGGACCTGACCAGAAGATTCCAGAAGGGGCTCTTTCCCAGCTGACCCCATGCATTAGCAACAGGGCCCACATACGGATGAGGCGCCGTGGACAGAGGACGTTTCTATGCTGCTACTTCACCTTCCACTTCTTGAGAGCCCCCGCATTGGTCTGAACCTTGGGCTGGAGAAAAGGCATCGAGCTCAGTATTATCTTTGCTGGGAAGACACCACGTGGCTCTCCCTTCCTACATTTCCATCTCCCAGCGGTCCATCCATGGTATGGTCCCTTTGCAACTGGGAGAAGAAAGGCCACACCTCCTGCAAGCGGCTGGAATTGGGGGCAGTGGTGAGGAGGGGGGAGGTGCTCTGTGCGCTGCCTCTCGCTTGTTGGGGTGGCATCAGAGGTCTGCTTGTCCCCATCCATCTTCCAAGTGCTCACAGGGACGTGCCTGCCCCGTCTCCTCCTTTGCCTGTGGAAAGCCAGGCAGGGGAAAGAAGAGCGGTTACAGTCCACCACCATGAGAAGTTACACACCCTTCTCATCTGGCTCAGAGGGGCAGAAATGTGAAACAGAGGAGAAGAGGAAAGAGAGTTCATCTACCCTGATGGTGTAATTTGTTGTTTTCCACTCACCCCCAAGTGCTCATGAATCACGACCATTAGCTGTAACCCATCGCCAGATCCTGAGTGCTGTCTGGAGAAAACACCTTCATCTTCCTCGGTCGTCGCTCATCAAGGGTCAGCATAAAACCCAGAGTGTGTCCAGGTGTCCAGGAGATCCTACCTCCAGCCGTCTCCATGGCGCTAGCCCCACCATCCTTCCTGAGAACACTGTTCAGAGCCGGGGCGCCCAGCCTCGCTGCTCTTCCCTTTGCAGAATCCGGTGCCATTGCTATGCAGACAGATGACTTTGTCACTGGACTGACCAGACCTCCTAGGGAATTATTTTCTCAACATCTCAGCTGTCTCGTGCGTCCCTCTCCTCCCTCATCTTTTCAGCGGTCATCACTGAAAGAAATGTACTCAAGCACAGCCAAAATGCCAGCCAAACTCAGCTCCCAGAGTGTCACGTCTGGAGGGCCCAAAGAGTCAAGCTGAAGGACATGGCCAGCAATGGGAAGAGGGACGTAACAACTGACCTCGGCCCTGGCTCTGTCTCTCCATCTGTCCTTCCATCTACGGAAACATCATTGTAGCCAGCCAGGCAGAGGCACGTTCGTTCATGGGTCTTAGGTGAGCTATCGGGGGAGATGGTCTAACAAGAGTCATGGAAACCTGGAATCTTGAAGGGACCTTAGATGCCGTCTGGTCCAGTCTCCCACCACCACAAACAAGAATCTCTCCTGGCAGCCCTACACCCTCTGGAAGACAAGGAGGGCATCGTTTAAAGTGGGATTAGGGATGCATCTTGCCTTCACACCCCAGCATCAGACACTGTCTCCTGCCATCCACGTAGAGCCCCACGTGGAAAGGGGAAGGCACCACACCATTTCAGGAGCGTCTACGGAGCATCCTGTACTTTTAAGAACGCGGACCCCTTTGGATATGAATAGGTGTGCGTGCGTGCCTGCCCCAGGAGTAGGCAGAGAGCTCAGAAAGATTTCTTGTCCTAGGGAGGGGGATTTTGAAATGTTTCCCTTCTCTACGTTTGCTCATCAGTTCACCCTGCAGCTCCAGAACATTTCAACACTTGCTTTCTGTGCTGAGTGCTGCCAGGTGGAAGGAGAGGTCAGCTGTGGGTAGGAAATCAGGGCGGTCACAGGCCCAGGGAGGCCTGGACTTGACTGGAGGCCGGGCAGTGGTGCCCCAGAGCAGGTACATGGGGCATTGAGGTCACACAGTGAGCAAAATGCAAGAAATCTAAACAATGGGAAGAGGAGACTGGGAGAAGACGCATGTGAGGGGGGGAAAACTAACCAAAGGTTTTGGCAAATGAAGTGCCAGGTGAAGAAGCGTGGAATTTCTACCCCTGATCACTTGATTTCCTCCCCAAAAGCCAAGGGCCCTGGCAGGCCAGGAAGGAAGCATGTGGGAAGGGGGCTAAGAAGACAGCTCAGCCGCTAAAGTAGTTTTGCACATTTGAAGGTTGGGGAGGAGACAGACACAAACATATTTAACACAGATTTGCTGAATGGAAGCTGCGTGTGTGTCAGCGTGTGTATGAGTGTTTTGATTTATTTTTTAAGTTTTGCACAGATAGAGGAAAAAAATGAACAAGCAGAAAAAAAGACTGTTATGATGGTTCTGCTGAAGCTTTTATTTTTTACTGGATTATTATTATTGTTATTGTTCCTTTGTCGGTACAGGACTGTTTTTTTTTCCCCATGTTTTTGTTCTAAGAGAAACTTCGAACACCTCAGAGAAACATAAATGTCAGGAAGAAAGAGGAGGGGAGAACAGACAAATTTCCTCGCTCTCCTCATTCCTCCTGAGGGAGGAGTTCGGGCAGATTTTCCTTTAATTGGGGGGCAAGGGTTGTTGCTTTGTTTACCTGCAATCTCTGTGGCGGGCTTGGGGATGGAGAAATAGGGTTGAGTCACACACACAGAGCCACAACCCGTCTTGCCCATAAAAATTCTTTCCTTTGGCTGTTTGTTTGTTTTCCATTTCTTTCATTTGGATTCTTAGCGCATGTGTGATATGTTTTCAAAGTTAAGACAAGGCAGCATTGTCAAAAAGCTAAGCTTGTCTCCCAAATCTCCGATCCAAAACTCCCCTTGCAGTCCCCGATCCCTTGGCAGACCAGAGAGCTGCCCAGGCGGCATGAGGACGCAGCAGCGGCCAGAGAAGGGAGTTGGGCAGACTCAGTCCTGTGGCAGGGAGGTCACCACTAGGCTTTTCTCTCTGTCCCAGTTCATTGGCAGGGTCAACATTCTGTTTAAGGTGGAACCTTTATCTGACTCCTTGAGTCCTGGGCAGAGAGCAAGGGTAAAAAGGCCACCCTCCTCCCCAAGAGACAATGCGGCCAAAATAACTGACCTGGGTTAGGTGGGGGTTTTAAATTGGAGGGAGATGGGCTCAAGGCTGGTAGGGGTGTGGAGTGGAAGGGAGCTTTGTGGGGTCCTAAGCATGAAAGAATGGGTGAATAGAAGCTGAGAAAGACAGCTGCAGGCTGGTCATTTCTCCCGGGGGGGAGAGGACACAAGTCTCCCCAGGTGTGGGCTTTGCCCGGCTTTGTCCTTCTCTAGAAGGAGAATCCCCAACATGTGTTGATAACGACAAATAGTGCCATTAAGTGAAGTTGGCTATCGTTGTCAGTTACTTCCTCAGGAAAACATTTTTTCTTGCCTTCTGCTTTCAAGGTAGTTTTAAATTTGGGGCCCGCCTGAGGGTCCCCCAGGCCAAGGTACGTTCACACCCCCAGAGTGACACTCACACTCATAGGCAGCTCTTGGGCCCTCACTCTGGTGAGCCTGGGGACCAGGGAGTGAGGCCCCAGATGCTTGAGAGAGCAAAGTCATCTAAAATAAATCCCAAAGTTTGACACCGACGGTCCAGGCAGAAGCAGGGGTAGCTGGCCGTTGTCTCTGACCCTGTCCACTCAGGCCCAGCTCTGACCTCCAGCCTGGGGTTAACGTCCACATACTATCCCAGAGCCCCCCACCCCTGTCCCATACCGAGGTCTTTGTGCTCATGTCCCCTTGCATGTCTGGCTTCTGAGTGTGCCACCGCTTGTCCCTCTTGCCCACCGCCTGCACGTGTAGCCTCTGCCCCGATGCCATATGTCCACTAAAGAACCAGAGCTGCTGAGACCCTGTGGGCGGCTGAGATCTCACAGTCCAGCCCTCTGGGACTGCCCGAGGCCCATGCCACCTCCCTGAGTGGTCGGGGCTCCCTCACCCAGCCAGGGCCCCCGTAGGACCCCCAGCAATGATTTCTCGAATGACCTCCCCTCTTGGTCAGAGGCAAGTCCTGCTGATGTTTCCGGAACCCTCCAAGGAAAGCCCCATTCCGCATCTGCCTCCTTTCTCAGGACGAAGGGGACACTTCCTGTGGCTTCACAGAATGCAAAAATCAAGTACTTAACCTAGTGAAGGTTATAGTTCATTATTGTTAATTGAGAACAAACGTTCCCCAGCCCAGAGAGCCAAGGAGGGAGGGAAGACCCAGGGGGGTGCTCTGCAGGCAGAAGGCCTGAGACACCCCTTCCTTGGCCCTTCCAGGAATGGGCTGCCCCAGTGAGCAGTCGCAGCTCGGGTCTCTGAGAAGCATTTCTGTGACGGAATAACCTCCGGGTACCAGAATCCCCACGTGCCCCCAGGAAAGGCCCCCCCACCTACCCATACTCACAGATCCTCGTTCCTTTCTGGACTTTTTTCTTGTTCCCAGTTCATGTCAAAGACGTCCTCTCAGCCCCTCACTTTTCCTGCCAGCCCTGAGGACAAGTGACGGAGGGCCCCTGAGGACAAGTGACGGAGGGCCCCTGATCCCTCAGCCCCTCCCTTTTCCTTTAAACTGCATATGGGCTGTTTATTTGGGGTTTTGTAGTTGTTTCTTTTTATTTATATATTTTAAGAGTTCAAGATTAAGGAGGGAGTCCAGCTGTGGACGTAAAGTCCAAATTACTAGGGGGGAGAAACAAACCCCTTTACCTGTGACTTTTAAGGGCATGAGAAGAGCTTCAGGGCCGGTGGGGGTGATGGCCTCTCCCTGTTACAGAAATGGGTCAGGGCACCCCCCCACCCCCCGGTGTGGACGTGCCAGGGGACGCATCCTCACAGCTGCTAATGTTCTCGCTTCCCCTGCCCCTTGGTTGGCTGGCGCCCGCAATGCTACCCCTTCTCTGCCTGCCTTCTGCCGCCTCACCCCCACAGGTGTAGCAAATTTTACGGTGCAGCCTTATTTTACAGCTGGGAAGCTGAGGTACAGCCACAGGTGACACTGATGGGGCAGCTCCTGAGAGAGGCTGGCCCGCTGCGAGCCTCTTCTCATGGTGCTGAGAGGTGGACGAAACCCTCCACTGGAGAATGAAGTCACCATTCCTGTTTATCAGAAAAGAATCTCTGTGCAGTAAAAGTTTCAGACACTCAAGAGAGATCTTTAAAAAAAAAAAAAAAAAAAACTAGAAACCTTTGCCCCCCCCCCCCCAATACAATTATTTTTGTTAGGGAGAGTATCCAACGTTATAAAATACATAGGATTTTTTGGTTGTAAAAATAATACATACTTTATTAGAGTCCCAATTAAATTCCTGGAGTAGACCCATGACTACCCCAAAGCAAAGCTAAACAAAACAAAACCAAACCCTGAATGAATGAAAAGAACTTTCTGTTTGTATTGGCATAGGTAGTGAGGTGGGCCAGGGTTCGGGTTTATTGGGTCGGTGAGCCCCACATTCCCACCACTCCACCCCCTTTCACTCCGTCCAGCCTTAGCTCCAGGCTGCCCCTGACGTTCAGTCCTATAACCAGTTCTCATCGGCTTCCCCCAAAGTGCAGGGAGACCCTGTTAGGGACTGTCATGGAGGGACCTGAGACCCCTCTCCAGAGAATGCAAAAGCTCATGACAAAGAGACAGGTCTACGTAGCTCATCATCCATGGGTTTCTTTATCTGTAATTAGAGCTTCTTTTGTTAGTCTCTTCAATCTTACAACTCGAGCACATTTTGAAGGGCTCCCTTACAACAGTAGAATTCAAAACAGAGGGTGCAGTTAAAGAGCAATGCAAAGGACACTAAGAAACTGAGACCACTGTACCAAACAGGATCAGTGAACGCAATTCAGGCCCATGACCAAGATGGGGTACGTGTCCTCGTGTGTTCCTCCTCCCTTCCCTCATGTTCCCGTCAGCTTGTTGGCTCATCAAACCTTCCGTTCTTTGAAAAGAAAAGCTAGTTTACCTCAGAGAATCTTGTTTCCTTTTGGAAACCAATGGCGTTGTGTTTTCGAGTGGGCGACCCTCCCCTCCATCACTGCCTGCCTGGGCCTACGGGCCTTGAGGCCCGAGAACCTGGCTTAGTCATGTCGGTTGTACTGACCAAGAACAAGAACCCAATCCCTGAGATGGGAAGGAAGGATTGGATGCAGCTGCCCTCCTCCCTTGTAAGGACCAGCCTATCTCCTCCTCACTTTAGCTTATAGGGACCAGCCTTCTCTTCAGCAGGGTCCTGCTATGTTACCATAGCAACCAGCAACTCCAGGGTACCACAACACAATGGCTCAGTGAGCTGAGGCGTGGGGAGAGAGGAGTCTGGCCCGGTCAGATGACCCAGAGTTACGTAAGTCTCCCATACTAGCGGGAAGAGGAGGGACAGGATAAATGGGTCGTTTAAGGGTTAGGCAGGGGCCTCTGAGTTTCAGAGAAAGGCCACTGAAGGAGGTCGGGCAGGTCACTCCTGCTCCAGTCTCCTCCTTCCAGCCCCACCCCACTTCTGTTTCCATAAAGCTCCCACCTTGAACACTGACCCTTCGTTAGAACAAAGCAAAACATATCTTTAGACAACAGTGTTATAATGCGCCTCAAAGATAGGTGGGTGAAATCTATTAGCGGAAGAGGGTCTTCTGGTTTTGATTTTTAAAGAAGAGTATCCTAGGAAGATTTAAAAAAAAAGATTTAAAAAAAAAAGTTTTTAAAAAGGAAACCGATGCTATTTAAATTGGAGCCCAGTTGTAACTTGGTAAAGGCAAGCTTCTGTACCTTTGTTATAATTAATTGTATACCTGTGTATGTAAATATAAGGCATTCCTATTTTGCAGTTCAGAACAAAAAAAAAACCTATTTGTAATATAGAATAAAGTTTATTAAAAAATAATAAAACTGCAGTTTGGGATTTGGGGTCTTTCTTTACGTGACTGGCTGGAAGGGGGCCGGGGAGAAGGTTGTCCCTAGTAGGTGGTGGTGGCCACCATGGTGTAGAGATGTGGCACCTTCTCTCTCCCGCTGCGAAGTGTCTAAGCTGAACCATCAGAGATGCATCCTTTTACCTAAGGCTCTGGCTTCAGTTACAAAGCAGACGTCTCTAGAAGCAATGATGCTTCAAGATAGGGCGAGCGAACATGGCGCCAGCTAGTGCCGTCAGCAGACATCACGTTTCCGTAGAGCCCTACCAGCCTGAGTCCCTTTCAACACAGCCTTCAGGCATGGCCTGCGCCCCTGGTGGAGCTGGCTCTGGAGAGGACATAGGTGGCCATCTCTTCTTGGCAAGCTGCACCGTAGTGTAAATGATTTTATCAGTGCCCCCTGCCTCATTTTGATAGAAGGTGGAGGCCTTGAACACTATTGTGCCTCTAGGAGACGGAGAAAAAGGGACTGACATGGGTGGCAGTGGAGGTAGGGGGCAGGGGAGAAGACATTTCTGCCTGCTGTCTATGGGCTGTGCTGGCCTCAATATGGCGAGTGGGGTGCAGGGAAAAGGGAAGCAAATGCAGACGTGCCCCACCCGGGTCCAGGAAAGCTGTGCCCTCTGCTAGGCATTCAACCAGCTACCCGTGGGCAAATACATCCTTCTCTGAACCTCAGGTCAGCGCATGGAGAAGGCTGAGCTGCATGTCTCCATGAGATTCCAATGTTCCCAGTGTTCAAAGTGAAAACCAAGAGAGAAGAGGAGCAGGGAGGAAACAGGGCAAGGCAGGAGAGACAGAGAATGTGGAAAGGGATGGAGTAAGGAAGACAGCAAGGTAGGAAAAGAGTGTGGGGAGATGGAAGACAGGCCCTGGAGGCACCCCACAGCGGATAAAACTTCTGGCGCATTCCACCCTCACCTGTCTTCCTGCTGCCCCCAACTACCAACTCTGAGCTCCTCCAGCCTTCAAAGCAGAGCCCCTAAGGGCACGAGTGGAGAGTGTTCATGGGAACAGAGTCTCTGGGGGCCACAGAGAGAAAGGTCAGGAGGTGACTTGGAGTGTCCACAGGGATTGAATCCTAGCCTTCTCCATAGCACGCTCCCACCTTCCACAGAGATCCTTTCTGAGCCATGAGGGAGAGCCCAGGAAGAAGCAGCTCTGAGCAACGAGACAGAAGCAACAGCCCCTGGGGGACACAGCAGTGACGCCAATGCTGAGGGAATGCCTTAACCTTGGGACAGCATGGGAACGCACAACACCTAGGAGGGGAGGCTGGAATCCATGGTCAAGACCTACACAAACTGCCTGGATTTAGATCAACAGAGTGGCTTTGGGTGTGTTCGTTTTCTTTCTTTTTTTTTTTAAGTAGTTCAGACTCACAAAGAAAGTATAATTCGCAGACAGGAAGGAGGTGCTTGTCCCTTCTAAATAGTGAGGCAGGCTGCGGTGAGGACAGTGGCCTCACTGCCAACACTCAGAGCAGGATTCTACACGCGTCCAGTTCCTGCCGTGTCCTCAGACTCACTCACCTGTGTCACCTCACACTTTGTCAGCAACAACCACCGTGACCGCAGCGGACCACTTCTCTGCATTTCCTCTTCCATAAACTGAAGACAAAATAACTGCTCTGTGAAACCCAGGAGGTGGTGGAAGGGTAGATTTACATAATTAAAGTGAAACAAACCCAGTGCCCTGTGAAGGGTCATACACGCACGCAGCGTTATTATTAGCCATACAAATGATACTGTCCGTACAAAAAAGCAGATCAAACCTGGGCCTCAACGACGAATTTATAATGGACGGTGTATGAGCCTCCTTGGGCTGCCATAACAGAATACCACACTGGTGGCTTACACAACAGACATTCATTTTCTCACAGTTCTGAAGGCTGGAAGTCCAAGGTCAAGGTGCCAGGGTCGGTTTTTGGTGAGGGCTCTCTTGCTGGCTTGCACACAGCCACCCTCTGTGTCCTCACATGGTCTCTGTGTGTGCATGGAGAAAGATCTCTGCTGTCTGTCCTTATAAGGACACCAGTCCTATCAGATTAGCACCCCACTCTCAGGACCTCATTTAACCTTAATTACCTCCCTAAAGACCTGAATTCACCTGGGGAGTTAGGGCTGAATATGGGAGGGACGCAATTCAGTCTATAACAGATATCTTATTTATTCATTGCCAAAAGTACGTATCTAACACTTTATGAAATATGTATTTTTTTTATTGTTAGACTGCGAGACTATTAAAGGCAGCGACCACATCGGTGGAATTTATGTTAAGCTTAACAAGTGTCCACCGCAGAGCCTGTGCTCTGTCAATCATGAATGGATGGAGGGACAAAGGGAGCAGGACTAGGAGAAAGCCATCAGCTACAGAATTGGTCACTGGGTTACCTTTCCCACTGTGACTAACATGCCCTCCCATTGTTTTCCGTATTAGGCCACATCTCCTCCATGAATGTTTTATCTTTAGGAAACAATGCCTTGAGTGACAGCTAGTGGCTATGTTTTGCAGGTGAAGAGAGAAGGCCTAGAGGTCAAAGCCACTCCTTGGTGTGGTGGAGCTGCTCCTGGCTGAGCAGGGTGAATGGAGGCAGGGAGGTCACTTCCACACCAACTACCTTCTCTAAATCTGACTTGCTGTTCACAAAACTCTCACCTTGAACAGTGACCTGAGCCGGCAGGGCGACTGGGAGATCTGCTGAGATGAAAGCAAACGTATGAGGTCGGGCGCGTAGGTAGGGATCCTGGGGGACTGAGTTCCACAATCCCCACTTCCCTGCCCTGTGTTGCATCACAGCTTTCCACCCCAGGACAGCCAGGCTGGCCCAGCCACTTGCTTTGGGCCAATGAAATATACGGGCTATGGAGGTAAGTCACCTGCAATGTCCCATCAGCCTGGACCAGAGTGAGGAGAATGACGGCACAGACAGAGCCACCAAAGGACCCTGATGGCTATGCAGTGTGACTGCAAACTAAATCTTTGCTGTTTCACATCACGGAAGTGGGGGAGCTGTTTGCTACTGAACCTAGACTATCCCAATTGCTTCAGGGGATAAGGAATTTAACCTGATCAGCAAGCAGCCCCTTAGTCGACAGCTGATGTATGAAATCTCACCTTTTACCTACAGAGAATTATTCTTTTGACCTAAGTCTTTTTTTGTTCCCCCTTCTTCTGCCTCCCCCCCACTCCACTCTGGTTCAAGCCGCTGTTTCTCAGTCTAGTTGTGTAGGACACAGCTCCCTGGTCCATGCTGGTATTATGAGCCTCGCGCTCCCCCCGGCTGAGGCAGTCGGTTGATTGCTCACAGCAAATCATGGCAGCTCTTGCCGGCTGCCGGCCACTCATGCTGGCCACCAGCTGCTCATGGTAGCACATGGTGGCCCACAGCAGCAAACAGCCAGCCCATGGCAGCTCACGCTGGCTGCCGGCCACTCATGCTGGCCACAAGCCACTCATGACAGCACACAGTAGCCCACGGCAGCACACAGCAGCCCACACCGACCTCCAGCTGTTCATGGCCATCCAGCTCCAGGGAGAGCCGTTGTTCACAATCTTAGCTGTAGAGGGCGCAGCTCACTGGCCCATGTGGGAACCGAACTGGTGGCCTCGGCATTAGGAGCACGGCGCTCCAACCACCTGGACCACCGGGCCGGCCCTTTTTCTTTTTCCTTTTTTTTGAAGACATCATTGGCTATTTACACCCAATGTGAATTAATTTGTGGAAATTTCTAACTTTCCTGAACTGAATTTTAGGCAGATTTGGGAAGAAGGGGAAAACTCAGAAAAAGAAGGTGCAAATCTACCGAGAACAGGAAAGAAGGAAATGGGGGGGAGGGCGGCATCAGTAGAGAGAAACTAGGAGGAGAAAGAGAATCAGGGAGGACCTATCTTTTTCCAACTCCATGCCGGAGGTCTTCTGCCTCGGCTCTCACTTCCCACACTGCCCTCAGAAGCTAGATTTACTATCTAGGGAGGAAGCCAACCAAGATCGTTTTTAAAACATAACCCATCGTTCTCTATGCTTGGGTTTTGATCAGTGATAGGTACAGACCATGTTCTCAACAGAGGTCCTGGCTCCAGATGGCAGCAGCTTTTAGACGCCGCCATAAATGTCAGTACCTCAGGATGCCTGGAAAGGCCAGTCCACATCCAGGTGCTGCGTTTTCTCAGTAACACCTCTTGCCACCTGATTCTAATAAAGCCCTGATGGGCCCTCTAAGAAGCAGGCAGGGGAGCAACTCATGGCCCCCAACAGAAGGCTGCCCTTCTCCCCCTGTTCCATATTGGAGTACAGAGCCCCCACTTTCCAAGTTCCCCCACCATTCCCTGGCGAATGAAGCCGAACTCTAGAGCTGCAAGGGCAGGGCCTGGGCAGACAGGAGGCAGAGGGGTCAGGGAGAGGATGCTGTCAGGTCACTAGGGATGTGCTCCCGTCCCCATTCACCAGGGGCACATCCTCAGACAAAAGGAGCAGATCACGAGCACGGTGTCTCCCTTGGGTATGCACTGCCCCCAATTCCACAGGGCCCCTCTCATTTCCTCTCCACTCTAGTTTGCCTCTGCTTTGTAAATCCCCATGGGCAACACAGGCTGGACACGCCACGGACTCTGAACTGTGTCAGCCCCCCACCTGTCCAGACTGCAATGCTGTGACCCCCAAAACCAGTTTCCCAACCCCCCTTTTGTAACCTGACTGCATAGAGTAACTGTCTTGCCATGTTACCTGGGGCAAATTCCTCCCCATCTCCAAACTTGGTTTTCTCATCTGTAAAGATGAGAATAGTAACACTTTCTCCCAGACAGTCATTGAGAGGCTCAAGTGAGAAAAAGACTACAAAGCACTGAGAGCAGGTCCTGACATCTGGTGAGTTTTTAATGGATGGTGGTAGCTCTTAGTATTGAGTGACAGCCTATGGGAGGAGAATCCCCACGTGATCTCTCTGGCCCTAGCTTGGAGGATGGCACCCAGCTTAGAGTAGTTGCTGTAAAAATGTCTGATACACGAATGAAGTGGTCATTGTAAGAATCTCTCAAAAGTCCAAATCCTAAAATGCAAGTATAGAATTTAGCTTTCCAATAAAATGCAGAAATGGATCACTAAAAATGATAAGTGTCTGTGACAAGGGCTTGGGAACTGGTGGTTTATTTGGGGACGAGGTCCTGAGAAACAGGAGTTGGGGTAGAGGAAGGAGGACAAGCCACGTCAAGGGTGTATTATGAGGTGCGTCCCCACGTGGGCAGCTGGACTCACTCCCCCTTGGGTCTCTAGGAATGGGAGAGCGCACCTCAGAATGTGTCCCCTGGCTCCCATTCCCCTGCTGCTCAAAGGTTGCCAGTGGGCTGTTCATTCCCTCAGCCTTCTAGGTTTTTAGGTCTGCAGGAATGGCTAAATGGTTCCCCACAGCGACCCCAGTGGTAGGAGCAGAGGAGCCCTAGGGCAGAAGGCAAGGGGATGCAGGGTCGGTCTCTAAAGCAGATATTGTCAGGTTACCCTGTGTGCCAGCTGGTTGCTATGCAACAGCTGGGGATGAAAGGCCGGTCAAAAGGGTCTGAGGTGGGACACGAGGGAAATTTATGGACAGCACAATATGGAATCCTTTAAAACCCTTGGCAACTCCCCGACTGCAAGGTTGAAGTTATTTCAAATAGTGTTTTCTTGGTAAGAGCCCTCAATTTCCTTCTACCTCTTCCCTTTTCTCTTACTTCCATCACCAGCCACAGTCACTGTCTTTTCTCCTCCTTCCCATTTATTCACAAGGAAACCAAGTTTTATTTCCACCTTGAGAGTTGTGACATATGTGAGATCAGGAAAGACGAGCAAAGAAGAAACACCTAGACACGGATGTTGGCGAGGTTGGATTTGCCCACTGGCTCTGTGACTTGTCGATTCACAGATGACTTTCAGAGACATCAGTTGCTACGGAACCTTCCTCAGCTCCTTCTGCCCCCCTCCTCTGCGCCGCACAACGAGCATCTTCTCCTGGATGCCTGTAGCCTCTACTTGCCGATAATGCACCGCTCAGCACTTTGCTTGACAGAATCCGTGCCGATATGTACATGATCATTTTATTCCCTAATAATTTCAGCTTTTCTATGTCCTGCCTCCTCAACTCAGCAATAGGCCAGATATTACTTTTCTTTTGTTCTGAACTCAAAGTAATAAGATAAATGCCCGTTGTTTTCTCTAAAGCACTGGGCTATCAGATCAGGTACCTGAAGAAAACCGTGTAATGAAACCAAACGGGTCCTGTGGACAAGGCTTTCTAAATGACTTTCGTCTTCTGTATGCAACCAATTGAAAAACATTAGGTCCCTTCAGAAAATGTAGCATTGACAAGATACTTGGAGGAAATAAAAAAGCGAATGTAAGTGTTGGGTAGGACTGTAACCCAGATTCAATGCCCTGTGACAGAGGTGTCATGCAGGGTGTCATACAGGGTCTCAGCTCCCGCTCCCCACATAAGAACGCAGGACATGGTGAGGCCAAAAAGGAATACCCATGGAGCCATAGATAGGGCAGTCATACCACTATATTCTTGCTGGCGTCTGGGTTGCAGACACAGGGAGCAAACATCCACCAGTACCCCAACAAGGGGTCTTTCTGCACCCCAGTCTCTCTGGCGGCCGGGCGAGACGCACGAAGTAGAATACACATGATCCGTAATCCGCCGTCCACTTCTCTGCCTGCCAACCAACCAACCAACCGACGTAGTCATGGCAATTGTATCAGTGGCTAATGGCTAACTGGTTACAGCTGATGGCCAACCAGTCACAGCTGACGACCCAAGCCAGCACCTTTTCACATGAGGCCGAGAGCCTGGAAACTGCTCTCGGGGACTTTGTCCCCATAAGAGGGCTGTCACCTTCCAGGCTACAAAGAACTTCCTCAGTTAAATGATTTCATGTAGTGAGTTGATATATTTATATCACGTACATAGATTACCTCATTCAATTCTCAAGGTCCAGCAGCCTTATACAGTAGTTGTCATTACTATACCCATTTTATGGATGAGGACACTGAGGCTCAAAGCAATAATGACTCCAGTCTTGCAAATGGTGAATGATAAGAGACACTAAACAAATCCTCAGCAAATGTCTGCTCTCAGTCTGTGAGCTCTTCTGCCGCCCTGCTGTGTATTTGTTCCCTAATGAGAAGCTGATGGTCGCCATTTTGTAAAAGGGCCAACTGCAGACATGGCCCAGACAAGGGGGCAGGACACCCTCCTGCCACACCACCTCACCCAAAGAGACATTCGGTGTACTCGCTATGTGGTTTCATAGCACCTTGTAGAATGTGACTGCCACCACCACCACCACCACCACCACCACCACCACCACCACCACCACAGGGAACCCCACAGAACCTTCCATCTGGTGTCTGGGTCCTCCTAGAGCTCAGGGGCCTCTTCAGTCTCAGTGCCTCGGAACTCACTTTGACAGAACCCCACAGATTCTCTAAAACCGAGGCCCAGCTGCCAGCTCCCACCGTACAAACAATCATGATTGTCCCCTCCTCTCTTGCTCCCAGAGAGCCCAAAGGGGCCTACTTAAGGCCTGTGCCAAGCAAGTCTCACCGCCGGCACCCTGATGGGCCCTCCCGGGAGCGGCTGAAAGCGGAGCGAAAAGCTGGAGGAAAGAGCAGGCCCCAGTGAGTTATGAGGCTGTAATTCCATCAAGGGCTTCTGGAGAGATCATAAAGTCATGTCCCAAGCCTCCCCGTGCCCCTGGCCCCCTTTTTTCCCCAGAGTGATTTATGAGCCTATAATTCTGAGGCGGGACTGCTTCTTATTTCACATAATCCAAATATTTTCCTAAAGCAACATCAGGCCTTCTAACTTGGCTTCCAGCGGCCCCGCTCAGAGCTAAGGAGCTGCAGCGCCGTCTAGTGGCTGGAGGCCCAGACAGGCTCCTGGGTGGAATTACTGACTGACTGCACCCCTTTCGCCTCGTTGTTTTTCAATGTTGAAATGAGATTTTATCGGTATAAAAGTTAAGGGAAGTATCTTTTACCAGCATATTGAATCTGGAGTGCAAAAGTTTAATTTCTTTTAAATTTTGTTAAATTTATAAAGGAGGGGGACATCTGCCCTGAGATGGCCTGTGGAAAGCCATAATGCCTGAAATCAAGTGAGTACCAAGGGCCTCTCTAGAGGTCCAGGAATATGCAGATGTGGGCCAAGTAGGAGTTACAAAGCAATGATTTCCGTATTCAGTTGACCCGCATTTATCGAGCCCCAGCTGGTGCAGCGCTCACTACAGATCCTGAATCTGCTAAGTTCAGTCTTCTTTCTTTGGCCATGTTTTTGCCCTTTACATCCCTTCAAATACTAAAGACTGTGTGTAAATGTTTCTGCCAGCGCCACAGCCCCTCCTGGCCCAATGCACCACCCTTTGGCCAATGGACCGTAACCATTACCTGACATTATAGTTCTTGTCTATGCTTTTATTAGTTGTTTCTTCCATTCGAATATAAGCTTTTGTAAAGGCAGGGGCTTTCTCGGGGTGGACTCTGCTGTATCTTCAGCATCTGGAACTGTGTCTAGTTCCAAGCCAAAGCTCTGAAAATGTTTGTTGAGTGAAGAATGAATGAAGGAAAGAACAAATGATTGAACATGTGAGGTGGCGGGGTGATCTACATGACTGACCCCAATCGATGGCACTGAAACGGAGGCTTGTCTCCAGTCCTGCCCCAAGCTTGAGCAGGAAGTGTGGTGGGGCTGGGACAGGCATCTTCCTGTCACCTTTCCCTTATTGCCGACTTTGCAATAAGCCAAGAGACAGTGGGTTGCATGACGAAGAAAGAGGGTGACACTCCTGGAGGGGGCACTGGGACAGGGCCAGGGAGTAGCACCCCTGAAGGGTAACTCATCCTGCCAGCTGTGCTGGAGGCCTCTTTTCATTCTGTCTCCGTGTCCTCCCTAGGAAGCTACAATGGTGATGTGCCATTACTGGGTCCGCAGGGCATCTGCCCCTGGGATCGAGACAACTAATGGCGCCAGCTCTATAAAGGCCACCCACTGTAGCTCAGACTCCTCTGGGACCCAGCGCCCTTCCCACCTGTCTGACTTCTGCCTATGCCTGGCTTTTCCCTTTAAGATCTGCTCACGTTCTCCTCGGTGGTGGCTGGTAACTATGGAAACTACAATTAGGCTGTTTTGCTCAATGTCTCGAAAAATTGCCAAGTGCAGGCAGCAGCCGCCCCTGACTTATCAGACACCCAACCCAAGCTCTTCCATATGTTCTTTTAGGACATTTAAGAAAATGCTCCTCAAGCTACCTGGGAGGAAACACCAGTTTCTCTTTGTACATATTCCCAGCTCGTTGCAGTTCTGTGTTCTTGTAAACGCCGATGAAAATACATTAGAAAAATGAAAAGAAAACAAAAGATATACAACACCCAAGCCCCACTTTTAGAATGGTAAATCCAAAAGGCGTAAGAGCATTCCTTCTACTAGTATAAAATTTACTCTATTTCCATACTATATCTTCATGGGTGAAGACCAGTTTGGGGACAGTTTCAGTCATGGACCACACTTTGGATAGCTCTGGTCTCCAACCCCAGTAAGACGTCTGGGGAAACCACCCAAGGCCTGGCCCCAGTCCAGACACACTTGTAACCAAGCCTGCTGACCCAGTCCAGTTTGAGCATATACCCAAACATGCCTCAGGAAGGGAGGTGGGGCTTCGCTGGGGAACACTGACAAACCATAGAAATGTCTGCACTTGAACTTGAGCAAATGTATGTAAGGGGAGCAGCTGCAGAGTCCTTGCCATGCCTGGAAGTGCTCCCCAAAATCCATGGTTGGTCATGCGACCATGAAAGGTTTTCCATCCATCTCACATCCCAGCATGGGATCTGATGGCACAAACAGGGGTCACTTAGAGGGCATCTGACCAAGTTTGCACCGCCCTACGATTCACTAAAGAACCCCACTACTTTCTCCATGGTTTCTATTAGAACAGAGATTACTGTTGACATGGCCCAGATAGACACCCATCATTTTTCTACCTGACCTCTGAGCCCCCTTCCCCTTTGAAAAAAGTGAGGTATACTTTTTGTATAGAAAAGTGCACAAATATTGCAAGTATAGTCTATGTATGTTTACATACTTGTAACCAAATCAAGCTATGGAACTCATTCATCTCCTTAAAAGGTTCCCTCGTGCCCCTTCTTAGTAAATACTCACCCTCCCCCACCTCTGAGCTAACTACTATTTTGATTTCTATCAGTATAGATTCGTTTTACATGAACTTCATATAAATGGGGTCAAACAGTATATACTCTTATTTTATTTTATTTTATTTTTTTACTTCTTTCGCTCAGTATAATCCCTGTGAGATTCATCTACGCTGTGACCTGGATTCTTGGAGCGGACGGATTGGGTCCTTTCGTATTGCTGTGTTGTATTGCATTGCTGCTGTGAGCACTCTTGTACAGCATTTTTCTTGTGCAACATATTTCCTTGCTTTCACCTAAATATCTAATAGAGCTATTGCTGTATCATGGAGTAGGCATATGTTTACGTTTTTAAGTAGACACCAATGAGTCGTTTTCCAAAGTGATTGAACAAATTCATACTTCCATCAGAAATGTCTGAGAATTCAGGTTGCAAGACATGTTTTTGTCATCCTTTTCATGTTTGCCACTCTGGTGGGTATATAAGTGTCTTAATGTGGCTTTAATTAGCATTCTTCTGAGGAATGATGATGTTTAGGACCTTTTGCTATGGCCCTCTGGATATCCTCTTTTGTAAGGCACCTGTTGACTCTTTTGTCCTTTAAAAAAAATCAGATTCTTGGGGCAGACGGGTGGCTCAGTTGGTTAGAGCGTGAGCTCTGGGCAATGGGGCTGCCGGTTTGATTCCCACATGGGCCAGCGAGCTGCGCCCCCCCACAACTAGAATGAAGTCCATGAGCTGACGCTCAGCTCCAGGGTGGCCAGATGGCTCAGTTGATTGGAGCGCAGGCTCTCAACAAGGTTGCGGGTTTGACTCCTCAACTCCCACAAGGGATGGTGGGCTGCACCCCCAGCAACTAGCAATGGCAACTGGCCCTGGAGCTGAGCTGCGCCCTCCACAGCTAAGATTGAAAGGACAACAACTTGACTTGGAAAAGTCCTGGAAGTATACACTGTTCCCCAATAAAGTCCTGTTTCCCTTAAAAAAAATAAGATTCTTTATCAAATGTATTGTGAATATCTTCTTCTCATCCATGAGTTTTCTGTTCACTTTCTAAATGATGACTTTGATGGGGAAAATGGCCTTTTTTTAATGTAGCCCAAAGTATCATTCTCCTCTTTTATCTATTTCTGTGCACCGTTTAAGAAATTTTTGTTTGCTTCTAGAAACTTTCTCAGACTATTTGGGGCTGTTATATTATTGCGGTTGGTGTTCATGTTTGCACACATGGGACGTTTCCTGCTTGCACTCAGAGACTCTCTCAGCAAAGGGAACACAGAACCTTTGGAGATAAGGCAGAAATGACAACTGCCTCATATTAGTCTGGAAAGAACATCTGGATGAGCTGACCCAGGGCCATGAGGGAGCAGGGGGTGACTCAAGAAGAGACCCCATGTCCAGCCCTCCTGCTGAGATGGGACTACACCTCCCCCCTGCCCTTGACCTGTGCCACACTTCTGAGGTTATATAATTGAGCGTTAATTATCATTGTCCTTAACAGGAAAAACTTGTACATGACACCCGATTCCAGAGGCACAAAAGGGCCCCCATCCTCCCCATATTCCCCAGCCATCAGTTCCCTTCCCCAGGGGCAGCCACTGCCACTGTCCATCTCTCCCTTTCCAGAAATAGCCCGTGCATACTGGGTGACGCCGTTACACGGCTTGATGTTTGCAGGGGACACAGGCTTGAACTCTGTAAATAATAGCATGAGTATCCAGAGCCTGTCTAAGCCCCAAAAGCAGCGTGTTTGAGGGGTTCCTTGGGGGGTATTGTCTCAATGGAAAGAATACAGTGCCATGGGGAAAGCGATAAGACAAGAGAGTGGGAATGAAAGGCAGAGAGAGACTGCCCTGTATGAAAGCGTCTATCCTCCCAGCTCTCTCCCAAGGCCGGGTTCCAGATTGTGAGCCTTCTGCTGGTTCCCAGGACCACCTGGACTTTGCCAGTCACGCGTGGAAGCCATCCTTCCAGGGGCTCAGGCCTGGACCTCTTCTGCCGCGTCAGTGGCCCTCCCACCGCTGTGCTGGGGAGCTTACTAGTGCACGCTGCAAAATCGTGGATTTCTCGGCAAGCTCCTCCTTCTCCATGTTTTAAAATATAATTATTGTACAGACTGGCTCTCTTCCCACACAATTTCATTGAGTAGTTAACTCTGCTTTCTGGGACCAAGAGAACAGCCTGCACGGGCACTGGGGGATGGAAATGAGGTACAAAATAAAGGCAACTTTCCAATCATGGATATGTGAAAGCAAAGGGACATCTGGGGGCCAGGCTGCTGGGGGTGCAGTCCCCCCTACCCTTGTCACTGAGAAGCGTGAAAATGCAGGACAAGAGGTACACATGGTGGGTGGGTTCATCCAGGCCCACCTTGGACCTGCTGCCAGCCCTGGACGCTCTGCTAACGAAGGCTGGGCCTTGGAGACAAAAGGCAATCTTGCTCCCAATGCTACTTCCGGTGGTCAACCCAGGGTGGAGGAAGTTTGCCCAGGCCCCCTCCCTCCCGCCTGGAACAAGAGGTTTAGGAGAGGCTGTGCCACAGACAGAATCAGCAGTTGCTGTGCCGTCACACCAAACACGAGCTCTTCACTGTCCTGGGCACAGAGTGGAATTCTAGACCAGAGGCGGCCTGGAACTTGCCCTTCAGACCTCACAGAATAACTAAATAGACCATAAATGAGGTGAGGGTCAAACAGATGACTTAACCACGCTTTGACGAGGGCAGAAAGAAATGCTACAAGACAGTTCATGATTAATTGCTAAATGAGCAAAGTGTAATTGCCATAGGACCTCCATGGATGGAGCAGATAAGAAACGCTTTCCCGAGGAGCTGAGATTTGAGAGGTGCCTTGGAGGGTGGATAAGGTGTCAATAGAAGAGAGGAAAGCATTGAAGCCACATCAGAGAAAACCAGCAGTCACCCCAGAAGCCGGAGAACCCATTCCCTGCCCACCCATGCCCCCTGAACACCTGGGAGAAGGTGAGGCCTTGCCCAAGCTCAGCAGTTGGGACAGACTAGGTGGTAGAACTTCCAATTCCCTGAATTGGCCCCAATGGTGCCCCCTGGAGTCCTTCTCTGCCCCCACTTGCCCATGATGCCCTGTCGTCTACCCCCGGCAGAAGCCTGAAAGACAGTGGTGGACAGGCCACCATCCTGAAGGTGGCGTCAGGCGAGTGTGAGAGTCTGAGGACTTCTCTTTGCAGTGTGACGGCCCCTCGGCTGTCTCCTTCTTCTCACTGTGCCCTGAAGTGGCATAAACTGTTTTTGTGGCTCTTTTTTCCTTCTTGTGCCCCATCACTTTCAGGAAGAAAAAAAAAGGCACAGAGGGAAATTGCTGCTAATATCCTCCCCTCCCTTCATTAGAGCTGGCGTTCATAAATATTGAAGAGCCAAGCTCTGCCGAGCTGAGAATACCATTGTCTGGTGGATGTTGGTGCCCCTCCCCGTCTCCCAGGGCAACCCCTCCCTGGAGGTGCCGGGAAGGGCCCTGTCTGGGAAAGCTGGGGCTGCCTGAAAGCTGGGCCACCGAGGGGGGCAGGAGGGTCTCATCCTGTCAAAAGGGGCTGCAGCCCTGAGCCTGACCTCAGGGTTAGGGTCAGTGATCTTGAAAGGAAACTGGGGTTCCCTGGATGACATTTTGGGAAACAAGTTACTAAAATCAAAATGTCCTGATATAGAGGAACAAACAGAACTTGCTCACACCCTCCCATGTCTTGCACTGACTCACCGGTGAGTTCCTGAGCTCAAGTGACAGGACTTGGGAGGTGCTCATGAACTCCACTGTTTGAAGCCCTAGGTGAGGACACCCCTATACCCGGGGAACGAGGGCGCCAAGCTGTCACCCAGGCCTCCGTGACTCACAGATGCAGAGAGTCCAGAGCACGAGGGGCCTGGTGGTGGGCACACTCACCCCGTGTGCAAAGAAGGGACAGGGACAGGCAGCCATAGAGACCAGCACCCCGCAGCCCCCACGACCTCACCCCAGCATGACAGAACTTTCTAGTCCTTCACTTACACAAAGCCTGCCCAGGTGCTCCCCGGAGGTGCTCCCGAGCCTGGCTCTGGCCCTCTGGACGGCAGTCCGTCCTTTGAGGGCAGGTGTGGCGCTGTCAGGACACACACTCTACACCAATAAATCAGTGGACCCAGCCCAACGCGTGCCCACATTAGCGGAGCGTAGATTACCATATAAATTGGATTTTACTGCCATTTCCAGTTTCCCCTTCCTAATTTACCTTTTCTACTTCCTTCTGCCCCGGTGAAGCGTGTGCTTGCTCTCTCTTTCTCTCAAAACTTCTATTTCTGGAGGAAGAGAGATGCTTTCTGTCTGGATCCCAGGTCAGCCCCATCCAGCCCGTGTGTCTTGTTTCTCACTCATCTGATCCAAAACGGTGAACCCCACATGGTGATGCCTCTGGACTGTACCAAAAGACTGGACCTGACTTAGTGTGATCTGTCACTCTGGATGGCTTCGCGTTGTCTAAAGTACTTGCAGCATTTTCTGGCATTGCCAACCCACCAGTGTCTAATACGGACGGTCTTCTTGAAGCAAACCATAACGGTTTGGGTGTTTTGCCTTACGCAGACTCAGGTGGCCTAGATTTAGGAATGGTCAGCGGGCAGGATTTTTGCCACCACTACCACCTCAGCCTCTCTGGCCGCAAGCTAGCTGACTGCAGCAACAAGCTCCGAGTCGGCTCTGCTGTAAGGAAAGAAAAACGACTCTGAGTTGCCAGTGGGTGACCAGAGGCTGGCACCAAGAGGAAAACGAACAAGGAATACAATACAATGAACACATGGTTCCAATGATTCCCATTCAGCGCTTGTCTTCTCCAGGCTGCCAGGGGCTTTTGTTTTCTCACTGAAAGACTGAAAACTGTCACTCACACTCACAGTTTGACTCACAGAACAAACAAGGACAGGCCTTGCTCATCGCCACCACCTACCCCTTTCCTATTCATCAGCTGTGAGATGCCGAATGCTGAGTCTGGGGGTCTGGGTCCGGGGAGGGAATTTCAGCCCTGATCAAAAGAATGTCGGGCTCTCAAATCAGTGGCTTTTTATCTGGCTCACTATTTGACAGCCAAATCAATTCTTCCTTTTTTGCAACGACTTTTACTCTCACTCTGATCCGTCACAGCTGGTAGAGAGAGGTGCTTTTCTCCTCAGGCCCCATGCATGCTCTTCATTTGGGTTTCTGAGAAAAGGGAGGAAAGGACCCCAACGGTGTGTGGCCATTCTGTCTTGGCTTCTGGACTTCTAATGGCACAGTCCATAATGGAGAGCCACTGAACAAACACATCTCTAGAAACTGAACAGTTAATACACTCCCGGAAATTCACCTTAAAACAAGTGCAGACAAAGAAAGGAGCTGGGGAGAAGAAACAGTAACTGAGTCTTTCGCATGTGTAAAGCATCAGAAAAGGGAACGTATGCATACATAATAGGAAGAAACTCTAGTAATGTATCAATTTACCATCTCTCTCTTGCCCTCAACCTTCTGGTCATGCAGACCTGCCTCTGTTCATCTCCCCACCCCACCCCCATGTACACACATAAACTCTGAAAAAGTTCCCAGCGAGATTCTCAGGTCTTTTGACATAATTAAGAGAATGGATGGACAGAACCAAAGAGGCTAGAGGTACGGGAAAAACAGGAGGGCTTAGCCAGAAAGGCTAAGATCGTGTGCATAAAAAAAAAAAAGAGAGAGAGAGAGAGAGAGAAAAGAAAGAAAAGAAAAGAAAACCTAGAAGAGAAGGAGAAAGCCAGAGAGAGTGAGAAAAATTAAAAGGAATCCAGCTTGAGAGAGAGTTTGGGAGCTTCACGGGGAGGTTCTGGAGACCTATGAGATAAAAGAGAGTGGCGCTCAGGGAGAAGAGTTCTCAAGAGATACTGTGGGTTTGGGATTATATTCTCTTTAATGTTCTTCAAGAGACGCAAGTTAAGTTTGGAATTCCTCTTTTCTTTCAATTGCCGTTCGGCCCATGTCTGCCTGAACATCTTTAAATGCAATTCTATACAAAGACTGAACTCTAAGAGTCCACAAGATTATTCAGCCTACATATCAAGATTCATTTAGAATCTAAGGTACAGAATTCAACTGGACCTCACATTACAAACTTTATCCTAGACTCAAAATAAGAGCAAAGAGCACAGCTTCTCCCTGGCTATTCAGCTACTGGAGTCACTCTGAAAAGCGGGGGTAGGTAGGTCAAGTATTCACCAGAGGGGCAGAGCGGTGGCTTTGAGTGAATCTGAATTGGTCAGGCATTGACATTCTCTCACTGCCTCAAAATGATTCCAGTTTCTTAGGAAAGTCAATGTGTGGACGTTGGGACAAAGATGAATTTCTCAGTTTCCTAAAGGATCGTTCTTTTCCTTTTTCTTTCTTTTCTTTTCTCTTTCTTTCTTTCTTTCTTTCTTTCTTTCTTTCTTTCTTTCTTTCTTTCTTTCTTTCTTTCTTTCTTTCTTTCTTTCTTTTCTTTCCTTCTTTCCTTCCTTCCTTCCTTCCTTCCTTTTCATCCCTCCCTCCCTCCCTCTCTCTGTTTCTCCTCTCTCTCTCTCTCTCTCACACACACACACACACACACACACATACACACACACACACACACACACACGCACACACACACACACACCTTGATCCAGTGACCTCACATAACGCCACCAGAAACACCCCGTTCCAAACCCTCCATGTCCTGCAAATTGCAATGGTAGCTTCACAACCATCTCCCTAATTTCTCTGACTTTGAGGTTGCAATGAATGAGCCACATGGGGCCTTGGGATTTATTTTGGTTATGGATACATTTCTCCTTTAATGAGATGAAGAAGCAATTTTGCCTTTTGAGCCTGCTGATGGTACTTGATGCTTTAAGATAAAATTGTGGCGTCTGACCCCTTTCAATCCAGTGAAGCTGTGATGATTATCAATTTAAAAAAAAAAAACAGTTCCAGCTGTGGGATACAAAAACGAAAAAAAAAAAGAGAAAACTTCTCTTTTCTTTCAAGTTGCCCCATCCTATTTTGTCCCAACACATTTTTATGAAAAAAAGTCACACATAATGCAAAGGTGATAGATTTTTATGGGGAACATACATATACACTAACTAAATTCTTCCATTAAGATTTTGCTATACTTGCATTGTCATGTTTTTGTCCATCTATTCATCCCTCTACCCACCCATCAACCCAGCTTATCTTTTATTTTATCACTGATCATTTTATCATTTACCTTTATTTTTATTGAGATATAATTGACATATAACACTGTAGGTTTAAGGTGGACATGCTGATTTAATATATTTATGTGTTACCACCTTGGCATTAGCTAGGACTCTATCAGGTCACATAATAACAAGCGCTGGACATCTGAAGTGGAAGGTGATGTATTGAATGTCAACTATTACATATATAAATAGTCACAGGATATAAAGTACAGCACAGGGAATAGAGTCAATGGCCTTGTAACAGCTATATGTGATGTCAGTGGGGTAGTAGATTGGGGGTGTTTTCACTTCGTGAGGGGTGTAAATGTACAATCATTATGTTGTTTTGTACACCTGAAACTAATATAAAAAATTAAAATTAAAAATTAATAAAAAAGATCCAGTCTCTTAGCAGCCTTGATGTTCGTAACATAATGCTATTGACTAATGACTGGGTCATACATTAAGTCTCCAGGGCTTACTTATCTAGTAGTGCCCAGTTTGTACCATTAAATAAGATACTCCCAGCTCCCTCACCCACCAGCCCTTGGTAACCACCATTCTGCTGTTTTTATGAGTCTGACTAATAGAGTCCACATAGAAGTGATAGCATACAGTATTTGTCTTTCTCTGACTATCTCACTTAGCATAATGTCCTCAGTGTCCATCCATGTTGCCACAAATGACAGGATTTCCTTCTTTCTGATGGCTGAATAATATTCCATTGTGTGGCTATAGACATATATCACATCTTTATCTATTCATTTGTTGATGGACATTTCAGTTGTTTCCGTATCTTGGCTATTGTGAATATTGCTGCAATGAACCTGGGAGTGCAGATATCTCTTCGAGATGCTGATTTCACTTCCTTTAGATACATACCTAGACATGGAATTTCTGAGTCATATGGTAGTTCTATTTTAACTGTTTGAGGAAATGCCATACTGTTTTCCATAGTGGCTGCACCAATTTACATTCCCACCAACAGTGTCTGAGAGACGCAAGGACACTCAATGAGGAAGGATAGTCTCTTCAACAACTGGTGTTGGGAAAACTGGACAACCACACACAGAAAAATGAAACTGGATCCCTATTTTACACCACTCCCAAAAAATTAACTCAAAATGGATTAAAGATTTAAATATAGGAACTGACACAATAAATTCTATGTTGCATATGGAACCGTAGAGTAACTTCTCTAATTTACCTTATTTTTGATGCATTGCAGACTTCAGTACAAGTCTCCCTAAAGACTTCAGCATGGATGCATTAACTAGATTTACTAGTTAAATCTATTTATTTTGAGGTAAAATTTACATACAATGAAATGCACAAATCTTAAGTGTAAACTTGCTAAATTTTGGCAAATACCTGTTGTAACTCAAATCTGTATCAATATGTAGAATTTTTGCCTTCATCCCTGAAAATTCTCTAATGCCCCTTCCTCATCAGTTCTATGACGCCCACCCTCAACGCAACACCTATTCTGATTTTCTTCTGCCATCGATTAGCTTAGTCTGTTCTAGAACTTCATATAAATGGAACCATGCAATATTCTCCATTCGATTAATATTTTAATTGCAAAGTTAACTAACCTCTTGCCCCTTCAGTGTAGGGAATACTTGGGCATTTTTCCTTCCACGGATCTAGAACATGGGGAGTTTGCTCACTCTTCAAAAGTACTGTGACTCACTGGTCCTCATGTTGGATGAAGACAGCCTGTGGGCTGACGTGGTTTGGCGGAACTGTCCAGAACAGGAGAAACTGATGGACATAGGACAGCTCTGGGTTGAATGCGCCTTGTGGCGGATTCCTGCTGCCCTTCCCTAATTTGTAGGAAATGTTTCATGAGCCTTCAGTGACATCTGGGTCTTCAAGGGACTGTTGGGTTGCAGTTGTGTTCAAGGCTGGGAATCGGGTACAAAACACCTGGCCTCAGGTAAAGCCAGCCGGAGTCCCCATTCGTTTCATCTCTGACATGGAGGATTTGGGGCATCCTATTGCAGGTTCTTGGACCTGGAATAGGAGCCAAACTGGGAGAAGTCTGCAGAATCTGCGACGAGGGAGAAAAGTCTTGTTTTCCTCATGCTGTCTACTCTGGGAGGAAGCTGCCAGAGGAAGGAGCTATCTGTGGTGTACTGCCTGTGGTGTAAGACCACCCGCCAGCACAAAATCGGAAGCGGAGGGAAGTAAACAGACCAAAGTCTGAAATGCGCTCATCAGCGCAATCTGTCCTCCGAACGCTTTTGCAGCGAGAGATCGTCGGGGTGCAACCGAGCGGAAGGAACTAATCAGCTAGCCTCACTGCCAGCATTAAAGAGGGGAGACGAGGCGTCCAGATGGCAGTGTCAGGGCAGGACGCTCTACCTTGCATGCAGAGGGCTGTCAGCTTTGGATCGTCACATGGCTTCCCTGCACAGGGAGGTCCCATCAGTCACTGCTGCCTTAGGCCTGCTGCTGAACTGAGGGGTGACACCCATGGGAAACAGGACGATGACAGTGATGGTGAGGACGATGATGATGATGATACAATGTGAGAATCCTATTGAAGCTCTTATGACTGTATCTCTGGGGTGGATGCGACTGGATATAGCAGAATTCTGCAGAGCGATCCTTGAGAAGAGTAAATGCAAATCTACATGGTCAACGAAGAGGAGGAGGAAGAGGGGAAGAAGAGGAGGAGACGAGATGGATGGATGGATCTCCTCCTTGCATGGCTAATTGAAAGTAGCCTCATGTGCATAAATAGTAAGACCCAGATCCCATCTCCATAAAACCACAGGTGCAGAGATTGCTAAAGGGAAGCGTCTTGGGTTCAGAGTTTCTGGTTTGGACCTAAAAGAATGCTAACGGAGGTCCTTAGAGACCAGCTGATTATCAGGGATGAATTCAGGAGTGTCATGGGTTGGTGTACACTAAAGCTCGAGGACCATATGTCCTGAAAGCATGGACCAGACTGTGAAATCCCAGCTTCTCCAGATGGGGTCATGAGGCCCAGAGTCCTGCCCACCCAGCCAGCAAGTGCAACAAATCCAGTGCAGGTGGCAGCTGAGGAAGCACCAGCAACTTTATTGGGAGACTAAGAGCCAGTGGGAAGGCACAAAGGACATTTTTCCATGTCCTTCTGACTCTAAATTCCCAATTTGGAGGCTTGATTCTCCTTGGATGCTTCATTCAAAAAATACACGATGACCCTGTACCCTGCACCCAAAAGAACCCTGTCCTTGGAGCGCATAATCTAACTCAGGGACAGTCGCTTACTCCCTTTCTGCTTTCCCTCCAGCTTCCCTCAATGTGCCAAGCGGGAAAGGCAGGCAGAGCCGTGTCTCCAGCCCCAGGACAATGACTAGGTCTGTCTGTTCTCCTCTGGACAAAGGGTCCTGGTGGTCACATCTGTACATCCTCTAGATCCCCAGAAAATCCATCTCCATAGCCAGCCTCACCAGTGGAAGTGTAACCCATAAGAATGGTAGGAAAGAGAGCCCCCAGCTTCCTGGAATGAAAGCTCTCTGTTCACTTGCCTTAGTCCCTCCGACACACCAACATTGCCACTGTCTAACCCTCACCAGCCTGTGAGCAGCTCAGGGCAGGGACCACGTACAACTCTGTGATAACTCCGGGGACCAATCCAGAAAATGCCACATGGCAGGAGCTTGATATATATTAAATCAAACTGGATTGGATTAGTTGGTAAACAGCAGCTGGCTGTATGGTGACTTGGATACATCAATGATGGCAGCGGTACCTGGAAGTGGGGAGACAGCCTTTTTGCCAGGCTGCAAGGACAGACAAAGAGATTAGAATCGCTGAAGCAATCGTGAGAGGTATGGCCTCACTTGAGGGAACAATGTCAATTCAAAGGAATTGCAAGTTAAAATGTCTGTAGGAATTTATAGGCTAGCCATTGGCCGATGTGTAGTTTCGAAGTGAATTACCAAAACACGGCAATAGCTTTGGAGAGTCATGAGGACAAAATCATATAAGTGCAAGGGCTATAAAGCAGCTCTTGAGCAAGTTCAACAGTCAAGGAATACTGGGGTTGGGAGGGGCCTCAGGAGTCACCTAGCCAACCCCTGCACCTTCAGCTGAAGAGACTGTTGGCTGTGGAAGGAAAGCGAATATCGAGTGCGTAGCAGGTGGGCCAGAGCCCTGGTCTCCTGCCTCCTGCCTCAGCAGATAACACCCCCCAGACCCCACACTCCAAGCTGCTACATAAGGAAAGGCTTCCTGGGATGAGGCACAGCACGTAACTGAACTCTTGAAATCAGAGGGCTCAGGGATGGAGCCTGCGGAGGTTCACCTGGGCTAAGTGGCCACTTGACAACCCCACGAAACTTGAGTAAACAACGGAACCTGAGCCAGACTTCAGAAGACAACCAAGAGGACCGGAAAGGCCCAGACCCCTCTTTTCTCCCCAACACCTCCTCCTGGATTCCTCTAACTCGCTGCCACACTCCCCACTCTTCTCCACAAACAGAGAAAGGACAGAGAGCAGAACCCACCAGGCACAGGGACAGACTAAGAGAGAAGGAAGTGGCTGACATGAGAGATCCTTCAAAAAAGGGTATGTCACCAGCAGGAGTGGCAAACATAGTATCTTCACCCATACGAGGACAATAACACCCCTCTTCTCAGACTCCTTGTGAGGATAAAGGGACATACTGAAGCAGATGTACAGGTGAGCCTTGGCCCAGGAAAGGTGCTCAGTGAGGGCTCCCTTTCCTTTCTTCTTCCTTTGACGACTGCGGGAAGGTTTGGCATTGCTCTGGGAACGCCCTTCCCAACCTAAGTCATTATAATGAGAAAGGAGGGAGGGAGCAAATAATAGCGTTTACAACAAGCCAGGCACCCCACTCAAAGGTTTATAGTAAATGGGAGAGCTAGGATCCTGCTCTCAAGCCTTAGTAACAAGAGGAAGGTGACAAAGAAACGATGCACAAGGAGAGAGAAGAGCTTTGCACTTGGGCTGCTCGGTGCATCCAACCATGTCCCTGGGTGTTGTGTGAGCAGATGGGGGTGGGGGGTCAGCGGGGTTAGCTCTGGTCATCTGTTCTTCCAGGAGCAGCCTGTGATTAAGCCTGTTTGATCATGGATATCTGTTATGGAAATTACCTAATGAGCTACAAGATCATTGTCTAGCACCAAAATAGGATTATCATAAATATCACAAATTAAATTAGGCCACCTTTGCTAACTCAAACAAATAAAAAGGGTAATTGAAATGATAATCAACCAAAGGGTTCCAGCCCACTTGGTTCCTCAAGGTGCTTCTTGTTGATTTACGTATTTGCTTTGGACCATGTGTGTTGGAGATGGAACCAGGTCGGCCATCTGTCAATCCCATTGTTTTAATGAAATTCTCCCCAAGAATGAGGTGAATTTACAGACATAGTGGGGTGTGCAGGCATGTACAAGAGAGAAGTCACTCTACAGTTCCACATTTCAAAGCGATGTCAGGCCTTGGTTCTGTGGCAAAATTACACCATTCTCTACTTTTAACTTGCAGAGATGGATTTCATTTTTGACATTTTTATCCATAGTGTGAGAGAACCTTTTCTGTTGGGATTGGCTGGAGTGAACGAGATGGTTTTCTTTATCACTGTTAACATGTGGAAGCCCCATGTCAAATAATTTATTACAGAAGAAACTGGTCTTTTCTCTCTCTCAATTGCTGGGAGATCATCCTTTCTCTCCTTAGTCTTCCAGTGCCACCGCTATTTGAAATAATCCATATTTTATTTTCAAACAAAAGCACTCAGTTTCATTTCCACTGGCACAGAATTGGATGGCATTGAAAGAATCACTTTTAAACCCACAAACTTTTGTTACGATGAGTCTGCAGAGACCATGCTCTGTGCTCATCACTCTGTTTCTTCTGTCTACACATCAGGAAGGTTCCATCTCCCAGGGTCCCTTGCAGTCAGGCCGGGGGCATGTGAATGAGTTTGGGCCAATGGGATGTGAGTGGATGTGATGTCGCCACGTGTAGGCCTGACCCACCATCACAGTGACCTCAGAGGTCATATGTTCCCGGTGCCGCTGTTGAACCTGCAAGAGGAAGGCCTAAGTGAAAATCTTTGTTGCATTAAACACTAATAACACGCTACAGTACAGCAGATTACGTTAACATTTATAGAGCTTCTTCCATGTTGTGGATAATAATATAGCCGCAGGGGAAACGCGCTGCGTATCTATTCTCATCACTAAATAATCTGATCTCTCCAATTCTGACCACATTTTTTGGTTAAGAAAGCGACCACCTTTTGTTTGTGTTTATAAAACTTCATCCAGAATCTGTGCCTCTGGCTGATCACTTGGCAATAAAGGAACAATAAGCTTTTACCTCATATAATGATGAGATGGCAACTGCTGGTTCTGTACATCTTCTCTTACTCAAATCCTCATAACGATCTAACAATATTATTATCCCCATTTTACAGATGAGTATATGGAGGTTCAAAGAAGGTAAATACCTTGTCTACAGTAACGTAACTGGGTAACAAGAGAAGGCCAGAATGCAAACCCAGACCTTTCTGATTTCACACTCTTTTTTTCAGCTACATTGTTTCTTGACTCTACCATTAAAATAAGGCAGAAGAATTCACAACATAATGTAAGGAAGGGTCTCCTTTGTGTGCCTTTAAACCAGGCAAACCTTAGGCTACAGATAAAGAAGCGAACCTTGAAGGAGCTCATGGTCAGATTTTTTTTTTCTTGACTTCATAAACGTTAGTTTTTAGAGCACTTTCAGGTGTACAGGAAAAGTGACTGAAAGCACAGAGCTTCCATATACATCCCTTGCCCACCCTATTATTAACATCTTACATTAGTATGGTACATTTGTTACAATTGATAAGCCAAATATGAAACATTATTATTAGCTAAAGGCCACAGTTTACATTAGCGTTCACTCTTTCTGTTATATAGTTGGGGTTTTGATGGCATGTAACTGTCTGAGTTTTGATGGCGTGTACTTGCCATGACAGGAGAGTACAGAATAGTTTCACTGGCGTGGGCGTCAGGAAATGATTTCATGGAAGGAGTGGAATATGGGTGTGACTTTCAAAATGGATAGGATTTATAGATGGACCAAGAACATGAACAAATTCAGAGGAAGGCATGCACAAGGCATTACTCAAGAGATAGTGAGTAGGCAACACCAAAAAAACAAACAACCCAATTAAAAAATGGGCATAGGACACGAAGAGACATTTTTCTAGAGGACATACAGATGGCCAACAGACATATGAAAAAATGCTCAACCTCACTAATCATTAGGGAAATGCAAATAAAAACCACAGTGAGATACCACCTCACCCCAGTCATAATGGCTATCATCAATAAAGCAACAAACAACAAGTGCTGGCGAGGATGTGGAGAAAAGGGAACCCTCGTGCACTGTTGGTGGGAATGCAGATTTGTGCAGCCACTATGGAAATCAGGATGGAGGTATCTCAAAAACCTGGAGCTGGAACTACCTTATGACACAGTAATTCCACTCTTATGTACCTATCCAGAGAAATCCAAAATGCTAAGTTAAAAAAATATATGCACCCCTATGTTTATTGCAGCACTATTCACAATAGCCAAGAAATGAAAACAACCGAAATGTCCATTGATAGACGATTGGATTAAGAAATCATGGTACATTTATACAATGGAGTACTATTTGGCTATAAAAGAAAATGAAATCTTACCATTTGCAACAATATGGATGGACCTAGAGGGTATCATGCTAAGTGAAATAAGTCAGACGGAGAAAGACAAATACCATATGATCTCACTTATATGTAGAATCTAAAGAATAGAATAAATGAACAGGCTAATCAGAAACAGTCTCATAGATACAGAGAAAAAACTGAGGGTTGCAAGATGGGAGGGGGTGGGAATGAGGGAGAAGGTGAGGAGATTAGAAAGCACAATCGGTAACCACAAGATTGCCACAGGGATACGAAAGACAGTTTAGGGAATACAATCAATAATGTTGTAAAGATTTTGTAGGGTATCTGATGGTCACTTGCCTTATTAGGGAGACCACTTCAGGGAGGTATAGACCACTGCAGTGTACACCTGAAGCTGAAGCTGAATAATAATGAATGTCAACTATAATTTAATATATATATAGTCACAGGATGTGGAGTACAGCATAGGCAATAGTCAATCGTATCGTAGCAGCTATATATTGTGTTTCCCCAATATAAGACCTAGCCAGACAATCAGCTCTAATGTGTCTTTTGGAGCAAAAATTAATATAAGATCCAGTCTTATTTTACTATAAGATCGGGTCTTATCTAACATAATATAATGTAAGGCCCGGTCTTATCTAGCATAAAACCGGGTCTTATATTAATTTTTGCTCAAAAGACTCATTAGAGCTGATTGTCTGGCTAGGTTTTATTTTTGAGGAAACAAGGTATAATGTCAGAGGGTTAGTAGATTGGGGGAGGGATTTATCACTTTGTGAGTGGTGAAAATGTCTAACAATTACATTGTTTTGTACACCTGAAACTAATTTTTTTTTAAATTTTATTTTATTAAATTTATTGGGGTGACAATTGTTAGTAAAATTACATAGATTTCAGGTGTACAATTCTGTATTACATCATCTATAAATCCCATTGTGTGTTCATCACCCAGAGTCAGTTCTCCTTCCATCACCATATATTCGATCCCCCTTACCCTCATTTCCCACCCCCGACCCCCCACCCCCCTTACTAATTTTTTTAAAAAGATAGTGAGTAGGTTAGTTTGTCGTAAGCAGTGGGCTCATATTTGGGAAATAATGACAAGAGTGAACATTTTTTTTGGCACTATTATGTGCCAGGCAACTACTAAACATTTCACATAGATTATTTCATTTAATCCACAGAACAATTTATAATATAGGTGCATTATTATCATTTTTTTTAATGAAAAGTGTGCGAATGAAAGCTTGGTGGGGTTTTTAAAACCTCCAAAAAGGGGTGGCCAGTTAGCTCAGCTGGTTAGAGCGTCATGCGGCTAACACCAAGGTTGCCGGTTCAATCCCCTCATGGGCCACTGTGAGCTGCGCCCTCCTTAAAAAAAAAAAAAAGAAAAGAAAAAACAAACAAACAAGAAAAACCTCCAAAGGGACATAATAGGTCTTTGGAGGATCTGGGATAAAAACCTAGGTAGAGTAACTGCAAAGCCCTTTGACTTAGCCACAGCACTATAATGCCTCCAAAAGAAGATAGCAGATAAATTGGAAAAGGTAAATTGGGGACCATTTGAGAATGACTTGGATGTCAGGATAAAAAGCTATTTTCTTTTGGCAATATTGTTTTCAAGAAAAGTATACACCAGTATTTCCTCTTGGTAGTTGAAACTAAGAAACAAGGATAGGTATGGATCTATAGAATCCTACCTGCTTCGAAAAATGCCTCTGTTTAGGACAATGCCATGCCAAACTCATACTTGGGGACGTTATCCTAAAGATGACATGGCAAGTAGACTGGAGAGAAAGAGATCTGAAGGAGAATTGGTTAGAAGTTTCCTGACATCATTCAAGTGCTGGGCCAGAAAGGTTTAGACATGAAATGGCAGCTCTCTGAATTGAAATAAAAGGATGGTTATGGCAGAAGATGTGAAGGGAGAATTGACCAGTCTATGGGATGAGAAGGATGTGGGGGGGAGTTCAGTGTGACTAGAAGAAGGATGGAACTATTTTGAGAAAGACTGAAGGTGAAAGGAAGGAGCAGGACCAGGGAAAGACACAAGCTTGGATTCCAGCTGACCAGGGGACGCCATGGTGGAATGGTCCAGAAGAAGAGTTGGAAGTAGTCTAAAGCTCAGTGAAAGGGCCAGATCTAGAGTTACGGATTTGAGAGTGACTTCATAATAGAAATGAGAGTGCAAGATGGAGAGCGAGAGAAGGAAGAATAAACAACTAGACCATTCATGGGTGAAAGAAAAGATCTGTGCAGAGATAGGGGAGGGACTCTCACGGAGGGAGCAGAAGAATCAGTAGGGCAGAGGGATTAACAGGGCCTCAGTAGGAAGACGGAGGCAAAACTGTCAGATACCTCTCGGCGTGAGACCAGAAGTGACACAGGCCCCAGAAAGGGCCTTTGGAGTCCTTTAACATGAACTGGAAAACATAGAGGAGGGAAAGAATGGAGAAGCAGCTGGTTGGGAGTGGGGAACAATGTCTCAGCATGCAGAAAGAGCATGGCTTTTCTCGGGCACTGAAGACCTAAGAGGACAGATTTGCTAAAAAGCTGTTCTTCAGATACTCAGGGAACAAGTGACAATATCAGAGCTCAAGTGACTGTGAGCAAGGCTATTTCACACTGAAACTGAGCAGGCAACTCAAGAAGCAGCAAGAAGAGACTGTCTCCAGAATGTCACCCAGCAAGCACTGCTGCTGAAGAGAAGGAAGTCGGGAGACATGGTGAGAGACTGAATTTTTACTGTATTATGTATCTTGAGTTTCATAGCATGTAATTATGACCCATTTGAACAAATTATTAAAAATAATAAAAGAAGTACCAATTAGGACCAAGAAAAGGGGCTACAAGGACTCAGTGGGCTCCGGGAAGAACAGGTGAGAGCCAGCACCATCACCAGCACCATCACCAGCACCATCACCACCAGCACCACCATCACCAGTACCACCATCACCAGCACCATCATCACCAGCACCACCAGCACCAGCACCACCATCACCAGCACCACCAGCACCACCATCACCAGCACCACCAGCACCAGCACCACCATCACCAGCACCACCAGCACCACCATCACCAGCACCATCACCATCATTGTCACCAGCACTGTCCCCATCACCGTCACCAGCACCATCACCAGCACCAACACCATCACCAGCAGCACCACCATCACCAGCACCATCAGCAGCACCAGCACCATCACCATCACCAGCACCGTCACCATTACCACCACCAGCACCACCATCACCAGCACCATCACCATCACCACCATCACCACCATCACCACCATCACCACCAGCACCACCAGCACCAGCACCACCAGCACCACCAGCACCACCAGCACCAGCACCACCAGCACCACCAGCACCACCAGCACCACCAGCACCAGCACCATCACCACCAGCACCACCAGCACCACCAGCACCACCAGCACCACCAGCACCACCAGCACCACCAGCACCACCAGCACCAGCACCAGCACCAGCACCATCACCACCAGCACCATCACCATCACCACCAGCACAAGCACCATCATTCTTCTGAACAAACCTACATCAAACTGAAATCAGGGACTGAAAAGCTATCTAGGGAATAGGAGTTGTTTTTTTCCTTTGAGCAGAAAATGTACAGTCAGTTTAGGTCCTGAGAGCTGACTACACTTTTCATTTCTTCACTAACTGTGGCAAGAAAAATCAATTTGAGGAAAAGAGGAGGCCCACACACACACACACACACACACACACACACCGTCTTCTTTGCCTTTTAGTCTTTTTTCCCTCTTTTTTTTTAAAGGCCTCTGCATCATATGCAGTGGATTCACAATGTATCACGAGCTGATTTTATTTTTCATGGGACAGAAATGCTAGTTTTAACATCAGTAAAAGGAAAGCATGATTAGCAAGGCAAATTAGCTTTCGAGCATGATCCAATGGCACATTTCAAAAACAGATGGTAATGATTTGGGGGTCATCCACTGGTTTTGGATCACTCACCTCCTTCAGCACTGCTAAACACGAGGTGACTGTGGAATCTATATAATACTTTAAAGCAAATGCAAAACTCCCAGCCACCACCCAAAGTCTAGCTTTTCCCCATGGGACTGAATTTAGGCTGAGGTCACTTTTGTGTGTAATCAGAGGGGGAGAATGTCAGAGTTAGCACTTAGGAATCAGAATCCAGGGATATTTTGCTCTGAAACTCATTTTATTCTCTCTCTCTCTCTCTCTCTCTCTCTCTCTCTCTCTCTCTCTCTCTCTCTTTCTCTACACACACACACACACACACACACACACACATACACACACACAGACACACACACACAGAGTCTGCAAGTGTGGAGAAATCCAGGTAAATCTCATCGCTGAGTACTGCTGTTAATGATGGAATCACTTTCCTGAAATCCAAGACTGTGCTATAGCATCTCTGGGCCCTGGATCCACAAGGGGAAGCCACTTTGCTTGGTAATGATGGGCTGCTGCTCTTTGCTCCTTCTGACATTTCTATTTTAGGTCTCTGGAGTCTTTTGAGCTCCAGAGTCAAGTCCTTAAAACAGGAGAAAAAGGCCAGTGACAGAAAAGACAACCGATGCATCAGTTTCTGCCAGGAGCTCAGAGCTGGGAAGCAGAAGCTGGACTGGGGACAGGGTCGAACTCATCGGCTTTATTTTCTAATCTCATCGTGGCAGCCTCACAGGGCAAGGCAAGCGAGCTGGCCCCCATCCCGGGCAGCCTGGGCCAGAGGAAAGCAGAGGACCGGAGGCTGAGGCTTCCTTCAAGGGCCCCAGGACCAGACTCCAAGTCAAGTATGTGGATTGTGTTCAGGCAGAGATTTCCACCATTCTGAATGTGGAAGGCAGTCTTGGAGATATAATTCGTGGGCCAGAAATTGCAGAACTTGAGGGACATGCTAAAGGTTTGTGGAAACAACTGAGCCGCCCGTTTGACAGTGTCAGCCTGTCCTAGATTCTTCAGGATATTTGTTCATCCTCTCCACCAAATCTGATCTCACTCACCAGATTTGTTTTTGACCTTCTCAGTGTTTGGAGGAGTTCCTGGCAGCAGGGACCAGCAGCCGCCAATTACCTTCAGAAGTAAGCTTCGGAGCCAAGAAGGAGCCTTCCCCTTGATAATGATGCCTTCTTTGGGCACAGTTAGGACACTAGATTTGGACTTGCAGAGCTGGACGTGGGACAATCTGCTTCTTTTGATGACTCGCCCAACTGGAGGGGAACCAAGCACCCTTCCTGGTCCCGGGCAGCAGGATGTGGATGTGGATGTTTTGCACTTCCCGGAAGTCCTTCTGGCAGAAGAACATTAGAGAAAGAGAATTATGAGTATTGATGTTTCAGCCTCTGATTTCCAGACAGGACCTTGCACTCGGAAAGCCCGGGCCCACCATGAAAGTAGGCCGCAAGGAGGAAGTGGGTCAGAGAGAGGGATTTCTCTCCCTCCCAGGGGCCTGCAAAGCCTCACAATGCTCATCTCCGCTAGGTGGACTGGGCATTAAGAGTTCGGGATTTCAACAGGGCTCCACGCATGCGGCCCAGGGGAAAGGAACTGCACCAGGGGCACAGGGGTTTGAGCTTTAATTGTCCTGCTGAAACTTGTCAGCTGTGTGCTCCCCAGAGGATTAGTTCCCTCTCTGCAAAGACTCTCCTGCCAGCAAAAAAGACCACGAAGGCACTTCCCACACACTTCTGTCTTGGCCGCTTGTGCCACTGAGGCACACCCAGCCTCCTGCCACCATCAGATGAGCCAGGTCAAGACCACCAGGATCCAAGTAGAGACCCAAGAAGTCCAGGAAAGGCAATCCAGGAGGACAGGAAGCATCTGGAAGGTTCATACCTCCCTCCAGGGCTTTGAGGGAAGGGTGAGGGGGTTATCCTATGTAGTGTCAGGCAGCAGAGCTCCTGCCAGGAGATACAGGGCGTGGTGCAGAACTGTCGGCCACAGCAGCAGTGGGAAGAACATGACAGGACCTCGGCAACTGAGGGCAGAGGTACAGCCCTGGGGGAAGAAGACTGGAACCCCCGCCCAGGAGCGCGGTAAAAATTCAGGGCTTGAATGAATCAGGACTAGCAGCCAATAACTGGGGCCAGGGAATAAAGTCAGCGTGGGAACAGAAAGGACCACTTGATGATGATTTGGGCTGGGGAACTACTGGTGCGTGACTAAGACGAAAACTTAGCTGAATGCAGAACCAATGGTGAAAATAGGGGCTCGTTCGTCTACCAGTCAACATCCTTGCTATGCTCTAGCAACAGTTAAATAAGACCATTCCCTGCCCCCCCCCAGGAGCCCATAGCAAGGTGGGGAAGATGGCCATGAACTAGCAATTTTAACAGAGAAGCTGGAGTGTGGGCGTCCTCAGAGGATGGAGCACTGGAATTTCGGAGGGAAGTGGGGCTGGGGGAGGCCCTCAGGGTGAGCCAGGACCACGTCAGGGGGTGTCTGTACTGCAGGTCTCACTGTGGACCTGACCCACAGATGATGGGGGGCCATTGGGAGGCTACTGGCATACGTTCAGCTTCTTTAGTCAAAAGCAACAGAAACCAGCGTTCACTTCTTTCGGCAAGAAAACCCACGTAGCAGAACGGTGGAGGTGGGACACCACCCAGAAGCACAACCAGGAATCTAGGAGACTGAAACTAGGCCTGCCCTGGGACTCCACAGCTTGAGGGAGCTCCCCACAGGCCAAATCAATGGCACCTCACTCCACTGGCAAGTCACAGTCCAGGAAGGAAGTGTGACACCAAGTTGGGACCACAGGCCCGTCCCCTGGAAGGCAGTCCCGCTATGACCAGGCAATGCGAGTGGTACGCTCCCCAAAGAACATCAGGGTTCTAGAGCCGGAGGAAGGGGGTTGACTCCTGGGCGGCCAAAAATTAATTGACAACATGCCTCAAGTGTTTAGGCTGGGGAGTGACATAAACACATCTATAGTTCAGAGCAGGGGTCAGCAAACATTTTCTGCAGCGGGCCATATGGTCTCCGTTGCATCTATCTGCTTCGCTGCTGAGCACAGGAGCAGACAGACAATCCATACATGCAGGGGAGTGGCTGTGTTCCAGGGAGTCGGCATTCACCGAAAGGGGCAGGAGGCTTGATTGGGCTCTGGACCCTATAGACCCCTGATTTAGAGCCATATTAGGGTAGAAAAGAGGTATAAGAGGGGAAAGAAAGAAAGCCAAAAGAAGAACTAAGAAACAGTCCTCTCTATGAAAATGTGCCCTGTGGGTTTTCTAGCTCTGTGCAGCTACTGGCGACTTCCTTCTTTCTTTTTGGGAGAAAGCTTCCCCTCGGTAACGAGCCCTTTCACAAACTTGATCTTCATGACTACTAACTTCCATTTTTTCTTGCATTTAACTTGTTCCTTAGTTGTTTGTTTCCGTAGTGGGTTCTATTTGGTGTAGTATCTTTGGTCGGTTTTTCCTTCTAGCAAAAGTAGCAGCAATTCTCCCCAGCGGGACACCAATAAATGTACTGACTTTTCCCCTTATTATTGTACTGGAACCATGGGTTTCCCAGTGGGGTACACCTGTATTTATTAGAGTCAGTTTTTAAAAATAAAACACCACAACCACAGCCATGCATTCTGGGCTGCCATCTTGTTCACAGTTGGCAACTCTCAGAGCCGTCCTCTGTGTGGCATTTCAGGCATCATAGCTCTGCCAGGATTGGGGCTGGGGACCTGGCGACAGCGTGTACGGTGGCGGCAAGGCAAAAACCTAGTCCTCTTTGCAATCACCTCTTTGGTAGGAGGCAATATGCTGTGAATTAGTGTGTTCCAGGCCTGCAGTGGTAACATATGGTGTATCTCTGCTCATTCCACATTAAATCCTGACATTTTGCAGCTGTCAAGATAAAGCTGTTTCTATGAGTAACATTGTAGTTTGTTTATAGAGAAATAATGTGTAGCAAGTTATGATTAATCAAGGTGTCTAAAATCTGCTGGAGGCTTCTAAATAGATTTGTTTCCACTGCCGTGCTTTTTGTCTCCTAAATCAGGGGCTTCATCGCCCTCCCCCCCTCACCCCTTTTCTCTTCACCTACTTCTTGGTCCTGTCCCCTGTGAGGCGGGTAGAGAGTGAGGCCAGGCCATGAAGAGGGGCAGCTGCAGAATCAAGAGAAGTCAGACGATTACATGTGACAGGAGGAAGTCACCTGAACTCTTCTGAACCCCAGGAGGCCCCTCAAAGAGCCACTGTCTTCTTCATCCCTGTATTTCTGTGTTTGGAACCCAAATCTCAATTGGATTGTCATCCTGAAGAGCTGTGAATAGGTGACCGAGCCTCTCGGGGGACATACGTTGTTTTTAGCTTTGGTTTTCCGGGACCCAAGGGGGCATGGGGCCTTGAGGCAGTGAAGATCTGAGGGGTCTCCACTTCTAGAAGTTATGGGAACTCCTCCTTCTGTCTGTGGCCCTGGGTTCCAATCTCCTCAGTGGAGGGTAACTGGTTAGAACCCAAGGCCCTGGAAGGTAGAAAGCACCTCATGTGTCATCTCACTGAGCTTTCCTCCCAATGCAAGATGTTCTCAGGCCACACTTCCTGACTCCTGTCAGCAGGAGGAGCAAAGCAACGTGGATGGTTGTGGAGAGTCAAGTGTTGGGAGGAAAGCTGCCTCCAGAACCTGCACTTCAGGCGTCCTATTTGTGCCTCTGGAGCACCTTGGGGCTGGCTGATGGTCTTTCCACGTGAAAATCCTTTAGATCTTGGTCAGCAGCCACGAGCCCCTCCTCAGGCCGAGCCTCAGCTCCTGAGCCGTCCTTGTCACGCGTAGCCCCCACCACCTTGGCCACTCTCCCCCAGCACTTGCTCGTTTGTCTTTTTGCATCTGGAAAGGTGGAGTGCAGCACAGACCCATCTCCATGTGCAAGCTGGCTGGAAACACCCTCTTCCTCCTTCCCAAGGCTCCCCGCGGAGGTGTGGTCTGACGATACTTAGAAGAGTGGTCTTCATCTTATCGACCCTGACATTCCTGTAGAACTTTGGAACATTTCAAAGGACTTTCTCTTTGTTCCGGTACAATTATCTTCCCCAAACAGCATTGCAATGTCAGAGTACCTCTTAGGTGCTAGGTCAAGTTATTCTGCGCCTTTGAGCCAAATGTGCAGAGATTGGTCAAGAATGAGTGTCTGCATGTGTGGATACGTGCTTGGGTCCACATCCACTCATGCGTCCTTCTGGGCTGGGCATGCAGCAATCCTTGCCCCAGTGCCGCCCGGGTGGAGAGGTGGCAGCCAGCCTCCACCAAAGGGGCGTGCAGCAATCTAGGACGCTATGGAGGGGGCTTCATCCACAGCCTGGAAGACACATAAGCAGAGACACATTCTCCCAGCTCTGCCCACAGCGCATCACCGAGGACCAGCTGCCTCTTTGGCTGTGGAGGCAGAACCAGCAGCAGCAGCAACAAGAGGAAGCAAACTGCAGCAGCGTCCCTGCCCCAATGCATCCTTTTGACTTCCTAGACTTGCAGAAGGCAGCTGGCAGGAAGGCAGGCAGGAGGAGAGGCCAGGAAGATAGGAATTTGCTGCCTGAGAGAACAGGGCGATTCCGCGGCTGGGGAAGGATGACTCCTTTTCAGCAAATAGCCGGCCCTCCTCCAAATCACTCGCACCTTGGATGTGCTTCTACAAGTGTCCACTGTGAGTGCTTATATGTAGAAAAGAGCAGATGGCCCAGGCTGGAATCTTAGGAGATGCCCCCAGTTCAGAACGCAGGGAGGAAATGAAGCCATTAGAGGTGCCGGGCAGGACCTGGGTCAAAGGACAGAAGGAGAACACGGGGTCGATTTTGAGGAATAGCCAGCACACAGATGTGGGTTAGCGGACCTTGCCAGGGTCCAGGCCCTGGGCGTGGATTGAAAGGCACTGAGTTTAGCATCACTGAGCCCTCCCTCCTGGAGTTTGGAGAGGCCCCTAGTCCACTAGGAGGTTATCTCCTTACCTGGAAAGCTCAGAGAGCCCCTGCAATCTTGCCATGTGGCAAGAGAAACAAGCATCAAGGCTCCCACTTCTTGGATGAGAAAACACAGGAAAAACCGAGTGAAGGGCAGGGGACAGGGAGCCAGGGACAAGGACACAGAAAGAAAGGCAGTGCCTTCTGAAAACGAACAGAACAGACAATACATAAAAGACTGGGTCCAATCAGGAGCCGTGCCCTGAACCCCCACCTCCTGCCACCACCCACCTCCCTTTTCCTGCAGAGACAGCAGAGTGAGCCTCTTGTCAGAAATTAATATCACACGGGACAGTTAATCAAAGCTGAACTGCACCCCCCTCGTGAGTGAGTGGTGCTTGGAGCGGAGCTGACAGCCTGGCAGATGAAGGAGGGGAGTCTGTCGCGCCCCCCACACGGCCCACCTGCAGGCTGGGGGGGGGGGGTGCACGGGAAGCACGAAGCCCATTTCTTCCCGTAAAAAATGATAAGAGGCGAAGAACCGTTTACTGCGCATCAGGATCCATGGTTGGGCCATTTGTATATTTTAATGGGATGGTTATGTCACTAAATGAAGCCTGAAAAAAATCCATCACGGGCAGGGCGCCTGCCAGTGGCCCAGTCAGGGGAGGAGAGTTAGGGGGTAGGGTGGCCGGGCAGGTGAGGAGGAATGGGGGGTGGAGGGCGAGTCCATGCCCTGTGCTGGCCACGAGACGGGGGACCCTGTGGTCCCCAGCACTCATTAGGACGTTGAGCCTGGACCCAGCCATACCTGTGGTTAAAGACGTGACCAAGAAGCACCTTGAAGATTGATGGGCAGATGTCCAGGAATTGGAGGGAGTGGAGCTCAGCAGGAGAGAAGTCCCAGAATGTCATGCGAGTGGATGTTAGTAATCAGGGGCCCCGTGAGTGAATGCCACAGCTGGCCACCAGAAGTGCCACTGCTACCTGTCACCACCCTGCTGTATGTTCCCCACTGCCTCTCAGCTCACTGTCTGGCTTAGAAACTGACCAGCCCCAGGCAGTGTGATTCTAGGAATGGGGGGCTTTTCTGGCCTCCCCATCACACCACCGACCCCTTACCCCATATGACCCTCAAATCCCAGAGCCACAAGGGCCAAGAGAATGTCTGACCTGAGCCCTTAGTTATCCCGGTGAGGAAACTGAGGCAGGGGCTAGCGCCCTGTTCTCCTCCTTCCCTGCCCTCCGTGCCCTGCTGCTGATGTAGGGCCAAGCTTGGCAAGTCCAAGGGAGCCCAAGTCACGCACGGCCATCTTCACTGATCACCGCGGTGTAACCCTCCGCAGCTCAGTCACAAGCAGCCTGGGCACCGAATGGGGCGTCAGGTAGTCTCATCACAGCCTCCTGCTCCACCTGTCACATTCCCTTTTCATGTTACATTGTCCCCTGGTACCACCGAATTGAGCAATAAGGACACATAGTGTCGGGACTGGTCATGCAATGGCCAGTGCCTGACGAGAGGGGCAGGGATGTCACTAGAGGCCAGGGCAGTAAACGGGCTGTCAGGTCACTGACTGGATTCCCAGAACCACAAAACAGCCACGAGGTGGCCTGAGGACAGATGCACAGAACGGCGATGCAGGCCTTTGACCACAACTGGAAACAATGTGCGGCAGCCAAGTGGGCTGGCAGGAGGCTGAGTTTTATTCCAAGTTCATCTGAGGATAAATCAGACACCGCAGTTACACAGCATCAACTCAGCTGTTCGATTCATCCTCCAGGTGAAGGAAATGGATGCCAGAAGGAAAAATAAAAAATCCCACATGTCCGAGAGCAGAGAGGTTTGTGTGCAGACCTGTCACCTGCAATTTCCTGTGGAGAGAGAGGGAAGAAATTTCCTGTGGAGTGAGGCACGGCTGCCCTCCCAAGGACCCAAGTCCAAGAGCAAATGGGCCACAGCAGAGGAACAGGATCCCCGGGTCCAGGAGGCACCCTGGGGTGACAGGCAGACACGCCAACTCTGTCACCAGGTGGCCTGAGTTTTCATCCCCGCTCGGCTGCTTCCTGGATGTGTAACCTTGATCACTTTCATGAACCTCTCTCTGCCTCAGTTTTCCCATCTGTAAAATGGGGAGAATAAGAGCTCTCACCTTGTAAGACTATCTAAGGATTTACTAGATTACTTGTACGAGTTCAGAACAGTGCCTGGCACATGGTAAGTTCTATAGAAACATTAAACGAAATAAGCACGTCTGATGTGAAACCAAGAAAACAAAGCCCCTAAACAAAAGGCAGAAATATCTTCAATCCAGAATTTCTCTGTAGGTAAAACTGGGAGTAAGGGAAGGGGACACCCCAATCACACACACGGTGACTGACATTATGTCCTCATCTCCCTCGACTTCTGTCATGTGTGTGCAGGCATGTCTGTGACCTTAGAATGCTGCCTATGAAACAAGTCCCAAAAACATGCATCTGATTTTCTTACTCAATTTCAAGATAAAATTAGGGTTGCGTCCCTGAGGGAGAAAATGTGTCCCTGAAAACAAGCAACTACCTAGAGAAAGCCTGTGAGAATCACATATTTAAAGGGACATCAATATTTTTCTGACAGAGTATTAGTAACAATAATAAATTGCCAAATAGGACTGCAAACTAGCAGCGCTGCTCAACATTTGAGTGACAGTTAACGTCTCCTGGGAAATAGCAGTGACAGCTAAACATGACGCCAATGACATGGCCTCGATTGCACAGTAGAGGAGGGGGCCGTGGGGACTGGGGAGGTTCCCAAGTTTGAGTTGATGACAATCGGGACAGGAGCGACCCAGGCTGTAAAGATTGGCCGTCCACTCTGTGTGTGGGGGGCGTGCAGCCTGCATCCCTGTTTCCGGGTGCGGGAAAGTGGAAGGTCCAGGATTGGACATCGTGGGGACAAACATAGGCCTCTCACCAAGCCAGAAGTTGACCTGAGTGGGGAGGCAGAACACTGATAGAAATTCTGAGGGGTTATTGCCTCAGGTGGGGCTGATGTGAGGGAATCCCAGAAACCAGCTGGCCCTGGGAAAGGAATCAGACAAGGGTAGAGCCCAACCCCTGCCATGTGAAGAGGGGAGAGAGTCTGGGTGCAAGAGACCCAAATGGAAGATCAAACAGTGGGGTTGGGTGAGGAAGCTGCCATTCTCAGGGGGATTACATCCAGGCCAAGGGACACCCGGGATGGGACAGCAGGATGCTTCCAAACTCTTCCAGGAAGTGGGGTGAGGGCAGAATGAACAGGGCTGGGACAGTTGGGGACAGAGAGAGACTGTCAGATGCAGCGATGGAACCCTTGAGTCTTGGAGCTTCTACCCAATGTTCCTAGTGGGCTGATATGAAGCCACTGCCATAACTTAAAGGCCTGTCTCTGGGGACGCCCTGGAAACAGCTGTGATTTAGAAGCAAGTAGGTCACCCTGGAGGTGCCGAAGTCCAGCTGGAGCCAAATCTTCCTGACGCCGCGGGAAGGAAACAGGCAGAGTACAGACTCTGGGACCTGAACGGGCATAGGGTAAATACAAAGGCGGCACTGCCTAGTTCCCAGGGCAGCTGGAGAGGGGCTGGTCTGTATCACATCGCCTTAGCAAGAGGGTGTGACTGATCACACCCCCGAACCCCCCGAACCCCGCTTATATAAATTGTTTTAAAATGTTCTGTGCAAACAAATTAGTGGACTTCTGGCTGAGGGTGAAGTGACAGACATAGATTACAGAGCACAGGGAACTTTTACCTGGGACATTACATACTTCTCTCAGGTTTGAAGTTTTCACAATCATCATCACATTTGTAATAAAATACAATAAATAAAATACAATGCGTATTGGGTAACGTCTATCCCGCCTCCCAGGAGCGGCTGGGATACACAGACGGTACAGGTGGAGGTCGCAACAGGGCAACGCTCAGGTCAGAGGCAGAAAGTGCTGAGGACAGGAGCAGGATAAACGAGGCCCAGAACACATGTCCCACGGGCCAAATAACGGGGGACAGGGAGGAGGTTCAGGGCAGTCTGTGGAGCCGGGCAGGTCTGGCCCGTGCTTCCCAACAGAATCGCGCAGAGACAGCCCCTAATGAGGGAAGTTTCCAGAAATGGCTCAAGAATCCCTCACACTTGAAGCTTAGGCTCACCCTACTGGCTTTCCCCAGTCCCTACCCAACAAGGTCATTAAAGCACACGTGTTCTTTACCCCGTATTCTTTCCATCGTGCAACTTGGGATTCTGCCCGGTTTCCGCTGTGGAACATCCATGTTGGGTTGGGCGCGGCGACCAACCTGAACGTGCGAGAAGCCCAGCGTTGATTTCCAGCCTTCGCTACAGCCTGCGGGTACGGCTCATGAGGCTACAGCCGTGTGGCGGGATACCCCGAGAAACGCTCGGCTCTTTGGCCTGGTAAGCACACCTCTGAAGGCTTACAGGGTAGAAAGTGATGACAGCAAAGGTGACAGAGAAATATAGAATCAATTTTCTATGTCAACAGCTACTCCTAATTTATACACTTTATAATTGCCAACAGTCCATATCTTGAGAGGCATCGATTCTAGCAGCTCAAGGCATGACTTTACCTTCCTCTCCCCCTCCTTTTATCCTAAGGCACAGCTCTTAGACCTGCAAAGGGGCCTTGGAGAGTTCAATAGTCTTTCCAAGGTCATAGAGCAAGCCAAGGGCAGGATGGATAGAGAACACTGTTTCCCAACTTCCCAGGTCTCCAGCGCTGGGCCCACTCTCATGTTACCTCGCCCTGCATAGATTTATCATCAGAGGAGAAAAGGTCACTCAGTCAGGAACCTCGTAAGTCATTGGAATAAGGAAAACACGTGGGACTCATCCCTGGGGAGGCCCGACGCAGGGAGATAGAGGTGAACGGAGAATAGAGGTGGGAGGAAGTGTCCCCAGGCCAGGTGGTCCTCATTTAACGAAGGCTCTATTTGCAGCAAAGACCCAAACTCTGCTCTTCCCATCACCCAAGCCTCCCTGCTGTTCTTTTAATAGAAGCATTTTCCCTGCCTTCCTCCCCTCCCTCCAAAAAAACCTCACAAATATGTTGTGTGAAATATCAGAACTAATTAGACCAAATGGTGTTCGTTTCTGTCACTGGCTTTTCTGGGGGAGAGCAGCCTGTGTCGTGGAGGGAAATTTTGTTAACTAATTAAAGATAGTTTTGGGGGGAGAGTGGCATGTTCCTGTGGGAAAGAGCGATGGGAGCCCTGACGAGGCTTCTTGGATGGGCCGATTAAGGAAAACTAAGAACAGAGACAAAAGGCACAGCGACAGCAGGGTGACCCAGAAGGTGATGGGGGCGAAGGGAGGAATAGGACTGAGTCAGCCTGCTGGGCAGCCAGTCCCATACTTCTACCTACAGTCAAAAGAGAACACTGTTTGCACACAAGTATAAATGCACTTACCACACCAAAAGTCATAGTGTCGATGATGATGGTGGTGATAATAACCAGAGGAAGAAGGAGGCAGTTTGTCCAAAGCTGGTGCTCAGCCGTTGTCAGTGTGACTGTTACACAGCCAAGAGCAGAGACCACATCAGAGTTTCTTTCTATTGTCCAACTCTCAACACAATATGTGGTGGTGGTGGTTACCCCAAGAGTTTGGCTGGAAGATGGTAAAGGAAAAAGAGGAAACACGTATATAAGCAGAGTATGTGCGGGAGACAATCTAAGATCTTTTGACCTGTTTTTCCTCCTTGAGGAATAGCTGAATAGAAGTAACAGAAAAGGGGCCGGAGGATGTTAAATCTGAAGAAGGGAAGACTCGGGCGGAACTTCCCGCTGCCTTCACAACTTCAACCTACTATCGCGTGAAAAAGAATGCCTTCATTCCAGGAGATCAAACTACCTGGTAGAAGTTATCAGGCGGGGACTTTGATCCAGAATAAGGAAGAACTATTTAACAATTCAAACTATTTAAGACATGACATGGGCTGCCATGTCCTTTTCGGTGTGGCAGCCACTTTCCTGTGTGTTTGAGCCAAGGCCGTGGGACACCCGTCAGGGACGATGAGAAGGGACTTGTGCTGTGGGCACTGACGTGGAGGTCCCCTAACACTGAGATTCCAGGAGTTTGTATTTCAGTGGCCTATAAGGAAGACTATTCTCCCTGAGGAAGTCAGAGAAGGCCCTGAGAGAGGCATTGAAACCCTCTTCATGGGGAAGTCTTTAACACTGGGACGAGCATAAACAGGAATCCTTCTGGAACTATCTGGGGGTCGTGTGGCTCAGGCACAAGGTGGGGGTATAGGCGTGCGGGGACATGGCTTCAAGGGTTCTTCCTCATTCTCAGTTCCTCTGCGATGCCCATGGTTACAAGGAACGGCACCCTTGGGGGAGAGCTGAGGAACGGAAAGGCACCTTTGTTCAGCTGGTGGGTGCTCTGACCTACACCCTCCAGCAGGGTCACGGTCCCTATGGTCTCTAGCCTGAGGACCACTTCCGACCATCCTTCCACTGAGCAGCATGGAGGACTAACGCTGCCTGAGAAGCAGGAGGTGGGGAAGGGTGGGGAGAGGCCGCCAGACGCAGTGCTCAGGAGGCGGTCCCCACACGAGATGGGTTTGAACTCTGGCTCTGCCACTCACTGGATACGGGGGCACCTTCCTTGACCTTGCTGGCCCCCATTTGCTCTCTGAAGGGGATGATATCGTTCCTTCATTCAGAGGATGGTTGTGAGCATGATAGGAATTCATATGGCGGATAGACGCTAAGCACAGAACGCGGCCCACAGGAAGCACTGTGAGTGGCCTGGGCCTGGGGGACAGCTGGCATTCTGCCGTCCAAATGGACACCACTGCCCTTTGAGGGGATAAAACAGAGAGGCCACAGGGGTCTTGGGACCGAACCCAAGTCTGTGTGCCCGAGGCATCAAACAATCAAAACTCCAAATGTCAGGGTTTGGAGTAAGGAAAGGCTTATTGACGGAGAAGGTGCCAACCGAGAAGATGGGAGACCTAGGGGAGCCTCCAATCCATCGTGCTCGCTGAACCAGGCCAACGGTTTTTAAGGGGCTGGGGAACAGGTATGGGGAAGTGCTGGTGGGGCAGGTTTTCAATGGAGGCCCTTGAACTTGGCCATCTACAGTAACAGGGCATCAGCACTGAGTCTCCCTGGACAAGGGACCCTTGGCTTCTGAAAGGGCTCTGGTGTTCAAGTTCCGGTTATCTCATGGTCCTTTGGTTTGGTGGGGAGAGCAGGTGATGGAGTTAGTTTCCTAGTGCAGCTGAAGGCCAAAGTTCTCTCCCCTGCGCATGCCCCAGCTGCAAGGTCTTGCTCTGTTGCCTCTGAAAAGCAACTCAGTATCTCGTTAAACAGGACAGGACCGTTTGGAGCTGGTTCTGCGGTTACAGTCTTGAATTCCAGAAAGGCCTACACCAAGTGGCTAAGACAGGGTGTGTAAAGGGATTCAAACAGACCAAATTTCGAAGGAAACATAAAACAACAAAAACAGATCAGGGAGCGATGGAAGGAAGACCAGAGCAAAATGCTCCCTGGGAACTAGGGGGGTTATCTGCAAACCATTTCTTGGACCGTTTTCCTTGCCCTAGAGGTCACACGCCTCTTCTGCTGGGGGCTTCCAGGGGGGGTCTCCAGCAGACAGGCACTCCCTCAGCCCCCTGCAGTTACCCCTGGGGCTCTTCGCCAGCAATGATTTTTCTCCTAAGGGCTCTGAAGCACCAACAAGATAGAATTTGCAACTCATACAATGGATCGGGAGATTGAAACAGGCGGCTTCCACTTGCTCCGAGTCACAGCGTGAGTCTGCGTTGGGCCGGGGCCAGAAATCCCCACTCCCCCTGCTGTTGCCAGGTCCCAGCAATGTCTCCTCTCTGCCTGCCGGTCTCCTCCACACCCTCCTCCACCCTCCTCCAGCGTTCGTTCTGATGGTCTAATAACACTGCCCCCCGTTCTTTGGCTCTGCTTCCTTTAATACACACATAGATTACAGCTACATTAAAGAGGCCCAGAAATACCAAAGCAGAACTAAAGCAATTATTATAATGCAGCCTTAACAGCAGCTGTAATGAGACAGAATTAAAAATGAGCCAGCATAATCACAATTCACTGTTCCCAACGACCTTCCAGAACTGCTTTCATTTGGAAAGTAACATCTAGTCCTGAACTGTCAGATGGAAGGGGAAAATTCAATTGTGCCTCCCAGCATGGCCTGGTCCCTGGCTACGGAGACCTGGCTCTTCCATATGAAGACATCTGTCCCCTGGCTGATGCTACATGGTATTATCCATGTGCTTAGCGGGGGGCAGAGGGAAGGGACATAGGAGCTGGGTGTTCCTTCAATGGCACAAAAGGCTGGCTTATCCCTCTTCCCTCCATTTGTCACCGGGCCTGCCTGTTCCACACTGGAGCAAATTCAAGTCTGAGCAGCTTCGTGCCTGGCGCATTGCATGTGCCACATGTTGCAGACGGTAACAACTCACATGATTTCAGAGGATCTCACAAAAACCCCGAGAGGCAGGTTCTATTACGTCCCCATTGTATGACCAAGGAAACAGGGGTGGGAAGTGACTGCTCACTTACCTACTAGTGGGTACCAGAGCCGCTACGCAAATCCTTATTTCAGAGTCCAGAACGCAAATTCTCACCCTGATTTTGTGGAGCTGATCCCCTAAGAGAAGCAAAGCAAAGGAGAAAATTATTTGACATGGTGTTACACTACATTGTGATGCCAGGGACTGGGGAGGGGAGGGGAAAGGTGCAGGCAAAACGATGGAGGGAGACAGGAAGCACATCCCGCAGGAGAGGCTTCCTTCGGGGGCCACTCTGACTGATGAGTCACGGCACCTACGCCACGGAAGCCTTTGCTCACCCTTCCTTCCCCAGGTCTGTATAGATGATCAGAAATAAGAAGGCAAAGCGCCAGGAGGTAAAGGCGCCAGCAAAGAGGGTGTGGAGGATGCAGAGAAGATACGGGCTCCTCTCCTCCAAGATGCTCAGAAGAAAACACTAAAACTCAGCGACTTTGCCAAGCCTGCCCCCAACCCCAAATTGGACTTTCTGGAGCTGCTCCCAAAGGCACCCTGGCCCCTTCCTCCTGAGCATGTTCAGTGGACTCTAGAGGCAGGCACAGGGATGCTATTGGTTTTTGGCTTGCGCAGGAGATGGTTTCCACACTGTCACGATGGAGCAGGAGCAGGCACAGGCAGCAGGAACGACCATGAGGAGCTGGTCCCTCACCTTCCTCCCAGCTGAGCCAGGCTAGGCTACGATTCAGGGGGCAGGCAGCCCTTCTTCATGCCCTGGTTGCAGGCAGGTGGAGCCCTACAGTCCTGGTGCTAGGGAAAATGTCCTAAGGATTCTGGTTCCAGAAGCCCAATGGCCTTGAACGCCTTCTGATGTGTCGTGCAGATAATGGGTGTCCAAAATGACTCTCCCCAGCCAGCCTGAGCTTCTGGAGAGGGTCTTGAGCCCCGAGCTGCAACCTCTCCATGGTCTGTTCACCACTCCCACCTCAATCAACTTGGGGAACGATGGTTTCCCCACCCGAGGTAAACAAGGGTAACAAAGCACTTTCTGGTTTGACTACAATTCATGTGGGTTCATGGCCATTCCCAGGACCCTAGCTCTGAGGGGTCACTATGAAACTGAATTATATGCCATACCAAGATGGCTGGTCCCCAGCTCAGCCTGCATCCCAGGTAGGCAGGGCCTCAGAATCAAGCCACAAATGCTGGCATCGCCACTTGTGTTTGCTGGGGGGGGAAAAAACAAGAGTCGTCGAGAGAGGCCACGTCTTGTTCTTTCTACATGCTGTCATCCCTTTCTCTGTAAAAGTCCCTCCATCAACCCATCCCTATTTTGTGGAGAGAGAACCGTACGGGGAGTAATTTGACTCAAATGGAGTAGGACCTTGTGCATTAATTACTAATGTAGAACAAGTGAGGAGGGAACATCTGAGAGATGGTAAGAGGGCACGACATCCCCAATACTGGGGGGGCTGGATGGGGTACATCTTTAGTGGCCCCTGCTTCTCCTGAGAGGACAAAAGGGACCACAGCTGAAGCACATCTCACTCCCAACTTCCAGGCCAAGAAAAGCTTTCTCAGAAGCCTGGGAACTTGGGAATACAAGCATGAAGAGATGAGAAAATAACGGGGACACTGCTGAGATTTTTTTCTTTTTTTGGTCTGATTTCCAACTTGGACAATGGAGCTTGCCCTCTGAAGGTGAGTGGGGTCCTAATGGTGTGGTGAGTGGGGGTGTCTGTGGACAGCACCCTGCTTTCCAGCCAGCAGCAGCCAACTATGACCAAGTCCAAGCTATGGTGTTAACAGAAGACAAGTTGGTGATGACGCACCTTTGTTCATGGGAGTCGTATTAGACACCTACAGTATGAAGAGATTTTCAAGCTCTGGCTGGTTTGGGAAACATAAGACTTAAAATAAGTGCCCTACACACAAGGAGTTAGGAATCTAATACTTTTTGTAAAAATTCACACACAAGGGAATTAACAAGCACAGCATCTGAGAGGCCTTATGTAAGCTGAGAGCTGGGTGCCTCCCTTCCCACAACCCACCCACCTCTGCTGGCTTACAGGGCCTGTAGGTGGAGGCAGTGCCTGCCAGCCCCTCTCCTCCCTCCCCCAGGCGCTAATGAGATGCAGGGAGGGGACTGCAGCCCCCATAGATCAGCTCGCCAGTTTCTGCGGCTGTTGCTTTGAAGGTGCCTTTCTCTAGTCTGTGCCCACAGCTTGTTACCGTAGCACACGGCTTTGGTGGGTGAGAAGGGTTTAGGCTCCCACGATGGTGGGGTGCCCTGCCTCCGCCTGACACTTCTCTTCTTTGCATTCAGTGTTTTTCTGCCCATGGGGAGTGATCTGTGCTCTTCTGGGGCTCTATGATTTTTCCAGACCACCTATAACTTACCACCTAGGCCCACACCAGGACCATCTCTTTGCAAACGGTAGGACAGAGTTGGAATTGGTCACAGACTTAGGGAGCAAAGGGACGAAATTTCTGACCTCAGACACCCAACACCAAGACCATGAGCTGCCCAACCCCTGGTGTCCATGGTGCATTTACTTCCTCCCTTTGTTTATAAAGTCTCAAGATACATATTTCAGTGTCTCAAACAAGCTGCAGTTTCCGTACTGCGTTCTTCACGGGTCACCCTCCTGTGTCATCCACCTGACACAGTACGCTCTTCATCTGGAACCCAGTTCTAGATCACGTCCCACCAGATCCATCTCTCTCTTCTTGCTGTTTGAACTTTTCACCCGGCACCCGTCTTATGCTGCCTTCTATGGGTATTTGGCTTTTTACGTTTTTCTCTCAGTTGGATTGTTCTGTTTGTCCCAAGGTAATGAAGTGCTTCGTTCTGAATTAATGTGGAGTGTTTTTATTTTATTTTAATACCACAGATATATTTTATCTGCTATTTATTTTCATGCACCAGTTTTGTTGCGGTTGGTATTTTCACAGTATGCCTTTCTTCATTCCTACTACTTTCAAACTTTCTGTATCTGTCTTGTAGAGGCGTGAATGGATTTGACAAAGGATGAGGAAAGAGGGAGCAGGGAGAGAAAGTAACTGCTTCACTCCTACTCACACATAACCATCACCACCAGTACACACACACACACACACACACACACACACACACACTCATTATACAGGCAGCCAGACATCTGCCAAAACAGAATATGGCCAAAACACGAAGGCAAAAAGAGCAAGCTATGTTTTAGGTGATTCTTATGAACTGCCTCGTTTTTTTAGACCCAAACTTAGAAATTCTGTCTTTAAAAAGGCGTTTAATCAATTTCTATTTATTGTGATTGCTGATGTGTTTCATTTCTATCATCTTGTTTTGTGTTTGATAATTGTTTGGAGAGAAACTCCTCAACGGATTGCTCCTGCTTCCCCGTCTTTCTGAGTATGCCAAGAACAAGAGGTTCTAACTGCTCGTTACCTGGGTCATTTCTTAGGGCTGAGTTTGCACGAAGAAATCTTGCAGAATGAGGTCATGTCTCCCTTTGGGACAGAGAACAGGCTCACGGCCTGTCAAAAGATGGATTTCCTCAAGTGCAGTGTTCCTCAGCTGCAACACAAAATCACTGTACGTGCAACGTCTAACTAGGCCCCTCTGTGTCACCCTCCATGGGACTTAGGGGCCAAGAGAAGCTGACGCACACATGACACTCATGGTGGTTTCTTTGTGTGAGTATAAAAGTCCAGGAGTCTCCTGTCTTCTGATAGCATCCACCAAACAGTAACAGGCCAACTTATTAGCTTCTAAGGAGGACAAATCAAATACTACTTTACCAAAAAGTTTCTTTTGTTATTTTTCTCACCGTTGCTTCTGGCTGTCTATCCCTTCCATCTGGTTCAGTTTCTATCTCACTGAGTCATATCCTTTCATTGCTCTTTCAACTAGGATCTGTGAGTAGTAAATTCTCTTGGGCTTTCTTTGTATTAAAAACTCTTTTGCCTTCATTTTTGAATGATGGCTTACATACTCGTAGGATTTGAATTTTAGGGTGTTAGTTATTGTCTGACAGCAATTTGAAAACACATTTCCTATCGTTATCTATTTTTGCTGGTCATTCCTTTGTGTCATCTGACTTTTATCTCTTGAAGCTTTTTTAAGATTTCTCTGTAATGTATCGACATAGTGTCTAGATGTGCATTCATTTTTAAATTTTTATTCATGGGACATGAAATTCTTCAATTTAAGAATTTAAATGTTTCTTGAATTCTGGAAACTTCTCAGCCACTGTCTTTTCAAATATTACCTCTCTCACATATACTCTGTTCTCTCCTTCTGGTACTTAACGAGATATATATTTTGATTAAGTCTCTTTCCTAGTTTCCATTTAAAATTCTGGATGATAGTCTCAAAGTATCTTCCCGGTCATTAATTTTTCTTTAGCCATGTCTAATGTACTACTTTACACATCTAATAATTTTTTATTTTGATGACAGAGTTTGTATTTCTAGAAGCACTATTTGTCTACATTTCAAATCTGTTTCTGTATTGCGCTGTCCTTTCTTATAATTTTTATTCCTCCTTTATGTTTTTTTAATATGGTAAATATACTTCTATTATGGTCTGTTTAAGACCATTCTATTTCCTCTATGTTAATTATCGTATGTTAATTACCGTGTTTGCCTGTTTGCTTCTTCTTCTTCTAAGTGACCTTTACCATAATTTGTAGGTTTTTGTGATTTCTAATTTTTATTGTGAGTTCCTCAGTGGAGGTTGTGTCTTTAGGGAATTTCGTGTCCTCTGTGTATAAATGGTGGTGGCGGTATCTACATTAGGCTTTATGTTTGCCTCTGCTAACACCCCACTGTTTTTCGTTCGTTTGGTTGGTTTTGTTTTGTTTTTACCAGCTCTCGACCAGTGTTTATGTTAGTTCTAGATATTACTATGTGGTGTAAATTTGTGCAGGTAGGGCAGGCTTAGGTTTTCAATCTCTGGTGTGTGACTTCCTTCCACCCAAGGCCTAAGTGAACAGCAAACTTTCTTGAATCTTCCCCCACACAGATCTGCTGGGTTTTTCTAATCCTCTCAGAGACTCCTAACTTTATGCTAGAAGGCCTCTATCCCTGCCTCTCAGCTCACTTAGATTTGAGGCTTTAACGTCTGTCTTTCAATGGAGGTTAAAATCCCATTCTGAAACCCTAAGGCCTAGCTCTGTGTCTTAATCTCCTTTGGACGACCATGGCCTCAGCTCCTGCCCAACACCCTGGCTTTGAGCTCCTGCCTCATCACTGATACTGGGAAGTCCTCTCTCTTTCTTTTGAGCTCTGTGTGTATTTGAATTTATTTGTGTTATATTGTATGCAGATTTATACAGGTGTGATGAAAGAACACCTTTGAGGATCCATTCTATCTGCCGTATTAACTGGAAGTCCTCCGTGAAATTGTACCTACGAGAAAAAGCCATGTCTCCCCCTTCTGTGTATGAGCACAAGCCTCTACTGCACAGCCTGCCTCGGAATCATACACAAAGTGAGAGCTCAGAAAGGGTTTGTAACACTCTCAGGGTCTAACAGCAGGGGCTTTGTGAACTAGTCCATGGTACAACAATACAACGCAGTAGAGTGTGGTGCAGCCACTTTAAAAGGTAGGGAAATTGTTAAGGGATTCAGGAAAATGTGGTCAACATCATTTTTAAGTGTAAAAGACAGGTTAGAAACTAGTATGCACCGTCCTATTGTATAGAAAACAGACTGGAAGAAAATATACCAAAATGTTAGCACCATTCAATCCATGGACAATGAGAGTATGGGCCATTTCTGTTTTCTTCTTTTGATTTGTTTTTCCTATAGTCAGCATGTACTTCTTACACAATAAGTGTGACGAATAGGAATTTAAGTTAAAATCTGGTAAATGCCAAATAAGTAGAAAATTTGAGATGCTCTCTTGAGTTCCTCCCGCCCCAGAACCTTTGCGGGCTTTCATTGTCTCAAAGGAGCTTCCATTTAACATCCACACCCATGGGGAGATGTTGCTGCTTTCTGAGCAGTCCACAGTGGCCCCAGTCCTCCCTGCCACCAGAGGGTGCTCTTGAGCACTGGGCCTCCGCAGGCTGGCAGCTGACCATTGGTCTTTGTCATGACACCTCCTTGGCCCAGGTTGCCATCGTAGCCCTCAAGGGACGATGATTCCAGGGTACGCCATGCCTACAGCCCCTCTTCAGTTTCCACTCCCACCCTAGTTACCCCTCCACATGGTCCCTGAGGGCACAAGTGCTGTGCCTGGCTGTTGTGTCTGGCAGGGCTTCTGTCATGCCACACAAAGCTGCCCTCCTCCACTACCCTGAGCTATTCCTCATTAGTCCATGTTCTTGCTTTAGGTTTTTTTCTGGACCCTAATGGCTTTTCCCTTCCCCGAGGCTTTGGTGGTGGGAAGCTCTCTATTCTATCTTTAACAGGACTCTCTGACTTTGAACTTCAGGAAGCATCGACTGGGGTGTCCATCCTCCCGACCCAGAAGGCCCTTGGTGCTCCTTTGGAAAACAAAGTCAACTCCTCCAGGGATCAGCTTTTCCAACTCCAGTAGAGGCATCTTTGCTTGGGTCAAAGGAGGGTATTCATACTCTGACTGCGGAAAGATGGCTCCCGACCATCCATACGATTGTCCATTAGAAGGTAACTCAGGTAGCCCTCCTTAGATAAAGGAGGACAGCATCTCTCAGATATATAGGAAGTTATGAAACTGGTCAAGAACTGTAAATTGGCTCCCCAGCATAAGGATTTGTACAGTGGTTCCACCCTAGGCTCTCACTCAGCATCACCTGCCCACTCAGTGCAGGTTAACAAGTTATGTGAAAATTGGTAGTTTAGGTTCTCCCTGTGGCAACATCCTTTTTTCCTAGCTCCATTTTTGGCTGTTTTCACTCCCTGAAGCACCCTCCAAGCAGAGATCAATTTAAAGTAGGGGTAAGGACCGCAGGAAGCCTGGGGAAAGAGGTGTACGGGGGGACCCTGGAATCCCTTTGTCTGAAGAATCATTTTCTTCCTTACCTCTCTCCATTCCACTCTCCTCCCACTCTTTCTTGCCTCTGGAAGTCAGGGAGACACTGAGCAGGTGGCCCTGGCTGGTGCCTGGGCTGGTGGCAGGTTGGGTGGGAAGAGGCTTGTCAGCATATGGGCCAAGGGAACACATGGCCCTGAGTTCCTGGGGACAGGAGGGGAACAGGCAGGAGCAGATGAACTGCTAAGCAACAGGGTTGGTAATTTCAGCCAGAAAACTTTCCAGCGATAAGAAATAAGGGAAGGCAGCCAGTGGGGGAGCACGGGAAGGGAGGCTCAGGCACTCGGTTGGCCATCTCTGCACAGCGGTATCTCTTTAATTTCTTTTAAAAGTAAAACGCTGTTCTCTGTAGGAAGCTTTTGCTTTTCCCAACTTGAAGAGCTGAAAACAACAGAAAACCATCAACACACGTTTTCACTCTCCCTAGAAGATGCTCGCAAAGTTCCTCACACTCACATTTAAATGATTTCTGAGCTACAGGAAGTACAATGGCTGAACTTAAACACGGATCAACATACGGGGAATGAGAGCTGTTTCGGAGTTTTAAAAATAGCACACAAAGAATACCAGAGTGTTAACAGTGGTTGCCTCCGAGTGATGGAATTATGGGTGATTTTTGTCCTCCTTCTTTATCCTTTTCCATACTTTTCGTGTTTTAATGATGTGCACGTGCTGTTTCACAATTTTAAAATGTTATTTAGAGACATAGACAAAGGCAACATCAATTCATAAAAGAAAAATGCCTGTGGACTGGTGTTTCCAGAACCTACCATGTGGCAGAATGTAAGGTCAGTCTTTATGTCTGCTATTTGATTTGACCGTGAAAAGCATCCTGCAATATTGATTGTACCCTTTGTACAGATGAAGAAACTGAGACTCAGAGTTCATTAGCTTGTCCAAAGTGACACAAATGGAAACTGACAAAGCCAGATTTCAATCCAGGCCTTTCTATCATCAGACTGTGTGTGGGAGTGGTGGACGGCATCCACGCAAGTCTTACTGCTGGGTGCTTTTTCAAGGACAGTGAACTTCACATGAAAAAGACCAAGACAAACAATCAAAGTGCCAAGGTCCAGAGTGGGAACGTGTCCGGTGTGTCTGAGGAAGAGCCAGGAAACTAGGACAGCTGGACAGAGAGTGAGGCAAATGGTGGGAAGGGAAGCCAGAGGCAATGGGCCAGATCCTGCAAAGCCTTATGGACCTCAGGAAGAGTTCTGGAAAAACTCATGATTTGTGCTCCTGCTGATATGCCCAAGGCTCGGCATGGTTGCCTCAACCCCAAGATTTTCATGATCTTTCAACACAAATACCTGCCAACAAGAAAGTTCTTCTGCATCTCTTAGTTCAAATTCCCAAGAGAGGGAGCCTCGTTGGCTGAACCCAGACTGAACAGGCTTCATTAAGTGAGGTGCTTTTCCCCTCAGCCATGGAGTTGGGCTGCCCCGTCCTTGGCAGGGACTCTGGCTGGTCAGGCAGTGATGGACATCCTGTGAGGGGAAACTTCGAATGGGACCTGGATTATCAATGGGATCCAGGTCATCAGAGACAGAATCTAATCAGTGGGAGAAAGTATCTCCTTCTGTTCTCCACGTTGTTATCCCTTACCTTACTTGCTAGGAAGGCCATTGGAAAGGGACAGAAAGTACATTGTTTATAGGCTGTTTGATCCTAATGAAGGATGAGAATAAGCGGGGAGAAAATATCTGCATTTGTTTTTGTTGTTGTTGTTGTTATTATTTATTTTTGCATTTGTTGATCTCCTTGAAATTCCAGTAAGGTTGAAAACACCTTTGATGGATGTGAAAGATTCAGAATCTGGATTGGCTGAATCTATCCCTCAAAAAACAAATAAAAAATATTTTTCTACTTACCACCTGGTCTCTAGAAAACCCTGTCTCTGAGTTTCCTCACGTAGCACACAGTTATTTTCTAAGCATCACGGAAAGGCGTTTGTGAACCCTGGGACTGAGTTCTCATTCTAATTTTCTCAGCAGGGAGATGGCACAGCCTCTTGCCTCTCATACCACGCCAACTGACTCTCAGGGGCCTCTGATTTCTAAACAAGAGACAATCGCCTGGCACAGAGCACAGGCCTGTGAAGGTCATGCAGCAATGCGCCAGGCGAAGTCACAGCTACAATCCCTGGGTCCAGGCCTGGGTCGGGCATCCCTCTCCTGGGCCCCATGGGGGCGAGGGGGCGGGGGAGAGAAGAAGAATGGGTCTGTAAAAAGGCAATTGCCTAATCAGTTTTCCTCCCTTCCTGGCCCCTGCACCCACTCAGCCAGGCTGTTCTAGACCTCCCTCCAGCAGTCCATAAATCCATCACTTGACATTCTGGTCTTTATTTCACCTTAATTTTCTACAGTCAGGAAGTTTCACTTTCTCTTTGATCAAGGTCATGTTTCCTTTGGTGGAAGGAGAAGGATTCAAATCTCAGAAACAGCATTCCTCATTCCTCTTTTGAAGGCATAGCCAGTATCTCTGTTTCTCCCTTTCCCAAGCACAGAGCCTCAATTAATAATCATGGAAAGGAAGAGCAACAGGCAGTAACCCTGAGTACACCCCACCATCTGGTTTAAATACTGGTTGTGCTGCCCAGCTCACTTCCCCCTCTCACCTGGGCTCTGAACCTAACTCACTGATCTCTCCTCATTGACTTCATAGAAGCCCACCTAGAAATCGGACCCCCAGCTGTGGTATGAGCGCAGTTATAGAAGGAGGAGCTGGATTGGACAGCTGCCCGCAGCACAGAACAGGTATGGGATACCTGCCCGCTCAGTGGGTTGAATTACAGAAGAATTCGGAAGCTTAGGGAACTCAAATCTGTTATAATGGATGGTAAGCCTGCGGCACTCGGTCTTAGAGGGAAGCATACTTTATTATACAAAACAGTAAATAAACCTTCCTTCTTCCTTCTTCTCTAGAAGGAAAAACCTATGTCTATCTTCCAAAGAGGGTTGCTATATAAAGATCATTAAAAAGACAGCCCGGAACGAAAATGCTTACCGGATGTACAGGAACACAAGAGATGCTTTGAGAACTGTCTGTCAATAATGGCCACACATGGTGCCCGGTTTCAGGGAAAATCACTACCAGGGAAACCAATGCACAGTATTGGGAAACTGACAGTCCAAGCAGATAGAAGCTAAAACATAATCTGGATATGTAAATAGAAAACCAGATATTGACCTATAAGTGCAGTGTTTACCACGTGTGTCTGATAACTAGGCAACACAATAGCAATCATGACCATCAGTAAGCAGGGGTCAGATAAACCTTTCAAGGGTTACACTGGATCACGGGCATGTATACTAGATGACTCAATATGGTCCCACGGATCCCTGAGGCTCTATTCATTTTTTTTCTCTCTATTCCTTAGATTAGATAATCTCTGTTGATTTATCTTCAAGTGCAACAGCCCTTTTTTTCTCGGCTCCAATCAACTGTTAGGCCCATCCAGTGATTTTTCTCAATCAGACATTATACTTTTTAATTCTAATGTTTCCATTTGGTTCTTTTCCTTCTTTCCTTTTTTATTTTTCTTCTGAGATCCCCCATCTGTTCATTTTAGTCATATTTTATGTCAAGTGCTTACATATATTTGTAATAGCTTTGTTAAAACCTGGTGGTTAATTCCAACACCTGGGTCATCTTTGGTTATTTTTCTGTGGACTGCTTTTTCTCTTGACTGTTTCTTCCACATCTCATAGTTTTTTATTCTATACTGGGCATTGTGAATGACGTGCTGTGGATTCTCCTCTGGATTCTCCTGCTAGCAGGCAGGTAATGACTAGACTCCAACTCCAAATTCTGTCTCTCCTGGAGTGGGCTGCACCTGAAGTCTCTGCTCTGTCCTTCAGCCTTCCAGCTTTGCTTTTTTCCTGGGCTCCTGGAGTCTCCCCACACATGCCCAACTCAGGGGGCCTCTGAGGATTTGGTCAAAGATGATATGCAGATTTGGGGCTCCTTCCTCTCTGGCCCCCTCCTTTGTGAGATTTCTACCCTCACTTTCTAGTTACTCTGGCAATTCTAAACTCTGTCTCCTGGCTCTGCCAGCCAGTAGTTCCCCAGCTTTCTGCTGGAGTTCCAACTGTACCAGGAGTGCTTGGGGGTGCCCCCACCAGGGCAAAAACATAGGAATGTGAATCTCCCAAGAGCAGTTCCCTGCTTTCAAGGATGAACGTCCCTCTAGGCATGTCTGCCTTTGGTCATTCTCCAGTGCCTTCAACTTGCTGTTGTTTATACTTTGCACAGAATTAATCACAATAAACTGTGAGAAGGTGAATCTACCATAAGCTACTTCCATTACAGGGAAGTGGAACCACTACACAAACTGTTTGATAATCTGCTTTTCTATCTACAGTGTGCTTTTCAAATGCTACATGTTACTCCACCATCTTGGCATAGTAAGCTTTATGCCGATAAACGTATATACTTACATAACACTGAGCTATCGGTAGACCTTTAAGATGTTTCCAACTTTTGATATAATAAAAGTAGTGTTCTCTCACCGCAGGAGTTGCACACGGTAATTCATTTCATTTGCAGGGAGAAGTATATGTTGGTACTTCTTTCTGTTTCAATTTAGCTCATCCTTGAATACATCTATTTTATATGTTTTATAATGTATGCAATATATTATTATAATACCAGTGAATCATTTATAAAACATATATATGTATATGTACATACACATGCATGCACATACCTATGGGGCTGTGCTCAATTTTACTTAATTCTTTTTTATAGATGGAGTGTAAGATTTTGAAAGTTTAGATGGTACAGTTATGAATAATGCTTTAAAGAATGTGTATAGATATTCAAAAATACATAATATATTCATATATGCACATAAATACATATATAAATATAAACATGTTATATAAAATATTTTGGCACAATACTGATTATTTACGTAAGATGATTATGCAGAAGCAGAATTGCTGAATCAAATGGTATGCACATATTTCTTTTTGACTTGCTTTGTCAATATTATACAAAAGCCCTGTAGAAGGATCCTACCAATTCACCCTCAAAGCAGAATATGAGCGCATAGTACTTTCCCCACAGCCTGCAAACACTGACTATATTTAGTGGAGTTTTTTCCCCCCGTCTTTAAAAAAGTTTTAGTGATGAAGAACAATATTTTGGTTAAATGAGAATATCTTCCTTTACTCACAGAGTTAAACATTTTCAAATATTTACAATATCGAATCTCTTTTTAAATTGCCTGCTCATTTCTTTTGCTTTTTCTATTAAGATGATTCATCTTTTATTTGAAAATTAATTTTAAGCGATCTTTTTATAGTAAGTATATTCATCCTTTGTTTGATATGGGTGTTACAAACATGTTTTTCAGTTTATCATTTTCCTCTTTATTTGTTGATGATATTTTCACACACACAGTATATTTATGTCATCAGATTTATTAGTCATTTTCTTCATGGTTTCTGCCTTTAAAATTATTCTTAGAAAGCCATCCCACACCCTAAAATTATACAATCATACCAATATTCTCTCTTAGTACATTTACTTTACATTACAATCTTTAATCCACCTGGAATTTATGATAAATTACACAAGATAGAAATCTTATCATACCCTAAAGTCTTATATATATATATATTTGGGACTCTTTCTGGGTTTTCAAAGAGACCCATCGATCTGGTGAACTACGATGTCAGAATTACAATCGTCCAATTTTTATAGTTGTGCAATGCATTTTGACATGGGCATTACATTTCAAGAACAACACTGACAAACCAGAAAGCATTTAAAAGTAGAGTTAGAAAACCACTTCACATAATAAATATTTTAAAAACTAACAATGTTTAACTTTGAGAAGAGAGGATTCAATACCTACCAAAGTCAGAATTCAATAAATAACCTAAGGGGGTTATATCATAGTTACTTTTTAAATCGTTATGGATCTGTTACATGGATGGGAATAGATCTGGGTGACTCGAAGGGAAAGAACTAGGACTAATGGATGGAAATTACCAGAGAAAATTTTGGCTCAACAAAGGACTTTTCCTAACAACCACAGTTGTCTAGCAAGAAAACAAGCTGTCTCAAAGGAGGGTGGGGTTAGAGGAGTTGGCTGCTCTTTACTGAAAAAGTTAAAAAGTAGGTAACTAATTTGTGAAGGACGCAATGAAAGGGACGTCCACAGCAAACAAGGGCTGAGCTACAGGAAGGACATTCGAACTCTAAAATCCTGGCACCTATGACCTTAGTTTCAAAAAAAAAAAAAAAAAAAAAAAGCAGTGTTGCAATAAACTCGACTGACATTGGGCCTCAAATACTGAGGAAGCTGCACTGAGGGATCCCTAAGGCCATACACCTGAGCCTTCGGTTTTTGAAACCTGAGAAGCTCTGGTTCACTTTTCCTTTATCTGGGAGGTGGGGGCGGGGGGTGGGGCTGGGCTGGGGCTGGGTTGCAGGATATAAAGCAAAGGGAAACTTAATAGATCCCCATACAGCCCTATATTTTTGTTTCAATTTTTAGGCAGACTCAAGGTGCCCGGAGGTAAAAACGGGGTATTTCCCCCAAACAACAAGGGAAAACAGTGGCCCCAGAATCCCAGGATCTCATTTTCATCCTGCTTCTGCAGACACCAAAGCACTGAACACAGGTACGTGCCGTCCCCTCTTCACCTCCACGGGGTGTGAAGAGGAGAAGTCTCCTTTAATGCCTCCGTAAAATATTCTGAGGTCCCCAGAGCTGTCCGATTCAAATGCAGTGATTTATCTATTATGTATCCCATGGCTTTGGGGAGAGGCGGTGTCTCCTCTGTGCTAAGGAGACAGAGCTTTGAAGCAGCGCGCTTTGGGCTGGTTCCCCTTGACAGCGAGGAGGAGCCCAGAGCAGGAGAGCAGGGGTGGCATCCTTCTGGGGCCACACAGGTCCCAGTGTAGAAGATCTATCGCATAGCTGGACATCAGCTCAGCAGGTGTCCAGTCCCCTGAACACTGTGGCTATTGCCTTCTGTTGTGACGTCACGGAAGGCACAGGTAGAGGGGAAAACACCATAGCCCATCTTCTCTCTAGCCTTCTCAGGTAAAGAGAAATAAATACTGTGGGCACAAGACATCAGGCAGAAAGTAGGTCGTACAACATACTACAAACTATCAAGGTGGATATAATTAAATTCTTCCACTGAGTTAACCGATTTCAAGTTTGTTTTGTTTTCCAAAATGTGTCAGAGATCCACAAAAACCAAAAGGTTGATAGTTTGACTATTTTGCACATTTAATAATCATTTGAGCTGCTTTGTGTATAAATCACATTATTTTTACGCATAAAAATTTCCTATTGTTAGTCATTCCTGAAAAACACACAAAAATATAGAAAAATGTACATCTGCTTTCCTAAATTTCCTTTCTGGGAGTTTCCATCCTCAGTCAGCGGATGAAAATATTCATTCGGATATATCTGACCATCATGGCAAAAAGGTTAATCACTGAAATATATATAGAGAAATATAGGGGCCTTATAAACATAATGCCAAGGGGAAAAAGCCAGACACAGAAGAATTTTGTATTAATCCAAGACAACCAAACTAATTTATGGTGTTGAAGTCAAGATAATAGTGATCCTTTGGGAGGGGTGATGGTTAAGTGCCTGGAAGGTGGCCCGTGGGGCTTCTGGGAGGCTGGTGACATTCTGTGTATTCATCTAATGCTGGCCACTTGGGTGTACTCAATTGGTGAAAATTCACTGAGCTGTACATTTATGATCTACACACTCTTCTGTATATGTCACACTTCAATAAAAAACTCAGAACCAGAGGAAGGCGGTAACTTTGCACTGCTGAGCCCTGTGCCCAGGTTTCTGCCATTTAATTCTCCTCAAAACCATGTGTAGTAAGTGATGCTTTTGTCATGTTTTCAGTGAAGGAAGCAGAAGCACTGAGACATTATGTGGTATCACGTGACCGGCAAGTCTGATCCAATCTGGGTCTCTCAGACGCAAATCCTTTGCCCAAGTTTTCATTAAATATTCATAATATAGAGAACAAAGTTATACCCCCAAAACTCAAGAAGGGAGGAGAGCTGGATTCAGACCCTCTCTAGGCTAAAAAACTGGAATCCATGACCCCAAGGAGAACTCGGCAGTCAGGGAAGAGCCCAGGTGCCCCCCGGGGCCCATCAGGTCCTGAGTTACTCAAAGATTAACCCTTTATGGGACACTAGAAATTCATTTTGGGGGTCCTCAGACCACAGGGATCCCTCCAGCTAGAGCTATAGCTGAGCCATGATGTTTCACAGGCTCCTGCCAAGGCCAGACCAGGGGAAGGGAAGTGGGGGAGGAATGCAGAAGACGCAGGTGGCCTGTCCCAAATTCAGACACTTCATCAGATCAGTTACACAGAAACATGGCCTCAGACAAAATTAAATGACGGTTTCTTCATGCCCTAGTGGAAAGTTCATTGCCCCAGGCTTCAGCAAACTGTTCCAGTTACTGGCTCCGCCATTAAGTATCTGTTCTAACCTCTCTGGGCTTTGTTTTCTTCATCTATAAAATGAGAAATTTGAAGAGAGATTTTCTCTCCATCCCATTCAGGCCAGACTTATGACCTAAAACACTGGGGTTCAGATTTCTACTTGGGAAAGGATTCTAACTCCACATTTGAACATAGGACTTAAGAGTCAGGAAACCTGAGTTGAAGTATTGAATCAAAATGTGGTACTTAGTCATTTCTTCGAGCCTCAGTTTCCTATTCTGTAATATGGGAAGAAGACACCCCTAGAGGATTGTTACCCAGGTTCGGTGAACGAGTAAGTGGTTCTCAAACTTGACCTTGCCACAGAATCACATGGAGGGACTTATTCCAACGAAGGTTGCAGGGCCCTACCCTGAGTCCTTTTTACTTATTAGGCCTGGAATAGAGGCCAAGAATTTGTATTTCTATCAAGTTCCTGGGTGACGCTGATGCCGCTGATGCAGCATCACACTTTGAGGACCCCTGAGTTAATGTATTTACAAGCTCATAGTAGAGTATGAATCTAAGACGTTTGACTCAGTCTAAATGAGAAATGATTTCTCAGGGCTGAAATACAGCCACAAAGATGATTCCTGTTCTTATCTGACAAGCAGCTGAGATGTAAACCCAATGTCCCCAGGCTCCATCAGCCTGTGGATTCTGCTGGGGTGATACTAACATCAATAACCAAATTTATCATCGACTAGCTCTCAGCCTACATATTCTGGACCAGATATGTGGGCGACTCTCCATACGTCTCCACATGGCTATCATGGAGGAAACAAGGTTTTCTCCTTGTTGGTGTTCCTCCTTCCTACATTCTGAACTCCTTGAAAGCGGGCCCTTGTCACAGCTTTTGCTGCTGGTATATTCTGGAAGATGTTTGCCTTCCTGGCCAGGGGCCGCCTCCCCACGATGCTGCAGCTTCCAAACTCTGAAGGTGCCAAACAGGTTACAATCCCTCCCAGAGACATCATTTCCTTAGAAAAGAATGGCCCACTCTTCAACTCTGTTGCCCTGTGTCACCTGGGTCCTGATGGAGCCACGCATGACAAAAACCACGTGCTTTTGGCAGGTGCTTGATCAATGATAGCTAGTATTATTATTCCTAGGAACTCAGGAGCATGAAGATAGCGGCTGTGTCTACCATTTCTGAGTATAATTTCTAAGCCGGAAGCTGTAGTCCAGACCAACCCTCGCGAGGATTACATTCCACAGTAAATTAAAATGGGCCTTCAGTTCATGGAAGCCTTGCCAGGTCAATACAAGAAGGCAGAGGGCAAAGCTACCATCAGTTTCCTTGTGAAACACCTGAGACGCCAGGAAACGCTGCCCATCCATCTGTCCATTCATTCATTCATTCATTCACCCATCCATCCATCCAGCCCTTCATTCATTCATTCCAGGAGGGGAATGGGAACCAGAACACACAAATGTCAGGAGTTCCTGGGTGTTAAAACCATAGCCCATCCCAAAGGACGTGGACAAGAAAAGTCAACAAAGAAGAAATACAGATGACCTCCTAACAAATTTAAAATGAATTTAGCCTTATTAGCAATTGAATATTTGTAAATAAAAATAATACCGATTTTTTCCCCTAACCACGTGGCAATGGTTTTTTACATGAGGATTCTCGGTGTTTGTAAGAGTGCTAGGAAATGGTCACTCTCAAGATTGTGCTGGGAATCCAGTTTGGGATAACATTTCCAGTGAGCAGGTGTCACCTCAGCCGCAGACTTCTGGGTCAGCTCTGCCTGGGTGCTGTCTGCTTCTGTCCCCAAACAAATCTCCTAAATCCATGAAAATACGTGTGTGCTTTAACCTCGCTGCTTCATTCCTACAAATGGATCCTTGAAAATAACGATGTCATGTGCCAAACATGTAGCTATAAAGAAGCGGTTCACAGCTCTGTTAGAGATATTTAAAAGCTGGAAATCATCCAAATGCCAGCAATGGACGCTTGGGTATGGGGGCAGCTTGGCAGGGTAGCTTGTGGGTGCAGGACCCAGAAAGAGGGGCGTGGGGTGCAAACTCCAGCTCTTCTGCTCACTTCCTGTGTGACCTTGAGCAAATTATTACCTCCAAACCTGTTTTCTTATTTATAAAAGGTGGGTAGGAATAGTATTTACCTCACAGATCTATAGTGAGGAATAAATTAGATGACGTGTGGAAAGCATAGCCCATAGGAAGCGTTTTATAAATATTTGCTATTATTAAATAAATTACGCTATAACTATATGATGAAATTCATTGCAAACATCAAAAAAAGATGCCGTAGAAAACTATCTAATGATGCTGGGAAATGTTTATGGATATTGTCAAGTGCAAGAAGCAGGTTATATTACTGTATGATATCTATTTTGGCTGAAGATATCTTTTTCAGAGGGAAAAAGAGTGAAATAATTTACATCAAAATGCTAACTGTAGTTATTTCTAAGTGAAGCGATGATAAAATATTTGTGTTTTCTTATTTGGCCTTTTCTCTATTTACCCACGTTTCCTCAAAAGGGAGGTAAAAGGAGGGTGTCATCGGTCATGTGACCTTGCTTGCTATTCACTTTTTTATGACACAAATGGAAAAATAACTCATTTTATCTGGAAAGACACTCTAGAAAATGGAGGTAGAAAATGGTACCCTACAAAATTCCCAGCCAAATGTCCCTGCCCCGTGCCCTTCATGGAAGACAGCACCTAAGAACCCCCCTAACCCAGAGGATGGCAGGTTCCCCAGCCTGTGAGCCCAACCTGAGTCTGTGGAGGCCACTGACTACCCAGCACCAGTCCACGTACAGCACAGATGCAGGCAAAGAAAAGAGAACAAAGGGGCAGAGAAAACGGGCGGAGCGGTGGGGGAGGGGTGCAGGGGACAGCTTCCTTCAGTTTACACACAAAATCCCACCCTCCTCCCCCTGGACCTTGCCATCCTCTTTGACTGCTACTGTTTTTTTATCCAATGTGACTAGGGTCCACCATTTCCCCACTAAGTAAAGTTTTCATGTATTTTTCTTGACAACGGGCTCTTCCAGGGGAGAGCAAAGACCCCAGAATTTGCCCAAAACCAACTTGGCTCCAGTACATAGATCTGGAGCAGGACTGGCCATTTCCTGGCCATGTTCCTTCCAGGTCAGGCCAGGGCAGAGCCAGAGAGGAGGAAAGAAAAAAGGGCAAGAAGATGGTGGGCAAATCCTTTCTGTTGGGCAAAGGAACAAGAAGGTAGGTTTAGGGACCCTCTGGGATGAAGTTACCTGGCCTCCACTCCTCTCCCCAAATCCACCTCCCAACCCCCAAATAAACAATGTTTTTCCAAGATCACATAGCGGTGGAGACCACATGGAGATGGATGGCATACAGAAGTAGATTTCGGCGTTTTGTTTTCTTAAGGCTGGACGCCATAGGTAGGTGGAGGGTCTCACTTGTTTCCACAGGCTCCATCATCATTACTTAGCATTTATACTGCGTGGCTACATCCACAGAGGGCCTTCCAATCACCTTTAAAAGTATTTGGGGAGCTGCCGTGGCTTTCCAGCGACCTGCAGTTACTCTCCAGCTCTCTCCTGAGTATGTGCACATGTGGGGTGGCTTTCTGCGGAGGTTTTCCTCGGAAAGTTAACCCTTGACAGGGTGCACTTAAACAACTGTAATTTGGGGTAATGCTCATAGGGTAAGAGAACGCTTTTCTCCTGTCTACAAGACAAAACTGATAGCGATCTTTCCTGACTTCCCAAAACCACAAGAGTACTGGTGATGGGTGAGTGAGATTGGCCCAGAAAGACTTGAAAAGCCCCTGGAAAAGAGATGTTTTAACCCAGAGAGAGGTTTGAGGCCCAATTCTGACTGACTGCAAACCCCTGCTCTGAACTACTATATTTTACCATTTGGGAAATAAATGTGGCTTGCAGATTCAGTTGGCTGACAAGTCCCAGGGGACCCCAAGTGGAACGACTGCATTACAGCTGAAGCCTTGACTTTCTCGGTTTTAAATAACCTTGAAAGGCCAAAGTGTACCATCCCCGCTCGAGACCTTTACCTCCCACCTGCCTGCTCCTTGTCATTTCTTGACTGCAGGGGAAAAGTGGCAAGGGATGCCATTTGGGGATGAAGGTGGAAAAGAGGAAAATGTTCCCAGCAGGGCTACACGGGGGCTAGGTGACAGCCCCTCCCTCGATGTGATGTGCGGAGCCATCCTTCTCCCCCTGCCGGCCCCACTTGCCTTCCAGCATCGGAGCAGACAATATCACATCCCACCTTTGACTTATAAAAGACTCCTTCCTCTCGGTGGGCGCTGTGTCTTTTGTTCCTGAGAGCTTAAGGCTAGTTGCGATGCCAATGGGTAATGACAGGACTCTGAATGGCCCTACCTGGGGCACCTCAGGAGTGAGTCATAAGCTGCCTTTGACTAATTGAGTTAGGGCCTGTCAGTCACCAGTGATGCTATAAATAACACTGAAACCTAGAAGAAACTTTTCTGATGGAAAGAAAACAGGCTGTGCAAAGTGGATCTGGGGTTTTGAGACAGGAGAGGAAAAGAGAAGCTCCAGGCAGAGTGGCAGGTGCCTGCCGACCTTTAGAAAAGTAGACACACCCACCCATCAACACAAAGGTCTCTCTCTCTCTCTCTCCTTGCACCACATTTTTTCAGAAATCAGGCTACAGTTACTTCACACACTGTGATAATGCAGCAGAGTATGCATGGGCTGATGCCGCCAGGGGTGAGTGCAGGATGGGGAGATGGGTGGGTACCCGTGCTGGGACATGTTTGATTCAAGGTGCTGACACATACAACTCTAGAGCAAGCTCCCCTTCCTCAAGGGCCCCTAACAGATTCCCTGTTGCCAGGAGAGGAATTTCCCATCATCCTCCCTTTCCCTTGTCAACTGCTGGCACCATCTGAGCTGGGAGGCAGGCTGACAAGGTTAAGGGGAGAGAAGATCTGATATGCGCTCATGCTTCTCAGGTCCATGACAGGCAGCCTGGTGTGGAGTGGGCCCACGGCTTCCCTCGGCTCCCCTCCCCAAAGAACCCTCCGATGTGCCAATCAGAGACAAAGATAAGGAGCTGAGGCTGAGTCTTCCTCCCAGAGCCTAAGCCTCACGGCAGTTATTTATGGGAGGTTCGCAGTGTCTATCAACCCCAAGTCTGGGGCCACCTTTCCATGGGGTGCTGCCGCAGAACCAGGCGGAAGCTGCCATGGCAGCATGGACTGCATTCTGCAGGGAACAGAGGCCCTTACACATATCCTTTGCATCGTGCTCGGCACCATTACTTGACAATGACAGCCACTGAAAAGGCCACGTCCATCAATGAAACTGCTGGCTGGGAGAAGGCCTGCCAGTGGTGAATGGGGGACCCTTAAACCCTTCCAACTCAAGGGTCCACACTCCCACCCCAGGTCATCTAGACCAAGGCTACTCAAAGTGCATACCAGGAATGAGTTGCAAATTGTTGGTTTCTGGTCCACAGTGAGGTAAGTACAGAAACTGAGAGTAAGTATTACGTGTATGAAACTTACAGCAATCTGGCGGAGTAATTTAATGTGTTTGTTCTAATAATAAAAAGGCACTTGTATTTTTCTATTACTTTAATTCATTTTCCCAGAAATGTATTCTAAAGAATAGATCATATATATATGATATATATGATATACATATAATACATATGTATATATATAATAAATATATGTATATATATATATTATATATGTACGTGTGTGTATATATGTGTATATATATATACATATATACACACACACATATATATATATATATATATATATATATATATATATATATATATATATATCATTCTGCAGGAAACTGTCCCAAAAACCTTCTTCTTCATCCCAGATAGTTTGAGAAACTCAGATCTAGTTGCAGTCTACTGCTCCAAGAATATGGCATTGAAGCCTCTGGGCTGATAACTGTTTGTTCTTTTCATAGGAATTCTGAGAGAGAGCAAGAGTGAAAGCCTGAGAGAGAAAGAGAGAAGCGAAGAAAGAGAGAGGCAGGCTAGCAGGGAGAGAGAGAGAGGAGCAGAGAGGGGAAGAGAAAGAGAGAGAGGAAGAGGGAGAGGGAGAGGGAGGCAGAGAGGGAGGGGAGAGAGGGAGAGGGGGAAAAGGGAAGAGGGAGAGGGAGAGAGACAGAGAGAGAATCTCTCCAGTGTAGCCTGCTCTACCTGAAACTGGACAGTCTGCAATCCAGTAAAGTAACACAGTAAATACCGTCCTTCCTGGCACACTTTCCTGAGATTATGGCTACGAAGCAAGTCAAAACGAAGGCAATACACTGTACAGGTGTCCTCTCTGGGTGGCTTACGCAGAAGGCCCAAAGCAAAGCAATGCACCAACACTGCCGGTAAACAGGCGTCCTCTGCAGTAGCGGCTCTCCCTGCATGGCCTGGCTTCCCCAGTACCCGCTCCTCTCTGCCCTTCCAGTCTGAAGGTTCTCGCCTCCTCTTCAAGTGAAACGAGACTTCCTGAAGAAATTTTTCAGCTCAGTGATTTACAACAAAGACATCATAGTCAGACACACTTGAGCTTGAGTTCTGGCTCCTCCCCTCCCTTCCTACGTGACTTCGGGCACAGCATTTACTCAACCACGGCCTCAGTGTCTGCATCTACAAAATGAACATAACAATACCTAATATTTGCTACATGCTATACTCTGTGGCTATTGGCTTTACCTGGGAAAATCTCAGAGAAATAACGCTCATAGATGCATTTATTCCCAACTTTCAGGTGAGGAAGCTGAGAACTTGCCAAGTTCACACAGGGAATGAAAGTCGGAACTCAATCTTCTGCACTGCTCTTGCCAGAGTCATTGTGTTCAGTCATTATAGGACACTACCCTGGCATCATTACCTAACTCACAGGATTGCTGTGAAGATAAGACAATGCACTTATCACAGTGCCTTCCTAAATATCAGCTGCTGTTGCTTTTGACATTCTTTTCCTAGGGCGTCTTGGGGCCTCCGAATATCCTCTGGCTTCGAGGCTCCAACCTAGGGCAGCAAAGTCTTGGCGAGCTCCAGAAGGAACCAAGCCAGGGTTTCCTTGGCAGGTGGCCCAGCATGCATATCCTTTAATAGTCCAGGGTCTCCTATAAATATGCCAACAGAAAATCAAAGGCTCTGAAGCAAATCTCAATAGTTACTCAATTTCAGGCTCTGAAGCATTTTCAGTCTTGCACCTTCCACATGAGCTAAAATGTTCTTCCAAGTTGCAGGCTCCTGGATTCCTCCATCTCATCTTTTTAAAATGCTGGGCCCCTCTTTGCTAAATACTGCAGCTATCAGCTATTAAAAGAACGGAGCAGGGCCAAAGGGTAGGGAAGAAACTTGGTGAGGTTGCCTGACTCTCAATAAATATTTATACCCACTTGATGAGTCAGGGTTGGAGCCAGGACTCTCCCCAGGGCTTCCCACGGAGCATTTTTAGTGCAGGATTAGGGCGAAACTGAACGCCGACTTCTTTCCCAGCCATGCTCTTGCAAACCTCAGACCCATGCTAATGGGAGACTCCTGTAGAGGGTCGGTTCTGTGCCCGACAAGATGTCCTTGTTATCTCTAATCTGTATAACATACTGAGGCATAGGTATCAGTTCTCACATTGTATAGATAAGGAAACTGAGGCTGGGGAAGCTGAGTACATGACCTAAGGAGGTAAGTGGAGGAGGCAGGATTTGACCAAGCTCTGATTAGCGTTAGTGCCTAAGCTCTTCCCTCTAGGAGGTCCTGTGTGTCCTCCCTCTGGGATAGGACCCTAGATCTCTGCCAGGGCTTGGTTGCCTCTTCTCCTTCCCTCTTCCCTGAGCTCAGGAAGGGCTTCAGTCTGCTCTCTGCATCCCGAATGGTCCCTCATGAATTCTAGCCTCCACACCACTCTGCCAGGAGGTGGGTGTGTGCTCTCTTGGAGTCTCATTTGTTGTATTTCCAAGGTGGTAGCATGGACAGGGAAAGATAATCTCATTTACTGGGCTGATGCAGAGAGATTGGAGCCCTTGTTTATCCGGTGCTTAATTGCTCCCAACCTATAGGAGGGACTTATGTCAAAGCCCCTACTGGAGCGATCCTCAACCTATCTTTGTTCCAGGTTTACATGTTTCTGGAAACACAGAGCAGAAAAATGTCATATCGCTTATTCCCTGAGAGGCAGTAACAGGTATGTGGCCACGAGATACAGTCATTCTAAGCCTCTGAGTAACTGGGTCCTGTGTCAATGATGGCACAGATGGCCCACGGTGGTACCTGCATCAGAATCCCATCGGGTGCTGACTTGTTGAAACATTGACTTTTGGGCCCCAGCCCACCCTCTGCATCACAACACAAACGGCAATGGAGGCCAGGACTATTCCCAGCCTCCCAGGGGATTCTGGTGTTTACCGAAAATGTACAATCTTCGACTTACCGCGTGGGTGTTGGAATCAGAACCAACTGGATTCAAATCCTAACTTTGGGCAAGTTACCTAATCTCCTTGAGCTTTCATTGTTTTCTATTGTAAGATAAGAGTAGTAACCGTATCTGCCTCCTATGATATGAGGAACAGAGAGAACGAGCTTAGCCTGTGACGGCTAAAGGACTCTTCGAAGGTTTCCCACCTCAGTCCTCCCATCCGAAATTTGAATATAGTGTCTAGACATGATAAATGTTCAAGAAATGACTTGGATTTGCTTTCGTAAACCAGGAAATCCTGAAAAACTCACTGATGAGATCATTACAGGTGAAAGATAGTGATTAGAGAGCCAAACTCTTTCTAATTCTACGCAATCAATCAATAAATATGCAGTAAGAATCTGCTACAAGTTCAACATCACAGAGCAACCAAAGTTCTTAACTATAGCAACTCAAATTTTAGCTGAGGAGATGAGGCAAAAGTATACAGGTTTAAATAAAATAAGGATTAACTAAAATAACGAGACAATTATCAAAAGATGCTCCATGTTTACTTATTCATTCAGCATATACAACCGTTAATTGCCTGTGGTGTGCCATGAACTGTGCTAGAAACGAAAGATACAAGGTTAAGTAACATAGTCCCTTTCTCAAGAGATTTAAAGGAGACAGATGAGGAAATCAATGTTCACGATTAAATCACTTTTTTCTGGCTATGAGCATTGAAAAAGGTTGAGTTTCACGGTATTTAAAAAACTTCATTCAGAAGACCCAAGATGGCGGAGTCGACGCTATGCCTGCTTCCTTCCATGAACACATTAAAATTACAACTAAATTATAGAACAATCAACCTGGAATCACCCGAAGTCTAGCTGAATATCAGTTTTATAACTAAGGATATAGAGAAGAAGCCATGTCGAGACTGTGAGGAGGGGCGGAGATGCAAAACAGGCCAGCCCCAAACCTCCGTGTGGAGGTTGAGAACCAGGAAGGATATCTTGGCTTTGGAGGCCCCTCTCCCCCACTGAGGAGTGAGGACCCTAGCCACAAACCAGTCTCCCCAGCCCAGAGCACTGGTGCTGAGAACAGGAGCCCCCGACAACATCTGGCAGTGAAAAACAGTGGGGATTCCGACCATCTCGGTGGGATGAAAGGCTGCAGGAAACCGGGATGTCCTCTGAAATGGCCTGTTCACAGACGCAGACACTCACCTTGGGTTCCAGCGGAGGGACAGTAACTCAGGGGGGTGTCAGACTGAGGTGTGTGGCTTCATAGAAAGGGCTGGAAGACAGTCGCTGTTTTCCCTGTGAGGAGGTCCTGCTCCCGTGCAGCCAGTAGGTGGACACCATCTTTCCTGTGTTGAGCCCGCCCCACATGGCCAAACCTGAATCTGATTGGCCTGTTGAGCTCCATTGCTCCATCCTGCTGACTCATTGGGACCCCACCCCACTCAGCTCCCTCAACACCAGAGGCACTTTCTCAGCAAGCAGCCAGCCCCGCCCCAATTGCACTTTCTTGGAAAACTATCAGAGTCCATGAGCCCCAGGTGGGAGCCTCCGTGAACTCTGAGGATTTTGCTGAGTAGCTCCAGGCTCAGCACTGGAACCAAACCAGAGTCTACAATCTGTTGACCACAGCCCTTCCCACTTTAGTGATTCCCCACCTCACCCAACTTGTGTACTGCATGAGGCTTTATCAGTGGCAGAAATTTAAGGGCGTCAACAGGTGGCAGCGGGCCTTGGTGTGTCCTGGAATTTTGCGGAGCTACCCCAGGCCTGGTACTGGTGGCAGATATCCTCGGTTCATAGCATGGCCTCTCCCATGGGCTTGCAGAGTTAGCACAGGCCGCAAACAACTGCAGATTGCTTTGTAGCTCTTACCAGGTAGTGCCCGCTACTCACAGGCAGCGGTACACTCCCTAACTCAGTCCTCAGTGGACTGTCTCTCTCTTCCTCTCCCACAACCCCCGCCCCATGCACACATATTTCATGTCAGCTCCTTATCAGGATATGAAGATCTCTTGGATCTGGGCCATCCATTTATCCACAGACATCTTTTTCTTCAAAACAACGTTTTAAAAAGGACCTTCATGGGGTGCTCTGAGAGACCAGCGCCCACCACTTGGCCTCCCCCTCTTTCTTCCATTCCCCACTCTCTCCACGCTCAGTCCTGCATTTAGTCGTCCCTGTGGCCAGAAACCTAGGGCTCAAGGGAACACAGTCTGAAAACTGCTATTCCATTCCTCTCCCAAGGATTATCACTCAAAAATAGCTCTCAAAGACCAGTAACCACCACGAGAGCCCTTACTCCGTGAAGTTGGATATCCTCAAAGGTCAGCACACGGCCATCTCTACACCCACCCGTAGGATGCAACTGCTTGGAAGAGGGGTGGGTAGAGCCACAAAGGGCAATCTCGGGCAGGACCCAGATGGTACCCCCTTTAGGAGGTGGGAGTTAACAACACAGCAGAGAGGGGTGAGGCCCCAAACTGCCTGATGGCTGGATATCCCACAGGCACCTCAAACCCTGCACGTCTCAATGTGTCCCTCTGTGCATCTAAGCCCTCTCGTCCTCCTCCCCATCTCCAAGGATGGCACCCCCAGTCACCACGTCTGACTTTTTGACATGCTACATTGAAACAGTCGCCCAATTACCAAGTCTATGGATTCCGTCCCTTGCTATCTCCCAAATCCATCTCCTTTTCTCCATCCTCATGTCCAGAGCCATAGTTCAGACTACAGTCCCTTTACCCAGATGTCTGCTATCTTCTTGCAGATAATCTTGCTTCTTCCAGTCTTACCCACCATTTATCCCCCATGATACTGTCTGAGCCATCTTCTGAAAACATAAATCTGACCATGTCATTCTCCTGCATAAAACCCTCTAAAGACTCTCCATCATCTCTCAAAATATAACCCAAGTTTCTCAGCATAGCCTGGCCCCATCCTGCCCCGGGGGTCTCACCCCGGGCACATCCTCACGTGCACCCCATGCCACATCCTTATAGAACTGCTGGCATTTCCTCAGAGCAAGCCCAAGCTCCCTCTCACCTCCAGGCCATCACACCTGCCATTCCAACTGCCTTAGTAGTCCCTTCCTCCCCTCGTTGTTAGCGTGATAATGTCTATTTGTCTTTCCAGGCTCAGTTAAGGTGTCTGATACTGCAGAAAGTCTTTTCTAATTCCTGACCTCCATTCAACTGTCCCTGCTTCCTCCATTACAGCATGACATTGGATATTGTCATCAGGTTATTTATCCTGAGATCCTGCAACACTCTCTTTGTGCATCTCCTGCCATAGACCAACTACTGGAAGCCCAGTGCCTAGCATAGAGTAAGCACTTGCTATAGGTGTGTTGAATGAATGATTGGAACGTTCTAACCTCTGCCTTGTGCCTAGCGATGGCTGATTCCAAACAGACCCTGTCTCAGCATACATGGCTTATTTTTAGCATTAGTAGTTTATCTCCCAGTGAAATTTGGTGCCAGCTGTGGTCACCTGTTTGATTGCTCTCCGAGCTCTGCCTTTAACTAGAAATTAATTTGGATTACTTAAGCTTTCCTTGCCCAGCGGCGAAACTCCGGCTGGGTAAATCCAAAGCTGCTGGAGATTTTTCTTTTTCTCTTTAATCTCTTTCTCTCACGCGCCAACTCTAATTTTGTGCTTTGTGGTTTCCTTCCCCCTCAGTGCCCATTTTTAATCTGCCATCTCTGACTCCTCACAGATGTTCACTCACCTGGGATCTTCACCCTCTCACCTGCTCATCTCAGGGAAACTGAGGCCAGCCCTGCCAAGGGACTCAGCCCCATCACTTGGGAAGTCTGGAGCAGCTCTGAGAATGGAAATCCTAAACCCTCGTCTGGTTGTCTCTCAGCCCCAGACCAGGCTTTGACACTTAGGAAGGTCAGGGTTTTTAAAGGCCCACTCTTTGGCTAGAAAGTCTGACCATCAGCAATGAGGGCACAAAACATGGCAAGGAAGGTGGTCATGGGCACAGAACCTGGCTCTCACCAAGTCCTGTTTTTGTAAGACTATGTCTACCTGGGGCCTCTCGGGGTCTATACCTTAGGGGGTGCTTCCCTTTCCCAGCCGACCCCAGAAACTGCTTAAAGCCCAGCTGTCTCATCATTAATGCCTCCCTCTCCCCACTCCCCCACTCCCATTATACTCCTGTCCTGCTCTCTGGGCAAGAGTCCATTCACATCCCACCAGGCTCCAAAAGCAAGATTGGCATGTCCCTGTGGAGAAAGTTAGCAAAAACCTAAAGCAGGGCTAGGATGGGGGGCACCTACTGCTGCCACATGGGGCTGAGAACCTGCCAGGAACTTTAGGGAAACGTAGGGCAAAACGCATGGTGCGTTGTTCAAGGTACTGTGAAGGGAACCCAAGTTTTGCCACCCTGAAGTTGCCTTTTTGGGGTTATTGATTTTAAGCTGGTTATTAAGAAACAAGACTCAGAAAAAAGCTTTGGTCCTCCCCTCCTTTCTTGCCCAAGAGAATCAGACAGAAAAACCTGCTTCAGGAAGGAAATCTTCACCTTTGCTTAGTTTGAATTAAGTGTGGTAAATAAGAGGGCTTCAGACAGGGCTGGTTAGCTAGATACCCATTGTTTCTGAGTTGCCCAGCCAGAATTTCCCTTCTACATATGTTCTGCTCTTCCGTTCTCACTTCTGAAATCTAATACCCTATCCCCGCCTCCTTTCTCCTTTGTCCAAAAATGCCCCATACACCCAATGTTGCCTCACTGCCTTTGGAATTGTCACGCTTATGTGAAGTCCCTGTGTGCATGTATTAAAATTTTAATTTTCTCCTGTTAATTTATTAGCCCAGCTAGAAGAACTCAAAAGGTGGGAGGAAAAGCATTCTTTTTTTTTTTTAGCCTCCACAACTGGAAAGTTAGGGAATTCGCCCAAAAGGTACCCAGGAACTAAGCAGAGGAGCCACCAACTTTAGGTTTGTACCAACAGCAAGTGGTTTTGTACACAAAGTCCATAGCCTCTGCTACGTCAATCACCCGGCAGCAAGTTCTGGTAAAAATTCAATGTTTTTATTTTGGGTGAGAAGATCCGATCAGAGCAACCAGCAGCTGTAAGACTACCGGAAGAAATCACGTGTGGCTTCACATAGTGATTGGACAAAGACCTCAGCACCTCTCTGAACAGGGCGCCATACCCAGTCACACAGAAATCTGCTCCCAAGAAGCTCACGGTCTTCTTGAGAAGACGTCTGGGAAGATGGCAGAGGCCTAAACAGAAGTGGGAACTTCGAAATTAATGGAAAAGCTTGATCAGTTACAATGAGTTCCTGAGTGTAAGGTTATATGATCCTTTGGAGTTCAGAAAAAGAAACCATCACTGTGCGATGTCAGAGGGATAGTGGATGGGGGGAGGGGCGTTCACACAGTGTGAGGATATAAATGATAAATGTCTAAGTATTACTTTGTCTTGTGCACCTGAAACTAATAAAATTATATATATATAAAAAAAGAAACCATCAGACAAATCATTCACCATGTCGTTTTTGTTTTGTTTTTTAACTAAAATGCCTAAACAAGTTTCCATTCTGAAAAGAGAAATTCTAGCTTCATGCTTTTCTGTTAAGTATGCAAACCAATGTGCAATTACCTTTGGTAGAATTAGTAACAACCGTCGGGATTTGTAAATTCTCCTTTCATTTATATTTAGAAGAGAGAAATCCGATTTACTCCAAATTCATTATCCACAAGTAGATAGAATTTGACCCTTGCTCCAACCTAGTGTTAAAGGTTATAGGAAATCATAGAGGAGATATATAAACTATACTAACCATGAGCTCCTAGGTAGCAGGAAACCGGAGAGAAAAGGGCCCCTCCTCTCTCGCTGATACAAAAGTCACCATCACTGTGTACAAACCCAACTAAAAGGCACTGTTCTAATCTGTCCCCACCCCTACGCCCAAAGCTTCAGGAACATCAAATAAAGCCCTCCAGCAAACTATGGCAGAAGGAGGAAAAGCTAAGGCATACGAATGCTAATGTGAATGTGCACCTGTGATGCGGTCCCTTACAAGGTCTTCTTCAAACACTCTTCTATCCTGGGCCTCTGTGTTCCTGCTCCTCACCCTTTGCAGCTCCAATCTCTAACTCTTCTGGGAGAAAAGATGCATTTCTACGGATGTGCTAAGACCTGCAGACCCAACAGGGGGTGAAAATCAGTGTCCTTGGGTTGGTAACACCTATTCGATGTTTAAAAGGTTCACACCTTTTGACTCCAAAATAACACTTTCAGAAATTTACCCAAAGGAAATAGTCAACATTGAGTAGAAATGTGTATCTGCAAGTATTGTTTAAAATAATGTAAAAATCAGAAACTTAAATCTCCATGTATGTTGGCTTTATGTAAACTATGACACCTATATATATATTGAAAGTGAGATACAATCTATACAAGAAAGATTAATAGATTTGACTCTAAAAATATGAACATTTTCTAGGGTAAAAAAATAACATTTACAATGTCAAAAGACAAACAGGTAAATTATTTGCAACATACATGGCAGGCAAGCAAATTTACTTGATATAAAATAACTCTTTAAAATCAATAAGAACAACCTAATTTTTTTAAAGGCCAATAACCATGTAAAAAGATGTTCAGTCTCACACAATTAAAGAAACGTAAACTGTACTAGTGGGTAGATTTGATTTTTCATTTATAATATTGGCAAAGTCCAATAATAATCAGGATTTAGAAAAAAATTGTTCTCATTCATTTTTGGTAGAAGTACACATTTGAAGGACAATTTATCAAAATTTTAAATTTTTAAATATTTCCACTCTAGGAATTTAACCTCATACATATACTCGAGTAGGTACATAAAAATATACATAAAGGTATTTACAGCCGTGTTGTTTGTAATATCAAATACCTAGAACAAAGTAAATAAATTACAGTGCATCTATAATGAAATTCTATGCTGCTATTAGAATGAAGTAATTGATAAGTGGATACAGAAAGTTGGAGAATATTCAGTGTGAATAATCTCATTTGTGATATATATATATATATATATATATTTTTTTTTTTTTTTTTTTTTTTTTTTTTTCTCACATAAGCATAGAGAATTCTTTGAAAGAGGTGAAAGAAACATAAATAGCAGTAACTTCTGAAAGGTAGAATTTGAAGGGAAGGGACGTTTTACCCCTTATTTCATCTGATTCAGAACTGTTTGATTTTCTTCTTTCAATGAAAATGTATTATTTTTATATGTTTTGAAAACTAGATTGAACCATTAATTGAACCATTGTTAATCATCTACTCTGCTACAGGAATTGTTGAGACACTGGGGAGTAGGTATCTCTAGTCAAGAGACAGTCAAGAGACGAGATTATCTCTTTTCAAGTAGCAAACAACAGCATGAAATGAAAGGGCCATTGCAGTAGGGAAGGGAGACTGTGATAACAGGAAGAATGCTCTGATGTGAAGATCTATGAGATCTTCAGATCTATGGAGCATGCAGAAAAAGGGCTTTGCTTTTATAGGGAGATGTAAGCAAGAACTGGGGATGGGGGATGGGATGAGCAGGGGGCCTGGCCAGACAGTTGATTCGGGACTTTTTCTTTGTGATCGGCCTATTTTCAGAAGGGGTTGTGCAAGAGGGGCTTTTCTACCTTCCGACAGTGGCTCAGTCCGAGCTTGGGTCAAAGTTCAGGGGTGGAGGGTTGCCTAACTAAAGTTTGACCAAGACAAGTTAATGGGTATTTTTGTCGAGATTTATATCAATGGAAACAAAGAGTTCAGCTAACCACGTATGAAACAAAGAATGGGATTGTGGAGGGTCTGTGTCTGACCTTGTCACAGGGAAACGAGGGTGTTACTCCTGAGTCTGACTAAGTCATATTGGGTCGGGTGGTTCTTTGCAGTCTGCCATTTCCAGGAACACAAAAGGATGCCGGATTTCACCACCATTGCTGTTTTCCAAAACAGGCCTCAGGGCAAGTTGAACATTGTCGAGAACAATCACAGGCCTCAAAGAGCTTTAATTCTTGGGAATTTCAGGATTAAACAATCAAATAAGTAAATACATAAAAGTTATATAACTGCTGTGAGATGCCTTCAGAAAACGGACTCCTGGCCCCTGAGGGGGCCATAGCAAGTCTACAGTTAGCTCCTTAGCTGTGCAGTCTCAAAAATGCATCTCTATCTGCCCAGGACCAGACTGAGATCACTGTCACAGAACAGATGGCACTGAAATGGACCCGATTATGTACAAAGATGTAAGATTCATTACAGCTCAGTGAGGGAAAGAAAGGATTACCCAATAAATGGTGTTGGGACAATTAACTAGCAATTTGGAGAAACCGTAATTTTAAACTCTCACTTTATGTTATGCGTTAAAATGAATTCAAATTGAGTGGAAGAATTAAATGTGTTTTTTTAACCATCAAAATCTCAGAAAAATAGAACTGAATATTTTCTAAACCTCTAGAGGAAAGATAACTTTACAGGCTCAGAAGCAATACAAGGAATAAAAATATAGAGTTAAGGTCTGTAAGTTTAACTATAAAAATGTAAAGTATAAAAGCAAACGGCAACCAAAATAATATTGCAGCAAATATAACAAAGATGCACTATAGATTTCATATTTAACATCACGTGTATATTGGTCAGAAAAGAATTAAGACTCTAATAGATGGAAGGGAAAAAAAATACTCACAAAAGAAGTGATGTAACTAGCAAAGATTTGAGATGTTCAGTTCCCAGAGAATAAAAAAAATGTAAATTAAAATACCAAGTAACCATTTTCCTCTGTTAAATTAGCATAAATTTTAAAATCATACCCCTTGGGCTTCTGTTTCTGGTTAGGATGTAGAAAGCCACAGTGACGGCTGAAGCTGCCCTAGCAACGAGAACTAGCTAAGGAAGCCATGATTTTATATCACCATTTTTCAAAATCATCAGAGCGCTCAAGATGCAAAGAAACCTAAATAAAGTAAATTCCTAACGTGACAAGCTCTTCCTAGGATAGAAGAGATCCATGTCGGCTTCCATCTACGGAGAAGTGGCAGGAAGGGGAGGAATCTGCTATAAACGCAGAGAAAGAGATACCTGCCAAATTTATAACAACATTGAATGGCTGTATGTGACTTCAGGTGATGATTAGAATCCCAAAAAGCAACAGCCAGAGAGTAAATCTACACCCAACCTCATGCCAGTGCTTTCCTACAGGTCTTCATCAAGTACAAAGAAATAAGACTGAAGGCTAAGGGCAAAGCAGGAGGACGAGAGAATTCCCTTGGAAATGCAGGCTCTTCCCCAAGGGCAAGACCTGCTGAAGACTGGGAACAGGACAGAAAGCTTTACCCTTCTGGAAAAATGTACCTATGAAAAAGCATTAGAAGGAAATAAACCATCCTGATAAATTGTTCTTGGGTTAAACTTGTGGGAGTACTTTTTTCCTTTCACTGCAGTTATCTGAATGTTTATATTTTTTTCTTTCTTTTAAAAATATTTTTTATTGAACAATCTTTTTTCTTAAAATTTTTGAAATCCTGCATTTTTGTATTCACGAACCAGTTATTTTTCTCCAGTTATTCACTTCCTGTGTATGTCCTTCTGTCCTTTTCTTTATTTAAATTCTTTTTGTTGCACAAGAAATCCATGGTTACATTTTCATTAGTTTTCATACGCTCGATAAATAGTTTTTAATTTATTGAAACTACATTTTTAACCTGGACTTTAATTTGTGAATATAACAAATGAGATAAGACTTTCCAATGACCCAAATGCTCACACCTATCAGATAGAATCGTGATATACAGCTAAATGTTGTTCTTAATGTAAAACATTAAAATGTTTACTTTGACAGCATTTGAAAATGTTTGTAGTGGTTAGTCTCTGAGTAGTGAGGTTAAACTTCTTTTTCTTTGTCTGCTTTTCCTATAGTCAACATGTATTATTTTGGGATAAAAAGAAATGATAAAACTAAAGTCCCAATTCAGGTTCAAGCCCTCCTTCCTCCTCAAACCCTGGGCCCAATCCTAATCCATGTCGAGGTCAGGGAAATGCAGAGTTCCCCAAGCGAGAAGCTTCCCCATCATGCATTTCATCTTGCTGTTCATGTGCCACTTGACTTTGAACTTCTTCCTGTGCTACTCTCTTGACCTTAATAATACGAAGCTCTGGCACTTCCGCTTCCGGCCCTCAAACCCGCCCCTACCAGTCCCACTGTCCACCCCCTGCCATGAGATGGGTAACCTGCTGAGTGAGTGCAGGAAGTGGGGACCCTCACTTCCTCTTGGTCCCCAGGCTCCTTGGTGTCACACAGGCAGCTGGAGCAACAGCTGCACTTGTGTCCCCTCCCCAAATTCCCAGCACCAGAACCTGCTGAGCCATTCCCAGCTCCGGTTCCTGTCAAACCTTTATTAACCACGACAAGGGTTTGCAATGCCCGTGAAACACCATCGTCTCCCGTCTCCCTGAAGAGGCAGACAAAGTTCAAGGAGGCTGTGGAGGGTGGAATGGTGGCAGATGCATCCCTGGAGAGCCCAGCCTCAGCCTCGCTGGCCTGTGTGTGTCTGGCCCTCTCAGCTCAGATCTCCTCTCAGGAGCCTGGCCACGCCTGCCGAAGGGGAGATAAAAAGGTGACTGCAAACTGAAATGAACATACTGCTGAAAAGAATTCAGAGTGGGGATGTATAGCGTGATGGGGCCCTGGCGTGTCACAGACAGCAGAGGACTCTCTCTTCCATCTACCCCTGCGTATAAATTAGACAGAGATGTAAGTTCCTCCTCCCTCCTGCCTGCTAACCCCTACAGTTCTTAGAAAAAGGAAGGGCAGTCGCACCCAACAAGGGGGGCCAAAGAACAGCTCAAATGAGAGAGAACCTCATTAAAATAGGTCTTCTCCTAGCTATTCAGTCACTAATTGACTTTGCCTCCTCACTTTAATTTTGACACTGGTGTCTTGATTAATTAACTTTGTCACCAAAGCCCCAGGGTGCCACAGAAGGACTCACCAGTGTATCTACGGTCCAGCCAATGTGGCACGTAGGCTCTCCCTGACCAGCTCCCTGAGTAACGGCCTGAGCCCGTCTTGGTCCGTTGAGGAAACAGAGACATAGTGTCATTCTCTAACCGCCGGCCACAGGGCCCAGCCAGCAGGGAGAGAAGCAGAAGGCCTAGTGTGGTTCTCTCCTTCTCCGGTAACGTCATAAATTCTCTTGTTTCTCTGCATTCTCATAGCTATAGGAAGTTCATCACAGATGCCGGTCAGTGGGAGAGATGGATCTCCAGGGGTGTTTCTAGATATGCCTCCTGAAAAGTCATTTGTTCACTCATTTGCTCACTCATAGAGGTATTTTACTTGTTTTTGACTGGCCTGTGCTAGACTTGTGTGTGTGTGGGGGGGGGGGTTCTCAAAAGAAGCACAAATGTGGGCCTGGGTCATAAAGATGTTTATAATTTTAGTTGAAAAGATGTGACATTCTCTTACAAAAATAGAAGCCAAGATGTGGTGTTCAAAGAAAATCTCCAGGTGGGCCAAGTCAATTGCCCTGGATATTTTGGCTATGTGTCCCCTCCTTGCTTCCGGGACCCTCTGGAATACATGCAATTCAAACACGCATTGAGAAATCATAATGGAGCCACCATTGGGTGGCACTTTGATGGGAAATGTTATAAGGTCAAAGTTCTCTTCCCCTGTCTGGATTTCTCCCTTCTGGCTCCTGAATGCAGGGCTGAGGAGCAGAAGAAGACATAGAAGGACAAGGAAGCTTCCATTCCACCCCCTTCTTGCCCCACCCCATGGAGCAGGAAGACTGATCCAGACTCAACATTTTGATAGTTTGGATCAGGCTGGATCACCCATGAATGGAGACACTCTGCCCTGACGGTGCGCTGGGGGTCTGCTCTCTGCACTAGGATCTCCCAATCATCTGGCTTTTTCTTTCTCTTTTCTCTTCAGCTGAGTGGCAGAAACAGCACACCACCCCGGGGACCCACTCTCCTTGAGCATGCCCAACCATCTCGTCCTCCTCTCTCACGTCCCCTTCCAGGTAGGAAAGAAAAGCGATTCACGACCAGGGAATGATTTTTATCTTATGACAGTTGGTGTGGGGTGGGGTAGAAAACCTTAGCCACAGTTGTTTCTGGTTCCTCCAGTCTAACGCACAAAAAGCTTCTGCCTTATGGTCTGGGGTCCACCCTCACTAACAATGACGTGCTGTTTGTTTTATTTTCCTTTTATGATTTTCATCATATACATCTTTTTCTAGGAGGCTCAGCGAGAGAAAGGCTGTGATCTTGGGGAGGATGCTGGTATTTCAGGAAGTCTTGTCCAAAAAAACCATCAAAGAGTGCCTGACAGCTCTACAAATGGAAGCCAGGCGAAGCTAAATGACCCCCACCCCCACCCCCACCCTGGTATGCCTCCTGCAAAGGGTGCTGTCCTGAGAGTATTTTCAGGGCTCTATCCTAAAGGAGCTCCCTTATCATGTGGTTAATATCTGAGACATGCTTTTCTAGATTACTCCACTTTTTATCATTTTTTATCTATTTTCTAACCAATCTTGAAAACCAACATTAAAACCCCTCTGAAAATACATCCTGATGGCTTCTTACATCCCTTAGAATAAAAGCCACTCTCCTCACCACAGCCTATGTGGTGGCCTGTATTGTTGAACTCAACAACTGCTGCTTCTCTCTCTGGGAGGGATGTACATCCCCAATCCCGATGACATCACAGGTAGCCATGCAGTTTGCTTGGGCCAATGGAAGTGGCACATCCTTTTTCACACAGAAACGTTAAGGCCATCACATGGTCCTTTGCCTTCTCTTTCCCCTCTGCTAGGAGATAAGAAATGTCCCAGATAACTGCTGCCCCATTTACCTGGGTTCTGGAGTGGAGAAGATGTGCAGACAATCCACAATGGGCATGCAGTATGAGTGATAAGTAAACGTCTTTATTGCACGCTACTGAGAGTTGAGGGCCATTTGTTACCATGCACTTTGGCCTAATCTGACTGATGCATTCTTTCTACAATGTGATCTGACCCCTGACCGCTTCTCCGAGCTCATGTCCTACCTTCCATCCCCTTGCACACTATAATCCAAACACCCTGGCCTTCTTTCTCTTCCTTCACCATGCCAAGAGGCTTGGTCTCACCTCAAAGCCTTTGCATATGCTGTTCCCTCTGCCAGGATTGCTTTTCCCTGGACTTTTCACATGGTTGGCTCTTCTTCATTATTCAGATCTTGGTTTGAATGCTACCTTCTTAAGAAACTCCTTCCCTGAATCCCTATCTAATGTAGCCCCCCCATTCAGGCGCTATCACATCATCCTGTCTTATCTGCGTCTGCTCACTAGTTTTTATTTGTTTACCCACCTTGGAATGAATGCTCCACGAAGGTAGAGACCTTGTCTGTCAGAGTCACTGCTGTATCTCCAGACATGAGAAGGTCACCTGACACATAGTATTTGTGTCATGAATAAATGAATATGTCTCCTAAACTTCAAACCCATTTTCCACAGCCAATTGGATACCTCTTCCTCGTCCTCAAATGCGCAGACCCACAGCAGAACTCACAATTCTATCCTCTATTCCCTGACGCCAACCTGCTCCTTATACCGTTCTCTGGTTAAAGACCCCATCACTCACCCTGTCACCCAGACCAGACACCTGAGGCTCACTTCCCACTGCTCCCTCTCGCTCACTCCCCCACTCTCCATCACTCACCAGGCTGTTCTCGTCTTTAAATCACTCGCTAATCCACGTCGTCCTCATTTCCACAGTCCTGCCCTCACTCAGGCCCTCATCATCCGTCGCCTGGATTATCATAATCTTTGCAGAACAGGGTTCCCTGCTTCCAATTTTCTCCCTGCCCATCTGTGCTGCCATCGTGGTCAGAATTGTCTTTCTAAAATCTGATAATGTCACTCCCCTGTGTAGAAGGATTTCAAAGGAGCTATAGGATAAAGCTTAACTCCTTAGAGACTATGACATAGCTTTGCGTTCCGGAACCTGCCAAGGGCCCAGTGTCTCTCCTACCCTCACCGCTGGACCCCTCACGCCATCCAGCCACGCTGGCCAGGGCAGCAGCTCCAATCCAGGTCTGCACTTACCACGCTCTCTCCCCGGAATGCCGTTCCCCCCTCAACCTCTTGCCCCTCCCCCAAACACACACACACACACACACACACACACACACACACACACACACCAGCACCCACCTACTGAGAGCTTTCTCTGCTGCTGTCCCTCCGTTACCTGGGTTATCACCACTCCCTCTGTGTAGCCTCTCCCAACTCCTCCCTCTCTCCCTCCTATAACAGTGAAACCAGTTCTAATTATGAGCTCCATCCCTTTTCCTCCTTTAGTACTTTATGCAAACCTCTATTATAAGACATTAAGACATCACATGGCATCACATGCTTTTGGCACACAGGTGTGTCTGTGTGTTCCTTAAGGACCCAACAGGCCACCTTTCTTGTGTGAGTCCCCAGTCCTTCACACAACTCCCAACACACACATAGCACGTGTTCAAGAAATCTTGTTCCAGTAAATAGATGGAGAGAATAGACGGTACTACGTATACGGAGAGGCAATAATAGATGGACTAACTACGGTACATGTTAGAGCACTCCTTTGCATGCTATGGCCAGGAAAATCCATGCACATGAGAGTGGGATCCACTCTTAGTTTCAGTTCTGCCCTAATAAAGCTACCCTACGAAAGGACACTTACCTGGTATCATGCAAAGACGATCGCAGGATTGAAGGAGCCCTGTATACTCATTTTAGCGCCAGACTCACTAGTGCACTGACTTTAGACATGACTCGTAAACTCTCTGTCCCAGGGGTCCTCCTTTCTCTGTATAGAGTTTCTCCCAAGTGTATATTCCAAGAAAAGACTTTCCTGATGTTTCTCCCATTTTACAGATTCTAAAAGAAAAATGAAGCGATGTCCCAAAGCCACACAAATAGTAAGCGGCCAAGTTAGAACTTGAACTCAGGGTCTCTGTTTCTAAACTCTGTGTCTTCCCCTTCCAACGAGAGCATTATTAGTACAGCTCTTTCTCTCCCTGGGGATGTTTTGAATTGCTCTTCCCACCTAACCTCTCACAGTAAGCCCCTGCGAGGGCCAAGCCTCTGGGGAGCAGGCCAGAATCCCCACATCCTTGCCCAGGAATTGGAGGCTCCCCTCCAACAAGGAGCAGGAAGACCCTCAGCACAGCCCGTCACGAGCCATCATCACTGTCATTTTAGGAGATTCAGGTTCCCACTTAATATGATACCATGTGAGGCGCAAAATAACCCCTCCAGCTTTCCTGCTTATTTCTTAAATGCAGTTCTTAACAGTAATGATGGCACCTGTGGGGGAGGAAAAAGAAGGGATTTGGGCTGAGAGTTGGTTTCATGTCACCTAAAAGGATTATTTTATACCATCAGAAAGATAATTCCCCTCCTACAGGGGAGGACGGATTAGGTCTTTACTTCAGATGGTACTTTATGAAAAGATTATTTAAAGATTATAGGACAAAATGGATACATTTGACAACATCTGCCCGGCTGGGTGTTTTGGCTGCCTGGGAAATAATCATTATTTATGTGATTGGTAGATTGCTCGCATCGGTGCTAATCTAGAGGCTGTCCACACACCCTCATTGTGATTTCCTTCCCATCTCCTCTGCCTGTTGACTAAGTGACACAAAAGGCCACTGCCTCCATGAAGTCTTCCCTGATCTCTCTCCACCCAGTCGTGACCCCTCTTTCCTCCAGATTCCTTCCCTTTTTCGAAGGTCTTATCACAAGCTGCTTTGTGCAGCTCTACCTTCCCTCGCCTTCTCTCCCTGGACCTGAAGCTCTTACAGACATAGACCCACAAGGCTATGCATATAATAATCGGTGAGAAAAGTGAAAGCCTCCATGTGCTCTGGTCTCAGCTGTGGCCCCAGGCAGTGTAGGGAAAGAGGGTCTTAGCGGCCTCCCAGGGGGCGGGAGGGCACTGGTGTTGCTTGTGGTGGGGTTCTGCCGATGTGAATCTCCTGACATTGTTCTCCACACAGGAGAACATGCTGTGCTCTGCCATCCTGAGGGACCTCTAAGAAGCACTGCTGCCCAGCACATCTCCATCAGACACCCAGATTCCCTCTGCTCACTTAGTTTAGGGTGGGGCAATTTTGAGAGAAGTGTGGAGGAAAGACCTTGGATTACTCTTCTTGGGCATGGAACGAAATATGTCTCCTAAACACGCAAGTCTGGCTTTACTAGGACTTGAAGAAAGCCCGTATCCGGAATCCCCAGGAATCTCTGAACTGGCCTCTATTTGTTCATAGCGTTGCTATGCCCCATGGCTACCGACTCTTCCTGCCTCTCCCCATCACCACCCTGAGGCCTGCACTGAACTGACACCAGCCCCTTGGCCCTTCCCCACCCCCATGAATGCCTCCTCCACTCTTTTACACTCAACTCCGATGTCACCTCTTCCATGAAGCCCTCCCTGATGCCTCTAGCAGATTCAGTACCCTTGTTTTCCTAGTATGCAGCATCTGAGATACAGAGAGGCAAAATCACCAAATCTGAAAACATTCACTAATAAATAGCCACGGGCAATAAAAAATCAACAACTATGTGTTGCATGCCCATCACCGGCCAGGCACTAATCTCTGCACTTGGATAAAGCAATGAACAAGACAGACAAATATGCTCACCCTTGTGGGGCTTATAGTCTAGCAAGGGGGGGTGGGGGTGGGGCAGGACATCGATACACAACACAATAATAAGTAAATTAGGTAACATCTTAGAGGTTGATCAGCTTGTGCAAAAAGGAAAAAGTAGAGAAGGGGGAAGAAGATGGGAAAATGCTGAGGGTGACTGGAGAGAGAGCGGGGCGGGGTTAAATGGGGACATCTGGATGGGCCGCATGCTTCAGGTGACACTCAACCAGAGACCAAAAGAGAGAAAGGAATGATTAGGCAGATTTCTGTAGGAAAAATGTTCCTTGTAAACTGTGTCGTGGGCCAATCTAACCTGCCACGTGTTTTCAGATGGCCCACCAGCTAAGAAGGTTTCTTACATTTTTAAATTCTTGGGGGGGGGGGGCGGCAGCATCACAAGAAGAGTAATATTTCATGACACATGAAATTCAAATTTCAGTATTCACAAATAAAGTGGTATTGGAACATGGCCAACCTCATTCATGTATGAATTGTCTGTGACTGTTTTCATGCGGCAGAGGCGGAGTTTAGTAGCTTGACGGAGACCCTCAAAGCCTAAAACATGTACTGTCTCACCCTTTGCAGAAAAAGCATCCTGACCCCTGAGTGAGAGCAAAGGCCCTGGGGCAGGAGCAGGAACAGGAAGAAGACCCAGGTGGCAGGAGTGAAGGGGGTGGTGGATGAACACGGCAGGACACAGTGGGAACAGGCTGGGGAAGGAGTACGCATCTTACAAGCTCTCTTAGGCCATTTGGTTTTGACTCAGCAATAGGAGCCATTGCAGGATTCCGATGCAAGGAGCCAGAGAGTCTGGTTTATGTTTTAAGAGGATGGCTTCGGAGGCTCTGTGGAGAATGGACTGTTCTCTTAGCGGGCTACTGCCATTATTTAGGTGAGAAAGGACAGTGGCTCAGACCGGGGTATCAGCACTGTGTGTAGGTGACGAGAGGTCCGAGTGTGGATATGTTTTGGACATCGAGCCAACAGGATCTCCTGATGGATTAGAAGTGGAATGTGAGAAGAAGAGAGACCAAAGCGGACTCAAAGGCTCTGGCGTGAGCAATTGGAAGGCAGACAGGTCTGTGGGGAAGCATCACCAGTCCACGGGAGCCAGGCTGGATTTGAAGTGTCTACTACACAAGCCACTGGTGATGCTCAGTGTCAGGTGCATGTGAGTCCGGAATTCAGAAGAGAGGTCTGGAAGGAGGTAGAAATTTGGGAGTTATAAGCATATCAGCGGCCTTTAAAATCGTGGGTCTAGAAGAGATCTCCAAGGAAGTACATAGAGAAAAAGAGAAACAGAAAGAGAGGAGAACTCAGGATTGAGCCCTGGGCAGACCAGCTTTAGGACTCAGAGAAGAAAGGCAAGGAAGCAGCAGAGGGGACTAAGCAGGTAGACACGAGGCCAGCTGGAGAGCTGTGTCAAGGACAGAGGGTGAGGCTAAGGGTACTCACTGAATTAGCAACATGGACGGCAGACGTGGGCTTTACAAGAACAGGGGTGGTGGAGACTGGGGTGAGAGCTGATTGAAATGAATTTGAGAGCGAGAGGAAGAAAAAGAGAAATTGGAAACAGTGGGTATAGACAACAATTTGGAGGAGGTTTGCTGCAAAGGGGAGCAAAGAAATGGGACAGCAGCGTTTTGATTAGAGCAAAACTCAGATGCCGTAGGAGAGGGGGGCATTTTTGCTAGAGCAGGAAGGACGGGATGGAACGAGTGTACACACAGGCCGACCACAGAAAGTCATCGCCCCCCTCGCCCCACCCCGGTCTCTAGCACCCCTCCATACTCACCATGTTAGGGACTCTGCACTCTGTCAAACTTGTTCATTTATTCGTTCATTCAACGAATTTTCACTGAATGCCCTCTACCTACCTGGTCTGGTTCTAGGCACTGGGATACACAGCAAGGACAAGTCCAGGGATCTCTCTGCTCCCTAGGAGGTAACATGCTTCTGGGGGGTGCTTGTGGGGTGAACTGAAAATCCTGAGTTCAACTGACTCAAAAGACAAGGACATTTAATATCGCCCATAATGAAAGTCCAGACAAATGTTCACAGTTATGCTATTATTACAACCTTAATCAAAATACATCACTTTGTCTATCTACCCCCTACACTGACAGAGGCTTTCTTTGCAGGGATACTATTTATACCCCGAGCACCTAATGCAGCTCTGACACAGGGAAGAAACCTAGAAAATAGTTGCTGAATGAGTGAATATCAAACCCTGAGAGATGGAAGGGAAAATCCTGTTTTAAAATTCCTTCACAATATTCACCTCTGTGAGTTACTAAGCTACATTTTTCAAAAGCAAAGCATTCTTGACATCTAACACCTTTGAAGTATGAATTAGTTTCCTTGGATACTTTTCTTTTAACCACCAGCAAAGATCGACTGTCTTTTATCTATTTGGATTTTTCCATGCAGTGGGATGAAGTGGAGATCGGGGAAGGTAATATTTGGAAACTGAGGCACGACCGGGTGACATGAGACTAGCTGTCCTGCCACTCTGGCTCACCTGGGTCTAACTTCCCACCCCATCCAAAGGTGTGAGTGGCTACTGACATCCATTCTTTTCCTGGAATCACTTCTAGATACATTTTAATATTTACTGTGTGGGGGCACTGCATTAGGTACCACACATATTACAATTTTTATAGTAAAAACACTGCAAAAAGAGTATTCTCCCCCCTCCCATATTTACACATGAGGAAACTGATGCATGGGGAAGTCATAACTTGTCAAGGTCACACAGCAAGTAACCAGCAGGCCTGAGATGGGAACCCACGTCTGAAACCAAAGTCCTTGCTTTAACTGCTATAATATCGTCTCTCAGTTTCATGCTGAAGAGCAGAACAGGAAGACTTCAGTTTAAAGACTCATTAATTACCATCTCCTCTGCTCACTGAAATTACCACACAGCCAGTTTTGTCTAAGGTGACATCTCAATCCAGGCTTGACAGGAGAATAGAGCTGCACTGAATGGCAGGACCAGGGTGGAGATAACAGATTGGAATGCTAATAACTGTCACTCAGGAGGAAGTGGAAGACAGGTGAGGGGGGATGGAAGTTAGGGACCGCCAGGGCAGACCAGGTGACTGGGGGTGACCAGGACCAAGGTGAAGGTGGTAGAAAACCAGAACTGGAAGCTCTGGGACGTAAGGGACGCTCCCACAATCTCCTCCTCCAATGAGCCCCCCAACACCGTATTTCCCCAAATGTCTATTATTTGCTACCCACTGTAATACTTTATCTACTGCTTGCGTTCCCAGCTGGAATCTTGGTCATGACCATTCTGACAAAGCATTCCACTTCCTCTAACTGGTCAGGTCATGGCATGATGGCCACCCATATCGTTCTTCTCAGAACAGGCTACTCTTCAAAATTGAACCGTTGAAGAACAAGGCACTGATAAAAAAAAAAAAAAAAAAATGGATGAAGGAAGGTAAGCGTCAGTGGCAGAACTCTGGAGAACCTCTGCGTGGTACCATGAAGGCAGGTCGTGGCTCTCCCAGGGACCAAGGCAGGGAGGGAAGAGGCTACTGAAATCAATTTTTGCTTATTTTCTCCCAATATACATTTCCACGAAAAAAAAAAAAAAAAAACACATCAATCATCTTTTAAGTAAACACATACATTTGATTTCCTTTTCTGTTAAACTTAAGCCACATAACCTCAAATTGTATTTCGGTTTCCACAATTTTCTATATTTCTGAAAACGTTTGCAATAAGCATGTATTATTTTTGTAACGGGGGGAGCAGGGGACAAAATTTCACTTGTTTTTCAGGCACAAGCCAGAAACAAGATGCCCGCGAAGGTAACGAAATGGTTGGGAGGCAGGAAGAAAGACCGTGGCTCTAGCAGAAATGCTCTCCAAGTTGGAATCCCTGTGGCTGGTGAGTCTGAAAGTCGAAAGAGCAGAGGCTGCAGTAGCAGTTTGGATCCTTAGTGGGAATGTGCCAGGGGACTGCGCTACGCTCAGAGTTCGCAGGAAATAGATGGGGCTGGTCCTGGGGAGCCGGGAAGAACAATTCCACTCATCTCAGACCACTTAGCAAGGAGAAAACTAATCCAGTCAGGGAGGCAGGCAGCCTTCAAAGTGAGAATTAGTCCTTTCCTGGCTCTCAAAGCCTCTCTAAGAAGTTGCCTTTCCTCACCGAACACATGCGTATATAATAATAATATATCACTAAGAAAAAGAAAAAGAAAAGAAAAAGAAGTCACCTCTCCTTACAAGGGGAGTAGTGGACTTCCAGGTATCACAAGGAAGCCTTACTACTTTATCTACAGAATATCTATGTTCCCGAAAAGTTCTTTTTTATAAATTAAATGTTCATATACCAAATCCTATGTTGCCATCCTTTTGTATGATCAAATTAAGGCACCTTCCGGAGAGAATACAATCAATCCACTCTTGGGAACGTGACACAAGCAGAAGGCAGCATATTTGTGTGTGTGTGTGTGTGTGTGTGTGTGTGTGTGTGTGTGTGTGTGACATGCATTTTTTTCCAATGCTAAGACTCTCAAAATCAGGCACTAAGCGATACATTTCTGAAAATAAGTTACAAAATGTGAGTATAAGTAGACAGAAATATGTCTCCTTGGCTAGCAGCTTCATGGTCCAGAGGAAATCCCCTGATAATAGCTGAGCTGAATAAAAGAGACTGGAAGAGCTCTAGTCTCCTGTTAGGATGGTGCAAAAGTAACTGCGGTTTAAGAGGTTAAAAATAATTGCAAAAACTGCAATTACTTTTGTACCAACCTAATAAAAAATCCAGTGTGTTTAGATATCAAGCTATTGTCTCTCAACTCCAAACGTACCCTTCCATTCTATGCTTTGTGTTTGGAGGACTGGGGCCATGCAAACCACCTTTCTGCTTTGCCAGCTAGATCTCCATTAAGCTAGGTGACAGGGGCCCCTAGAGGAAGTCTGGGTGGCCAGAGGAGTAAGGAGGGACTTGACCCTTCATGTTGGTTGCCTGTCCCTGTCAGCGTCCCCCCAGCAATGCTTCTCCATTCTGGAAATAACAACTGCTTCCAATTTCCAGTATTTTCCATGCTTCTGGAACTAGCCTCACAATGCCCCCTTACTTGTGATGGTGTGTCGGAACAAGCTTACTCAAGAGAATTTCAGGGATTTTATGAGCTAATTTTAAGCCCAGTTACAATGATAAATTAAATTATATATACTTACGGTATTCATTTGTTAGGGCTGCAGTAACAAAGCACCCCAAACTGGGTGGCTTAAGTAGCAAAACTTTATTGTCTCTAGAGGCCAGAAGTCCAAGGTCAAGGTGTCTTTGGGGGGCTGTGAGGCAGGATATGTTCCGTGCCTGCCTCCTAGCTTCTGGTGCTGTGCTGAGACTCTTTGGCATTCTTTGGCTTGTAGAAGAATCATTCGGGTCTCTGCCTTCAAGTTCACATGCCATTCTCAGTGTGGTCACGTCTGTCTCCAAATCTCCCTTTGTTATAAGGACACCAGTCATATGGATTAGAGCCCATGGTAGTGACCTCATTTTAACTTGACTGCCTCTGGAAAGACCCTTCCTCCAAATAAGGTTATATTCCGAGGTCCTGGAGGTGAGGACTCCAGCATGCCTTTTTGGGGGACACGATTCAACCCATAACACTTACAATTAAACACGTGATATTTAAAAATTATTGAGAGGAAGGACAACGGTTACCAGGGATTAGGGAAGAGGAAAGAAGATGTGACTAAAGGGACAAGAGAAGGGAGTTCCTCTGTGGTGATGCGACAATGTTGTATCTAGATTGTGGTGGTTGCCCAAATCTGTACAGGTGATACAATGTCACAGAATTATACACAAAGACATAAAACGAAAAATAGTTAAATGCAAAACTGGTAAGATCCAGATGTGTAATCGAATGAATTGGATTGTACGATTCGATGTCCTGGTTTTGGTGATGAACAGATGTCACTATTAGAGGAAGCTGGGTGAGGAGTACAGGGGCAACATTTTTGCAGGTCCTTCTAAGTCTATAATTATTTCAAAATAAAAAAGTATTAAAAAAAAAAAAAAAAAGGTAATTTATACCCCAAACTCATTGCTCCCTAATGACTTGCATTTCACTATCATCTCTGTCCCTGAGGTCCCAGCCCTGCAGGTCCCTTCTTTCTAAGCTTCCAGCTTCTTCCCTTGTTCCCCTCGCCCTAGAAATGGCAGCTGTTCCCTACAGTTATTGTCTCTGTGCTACCTCAATGTCCCCTTTTTGCTCTCCAGTTCTCTAACACCTATTTAAGTAAATTCTTAATTTTACTTAAAGGAGTCTCTCTGTGAATTATGCTTGTGTTCCTGACCGATAGAACCAGTCAACACAAATGTTCGCCAATATGTAAATGGCTCACATGATGGCAGAAGAAAAAACATTTTCATTTCCCCAAACTCCAAAAGGCCCAAACCTACATGTCTCTGCTGATTATCCCAGAAAATTGGCCTTACTGAAGGATGCTGGGAAACACAGCTTGCACTGAGCTGGAAGACAGCAGAGGCCATAGCTGTCTAAGGATGTCAGATCCATAACGCTGGAGCCATCTCAGACAAAAGCACTTCGCTTTAAAATAGTAATAACTTCCTTTCTGATTATAAAGGTAATCCATGCTTGTGTAATACACTGCAGAGAGTTTAAGTAAACACATAATCCCAGAGAGAGATATATCGTTACTAATATTTTGATGTATTTTCTCCCACACTTGTAATTCTGTGGAAGAAATTACACATAACATAAACAATTCATATCTGTCTGTACCTCTATGCTTTTAAGTATGTAAAATGAAACTGTGTTCATGTATAGATACTGCTACATTTTTGAAGATAATGATCAGTCACTCTTCTTCTCTTTGAAGAACACACATAGGCTCTAGGTAAAGGATTCTGGCAGGGGAAGCTCAGAGAACATGGCTAGGGCTGTGGCCAAACAGGCCCTCAGCTTTCATCTCATTCCCGCCCCAATCTTCAGAATGGGGTTCTCAAGGCAGACACCTCACCAGTCAGCTGCAAGTGGGACAGTTTGCTGCTTCATACACTTTTCCCCAGAGCAGAGGCACAGCAGACCTCAGAAGGCAGGCCCTGCCCCGACCTGCGGTGCGCACACCTGCAGAGAGGAGCAGAGCACATCCCACCTGTGGGGCAGACCTCTGCCCAGCACCCAGGTCTGTCCACTGGGGAGCAGCCACTGTACACTGAACTCCCCCCAAAGGAGGGGAGAGCAGCTGTGGGAGTCCAAGCTCACTATCTCACCAGCTAAGAAAATCACTCCTTCTCTCATGCAGAGGAGGGCGTAAGGAAAAGAAAAAAATGGAAAGAAAAGCGGAATGTATTTTCTTGCCAAAGTTCCCTCTTGGAAACACGAGGTCCAAAGAATAGGGAAAGCTTCACAGACACTCTTTGTGTCTCTTTCCAGGAAATGTGGATTCGTGAGCATCTATGCATCATCAAAATGTCTTCAAAAACATGATTTTATGCTTCTGTTTCTTATCATAAAACCATACATAATCAGTGTAGAAATTTGAGGAAAAAGGCAATCTACGAGAAGAAAATGAGAAGCACAGTAATCCCACCATCCAAAATAACAACATTTTGGCATAAATCCTTCTAATCTTTGTTCCATGTATACGTATACATTATTTTTTTAACTGAATTACACAGCACATACTGTTTTGTGACATGTTTTTCATTTAATGTATCTAAAACATCTTGACATTTTTTTCCACTTGTCTATTGCTGTGTAACGAACTACATCAAAACTTAGTGGTTCAAAACAATGATTTTATTTTGCTCACAATTTTGTGGATCAGGGCCCAACCACATTTCAGGAAATGGAGAAATGGTCTCCACCCCTTGAAGGGAAGCTGCAAGGTCACGCTGCAGAAGAACGTGTAGGATGAAAGATATTTTTATAGCCACCTTTGGAAAATACAATGCACTATATATATATTATTAAAGGTCTTCTTCATAACTGTAATGACTAAACAGTATCTGATTTTAAATGTGTCATCCTTGATTTAACGAATTTCGATTTTTGCAAATTTTAGAAACGATAGTATAAACATCTCCCTGATGAAATTCCTGTACATAAAACTTGATCTGTATATCTAAGATCTTTTTTTAGGATAAATTATTAAAGGTGGAATTACTGGGTGATGTGGTTAAAGATGCTTGGCATAAATGGCCAAATGAATTTCCAGAAAAATTCTACTTTAGATCGACTTCACTTAAAATATCTTACTCTCTGAAAGAAAAACAGTCCATCAATAGTCTTCTTTAAAAATACTATTGATTGGGCTGGCCCAGTGGCTCAGGCAGTTAGAGCTCTGTGCTTCTAACTCCAAAGGCTGCCGGTTCGATTCCCACATGGGCCAGTGGGCTCTCAACCACAAAGTTGCCAGTTCAATTCCTCGAGTCCTGCAAGGGATGGTGGGCAGCGCCCCCTTCAACTAAGATTGAAAGGACAACAACTTGATTTGGCAAAAAAAAAAAAAAGTGCTGGAAGTACACACTGTTCCCCAATAAAGTCCTGTTCCCCTTCCACAATAAAATCCTAAAAAAAAAAAAAAAAACCACTATTGATTATTTTCATCTATTATTTTTCTGGATATTTTTCAGATGTGAAAATACTTCCCACTGAAATTTTTACTGGAGTTTAATTAAGTGAACCTGGGATAAACCGGCCTCTCTTCAATATTCAGTCTTCTGGTCTGGAAGTCTTTTACTCTGGTCTTCTTTTATATTCATCAGAAGAAATTTACAACATTCATTATTGAATTATTCCTAGCACATTACACTTCTGTAATTGTTTTAACTAGGATCACATTCCCTATTATATATTTAAACTGATTGATGTCCAATTGGAAAAGTGATTATTTTGCATACTTGTTCATATTAAGCTATCTTTCTAATTTTTACTAGTTCTAATAGTTTGTCAATGCTTCTCTTAGGTTTTCTGGATAGACATTCCGAACTGCAAGTAATGGTACTTTTTATTTCCTTTCCAGTAGCCCATCTTATTTCTGTATTCTATTTTTTTGCATTGGCTAAGATATCCAGGATAGTATTAATTAATAGAGTGAAACCAGGCATTTTTCTCCTATTCCTGATTTTAATTAGACTGTATCTGGTGTTTGCCCTTTAAATATTACATATGCTCTTGTTTAATATAAATATTCTTCATCATTTAAAAAATAATATTTCTAGATTAAACTTTGTTTATTCAGAATTGGTATAAAATTTTTCTGAAATACCTGCTAGACATCTGCTGAGATCATGGGAATTTTCTCTTTAGACTTACTGGTGGTATATTTATTAATATTAAATGATTCTTGTATTCCCAGAATAACCCAATAATATCGTCATGGATTGTTCTTCTTATATACTCTTGAAATTGATTTGACAGCATGTTTTTTTTTTAGAAATTTTATCTAGGTATACAGAGAGAATGGTTTGTAATTTTCTATTTTATGCTATCTTTCTTCAAGTCTGTTACAGTAGGATTATACTTGTTTTGCAAATTAAACTTGTTTGGGTTCAGTTACTAAGGTTTTAATATTTTCCTTTACTCCAGAATAGTTTAAATGGCATAGGAATTATTTGCTCCTTTAAAAATTAAAAGCAAAATTATCCAAAAATGAAGCATGCTTAGATATCAATTCTTCTTAATTATTAATCTAATTAGATTATCTATTTTTTTGTAATCAGCCTTATTAGTTTCAGGTAGATTTTTAAATATATTAGCATAAAGTTGTTTTTGTTTAATTATAATTTGAAATTAATGTTATCTATTAATATATTTCCTTCCTCATGTGTATTTTTGTCTCTACATTCTCTTGCCAAGATATTAGCCATAAGTTTTCTACTTTATGATTTATTTACAAAAATTAATTCTTAGATTATTTGTCTATACCGCTATTTTTTGTATAAAAAAATGAATTAATTTTAAAAATAGTTTCCTTATGTTTGGTTTACTGTTATCTTTCTAGCTTCTTAATATTATTACTTATTTTATTTTTTCTTGTTTTATTTAAAAAAAAAAGCATCCTAAAGCTATCCATTTGCCTTCAATTAACAGCTTTGGCTATATTCCACAAATTAAAATAGTGTTTTTATTTTTGACCATTTGAATACTAAAAATGTCCTCTTTAACCTAGTATTCTTAAATTTCCAAGTCCATGTGTGATCTCTGAGATAATTTCATTATGGCAAGGGAGTATGGCCTCACAATGTCTGCTTTAATCAATTTATTGATTTTTATTTATGATCTAATGCTATATATTTTTTAAATGTTCTCAGCACACTCCCAGAGATCGGGACAAGGCTAGGGAGGCTCCCTGCCAACTAAGCCTGGGGTCATTTAAGTCTCCATCCCTCCACTTCCTTCCCCTCTTCAGTGCCCTTGGAAAGGAAAGCAGAAGTGCAGGAATAAGTATGAAAGAGCAAGTATCCCAAATATCCTGGGTTATGTTATTAAAGCAGACTCACATTATCATGAAAAAATGCCTTATGCTATTGTCTCCCTGTTCCACTCCACACGTCTGGGTGGCTTCAACTCTCTAAGGAAATGATAAGGACAGAAAGAGAACAGTGGACTGCCAGATGAATATGAACCCAGGAATAGAGCACCGGGGGAGTGGGCATATGGCTTTTCCTGGTCCTGAGTTCCTGAGTATCTGTGGTTTCCTTGTAAGCAGCAATACTCTGAGATACAATAGAGATAGATATAGATATACATAGATATATAGAATTTTATACTCGTATATGTTAAGAACAATAACCTCTACCAAATTCAGAAGAAACAGGTTAGCACTACTCAAAACACTATCTGGACTACATGGATTCTATATAACATTTTTATACCTGAGCAGTATGTTTCCTCTTCATGACATTTTAATGTTGCTATTGTCTCACACAGAGTCTTCACTAGACCATTCTCCATCATGGAGCTAAGTAGACCACATACAATCCACTCCTACTTAATGTTGAATTCATTGACCCGTGGTTTTTTTCTCATCATAATTCATGTCTTAAAGGCCAGAGCAACCAAACTGTATCTCACAAGAGCTGCCGGACCTGAAAGATGGCCTGTTTAATGTTCAGCTGAGGCCCAGCTTGGAGATGTTACCCTGCAAGGATGGGAGCCATCCTTCAGGATATGGCCCTCAATAGACCATCTATCGATCATTGATTTAAGGCCTTCATTGATTTAATGGCCCAATCAAGGCCATTGATTGGGGGCTACGGGCCTCAGTAGGTGAAACACATGACAGTTTTCCATGACGTGACCTTTCATGACCTTAACCCAGATCATGGCGTTTTTATCAGAGTCTCCCATCCATGGCTTGCTCCTCCCTCCCTGTCTGCTGGAAGTTCTGCTCAGCATCTTAGCTCCTCAGCCACATCTTCTGGAATTGTCGGACGCTCCTAGGAGAAAATTGGCCAGAAAATCCAGGCTCACCTCACTGGGTTTCCCTCTTCCCTCCCTGGGTGGCCCAATAATTCTTCATTGACTGGTGATTTCTCTGATACTTCCGAACAGATTTTTGAAGATATATTTATTTCTAGCTTTTCTGGTTATTCTCAGCAGAAGAATGGGTCTGACCTTCCAATTCAGCTACAACTGGAAACAGCATCGTGCCAGCGATCACATCTGCAGGAAGCATAAGCGAACGAGACAACAAGAAGGAAAGCACCTCCCAGCTGAGTCAGATACTTCTAGTGAATCTGCTTGGTTGGTCCACACAATAGTTCTGCTTCTGTCTCATTAGCCAGATGTTTGTCACGTGGCCACACCTGGCTTCAAAGGAGGGTGGGAAATGTAGGCCATTAACATGACATAGTGCCACCCTACATAAAATTGGGGTCTTATTACTATGCAAAGAGAAGAAAGGGTATTGGGTAAGCCGCACAGTCTCTGCCACATTCCTCACGTATAACATGGAAATAATATCAATAACTAACTTATAAATTTGACATGAAGATTAAAAGATATAATGCAGGTAAACCTCATAGCACAGTGCCGGGTGTACAGTGAATATTCAATAAATGTTAGCAATAGTACCGTTTATTATAATATAATAATTTGTGTAAAATAGATTATTATGTAATAAACAGGGAAAGGAAGCAATACTTTGAACTTCCTTTTTCTAGTTTCCCATGGTCACCTGAAGCTCTTACAAATTCAGTCAGATAAACTTAGGGAAAAAATTTCCACTACCATTGTTTTGTTTTAAAACAGTATGTTCTTGATTTATAACAGCTGATTATAAATCTAGCCCATCACCAATTATTCAAACGCATGGAAGTTTCCCTTATAATTACACCTGGATTTTCTTGGACTGCCCACACTTTTATATAGTTTCATTCTTTTCAATCTAACAAATGTACAAATAAATGTGATTTACTTTTTGTACCGTTGTAAGACCCATTGTATTGTACAACAATACAATCCACACTTAAGAACAAATCCCTTTGTTGGATAAAGGTCTTGATTTTTAGTTGCACATATATAGTCCTCACCACGCTCATAATAGCTTCTGTATGATATTTGGGGTTATTGTGACAGTTCTCTGTCCTTCTTCCTACTTCTTATGACAACCACACCCAGACTTAGATATACAGTAATGAATAAATTATAGAGGCCACAGAACTTTCCATTCCAACAGCCACAACAAAACAACAATGGAAACCATCACATCCACCTTATGGCACGGATCAGACATGAGAGAGTGAGTGTGTGTGTCTGTGTGTGAGCATGTGCAGTAGAGTCCCAGCATAGCAGCCGTGTCACTGTTGGTGATTATGAGAAGGAGAAAAATTACCGGGGTGACACAAATTACTAATTACTTTATTATGCAGTGAGAAGAATAAGAAGCGGGAAGTTGTTTCAGCAAATTCTATTTTTGAGCAAATAATTGTTGGGTTTCCAATGCTCTAAATTAAGTAATTCGCCTTGAGACCTTGCTTAAGTCTCCCTCTTTGAACTCCAGTGGCGGGCAAAGAATTGCAGCTGTCTCTGGGACGGGCTGCGGATTTCGTTTGTAATTATTATTTTTTTTCAAACATGCTATCCTCAAAATGAGATATCTTCAGAGGCGTGTTTCTTCCCCCAGCAATTAGGAATGGTTTTACTGAGTCACCCACAGCTTTCCCTCTCATTCTGTAGGAGGTGGCATTGAGTAATATAAAGGTTTTTTCAATAAGGAGAAGGAAAAAAAAACTTGGAACCAAGTTTAAGAGCAGATGCTGCCACCTCCCTGACTTTGTGACCTTGGGCATATCTGCAACCTTCACCAGAGCTAAACGAGTAAGTAGGACAGTGTATTAGCACCTTTTAAATGGAAAAGCACTGTGCAAGTGGTCCGTCCTTATTCTCTGGTTTAATCCTACCTCACCACAAAGATTAGATTCCCAGGAGAGCCAAGCATGTCACTCATCTTCTATATCCTTTCCCATATATTTAGATGGCATTGGACTGATTAATCAGATTTGAGATGATAAAATCATTGATTAAATTCAATTTAACAAGCACCCACTGGGCTCCTGCATGGGGATTGACAGCTGTGGTAGACAGGCTCCCCGGGGAGAGAGAAGGGACACCAAGGGCCAATTCTTATGTGGAGGAGTCGGTGCTCAGTGTTGGGGACCGAGAAGAGTCACCAGCTCACTACAAAAAGGTTAAAGAGCCCAGCCTCCTGAAGAAGGTGCCGCTGAGGGGACTAGGGTGGAGTTAGCAAGGTAGATCGTCTATAGATAAGGCCATTGCTTATATAAAGGACAGGGAGGAGGTCGGAGACTGAACATGGAGTGTGTGGCAGGTCAATGTGGTCACCGGAAGCCTCACGTCCTGCCTCAGAGCTCAAAATTTATCTTGAAGCTTAAGTGATATTCAAGAGGGAATGAACTCGTGGGCAGACACTTGATTTACCCATGACTTTGAAAGGAATACGCCGTCTCTTAGGGTCTGCAAGATAAGTAGCAGGTTTGGGGAGGGATATCCAGAAAAGGGTCTCTAAGCATTTGCACTCAAGGAAAGGATTTTCGCTCTCTCTACCTGAGATTAATTCTTAATCTCAAAGAACAAGCTTTATGAAGGGCAATCAGTTTTTATACCATGACCGGCCCCACGAGAACTGGGAAGTGGCCACCTGCTCTTTCACAGGACCTCTGGACCCCCTCACACCACTCACCTCCAGCTCAGCTCTCCGCCTCTCCCTCCCTCCCTCATTCAGATCAAAACTCATCCTTCTCCCTCCCCAGGGTCACCCTTCTCTTCTCACCTGCTAGATTTGGGCAAGTTGCTCACATCTCTTTACCTCCATAACCTCATTAGTGAAATCATGATAACACACCTAACCCTAATTCAAATCGTGTCCCTACCCTCAGTCTTAACTTTGCCCTTGGCAGAATGAACCGTTGTCAGAATTCTGTGGAGATTAAGCCATATAAAGCACATGCCACATTCAGGACATAAGCAGTGTCAATCATTATTGGTTCCTTTGCCCTTTCCTGCTCATGTCGCAAACCTGAAGTCCAGGGGCCCAGGCCAGTTTATCTTGGATCTGTCCTCAGTGTTTGTGGACAGGATGTTCTGAGATCAATTTCTCAGCTAAGCATTTGTTCAAGTAAACTGAGGAGGGTCTGGCTTATAGACAATAATGCCTAAGACTCCACTTAAAAATACATCTCCAAAAAGGAGAGAAAATTGATGGCACACATGCAAAAGTGTTAAGGACTTTATATATTTTATCTAATCGTAAGAACCATGCAAATGGTTATTATCCCCATTTAACAGATGAGGAAACTGAGGTTTACAGAGGTCAACTGTGTCTCTCTCAAGTCAATACTTCTAGCCAGGCTCATTTAGGAGGGAGGGAGGGAGGGAGGGAGAGAGGGAGGGAGGGAGGGAGGGAGGGAGGGAGGGAGGGAGGGAGGGAGAGAGAGAGAGAGAGAGAACACACATGTATATGTGGCCTTTTAGTCACCCTCAACTCAGGTCACATACAGGAAGTCACCATTAATTCTGTCATTTCACTGGTTGGTTGTAAGACTTTAGACAAATTATCTCCTGTCTTTACAGACCTCAGGGTGTTTTTTGTTGTTATTATGTGTGTGTTTATTTGCTTTTTATATCTGTAAAATGGAGGTTGAGGTAGATAGGGATGGAACTTCAGGCAAGAAGGGGCAATCTCAAATAAATGGTCTCCCTATCAACACCAACCTTACAGGATCCTCTACAAGATTCTCCCTCATTTTTTATACAAATCACATTTCTCATTCCAGAACCCGTTTCTCAAAAGCCATCATCCAGATCCAGCCCTGAGCTGTATTTCTTGGCTTCATTTATAACCGACACTGTCCAAGTTCGTCTAGTAGTTAGCTGGTCAGGGCTCACTGCCTTCCCACCCCAAGGGCAGTCATAAACATCCAGAAAGGAATGGAAAAAGAGAGCAGTGGGGCATGTTAGAGCTGGGAGGCACCTCAGGGACCATCTACAATACCCTCATTTTACAGGTGAAGAGTCAGGGTCCTGGAGGAGTTGACAGACTCGCCACAGCTCCACCAGCAAAGACACAATCCTAATACTTGCTTCCAGGCATTTACAGACTAACCGTGGATCATGATTTCACAGAAATTAGATGGATCAACAGGCAGCAGGAATTGAATGCAGTGGGCTACAGGCATGGGGGCTGTCAGGAAAAAGAAATGCTCAGAGTGCTTCCTGAAATAAATGTGTTGTGAAATAGGCATTCAAGTGTGTGGCGAACATGAAGAAGAACTCACTTGAAGACTTGGAAGCAGAATTACGTCTCAGAGGTTGTGGCACGGACTATCATTTGCGGCTAGTTGTCTCTGCCAATACCTGAGCTCTTCTTCTTCCTTAGAAATCGATTTCCTGATTTTTCACTGGGCATGGAAACCTCCAGTATAAAAACTACATTTCCCAGCCTCCTTTGCAGGCAGGTATGGCCAATGGACTAAGTTTTGGCCAATGAGATATAAGACAAAAGTGTTGTGTACATCTTCATGCAAGTGCCCGTAAAGAAATGCCCAAGCCCTTCTCCTCTCTCCCTTCCTCTTTCTGCCAACTCTAGTGAAGATATGATGGTTGGAACCTGAGCAGTCATCCTAGTCAAGAGGTGGCATTCTAGTGAGGGCAGAGCAACAAGTTTTGGGCTGCCTACCGTCCACTATTTATATTAGTATTTCTATCTTGTTTAAGTCACTTGTATTTGTTGTTTCTTGCCCCCAGCTGAATCTAATTCTAGCTAATACAGAGGTGGAAGAGGAACAAATTCAGAAGCCCCCTAATAAAATCCAGAAACCTAGACAGGGAAGTTGGCCTTGCAGAGAATTAAAGTGAATTGAGAAGAATTCTGACACTGCCATTCTGGTGGACGTAGTGGATGTTCCAGACAGACCAGTGGTTCTCAAACTTGATTGGGTATCAGAATCACCTCAAGAACTTAAAACGCATCGCTGGGCCTACCCCCAGAGTTTCTGATTCAGTTAGTTTGGAATAGGAGACCTGAAACTTTGCATGCCTAATGAGTTCCCAGGATACTGATGCTACTGGTTTAGGGGACCATAGATTATCATTGTTCTAGATTTCCCAAAGATACTTATCCAAACCCAGTTTTCTTGGGTGGGTCTCAGCTTTGCATCCCTAACAAGGAGACGTGATGATTTCAACTGCTTGCAAAGATCAGGGTATGTGGGGAGGCAGGAGAGGGTCTGAACAGCTTGGGCAAGCTGAGCATCCAGAGAAGAGATTTGTGATGCAAATGATTTACTGGTGTTCAGCTGGGAGCAGAAGGGATTTCAATATGGTGAGCCAAATCGAATTCATTACCTGACAATTAGCTCTAAATTAATGCAAGACTGTGCCTCCGAATGTGCTCTAAGGGAGAGGGTCCCTGACAGCTTGAGATGGGCAGGAACTGAGACATCGACCTTAGCTGGATGCAGAAAGGGCTTCTTCCCAGTTTGCCAGTATACTCTGAACTCAGAGAATGGCCAGTGCCCCACTCGGAGGCCCTCTCCAATTTCACTTCCTCCACATTTAGCCCTGATTAACCCAGTTCAACTCCATCCAGAATGGACTTGGTCTCCCAAATGCCCTTGCATCTCCAGGTTTATTCTTCAGGAGGCTGCCTTGTGCTTGTGCACAGGCTGCTGATTCTTCAGCAGTGAAATGCTGCAGGACGACGCTCATTATGTTTAGAGGAACAAACTGGTAGCATTGTATAAGTATATTTGACCTACTCAATGGAGGTTGTAAATCCCTGAAGAAGAGCAATTATTTTCATCTCCCCATCCTTTACCTCCCCTCCCCTCCCCTCCCTTTCCCACTCTTCCTCTACTATTTTCCCATGGAGCCCCCGATATGATGCACAAGAAAACATGACCAGTGGATTGAGCATCCTTGGAACTTCCATTATTTAATTAAATAGGTTGTGCCAGGATACAAGTCCTGATGGCCTGTGACCACATAAAACTCATAATCTAGTCTAAGAGACAGGCAAGCAAGGAGTTAAACAGAAAGGTATGCTGTATCATCCTAAAGGTTAGTATATAGGGGACTGAGGCACAGGGCACTTTGTAGACCAGTGTCTGCCAACTCAAAAGTCCTATGAATTTCGGGTCAAGATGGAGGAATAGGTAAACACTGTGCTCACCTCCTCTGAGGACCACATCAATTACAGCTAAATTACAGAGCAATCATTACTGAGAATCACCTGAGATTCTCATAGTTGTAACAAAAGTCCTATGACTATGGACATACAAAAGAAACCACCTCAAGACTGGTAGAAGGGGCAGAGACACTGAAATGGCTGGTCCCACAATCCCATGTGAGTATTAAAAATTGGGAGGGATATCTTGGCTGGAGGTACCTCCCAGAGGAGCAAGGGGTCTCAGCCCCATACCAGGCTCCCCAGCCCAGGATTCTAGTGCTGGGGAGAGAAGTCTGCATAACTTCTGGTTGTGAAAACCAATGGAGATTCTGGCTGAGTGAGATGGACGGCATCAAACTCCCAGGGGCTTCTCTTTAAGGGACTGCACATGGACTTACTCACGGAAGGACTCACTCACTCTGAGGTCCAGCGCTGGGGCAGCGGCTCAAAAGGTGCCAGAGACATACAGGGAGGAATGGAATTTTCTGGCTCCTGGGAGAGGCCTGGAGGGGCAGTTTTCTCCCAGGTGGAGGAGGTGGCAGAAACCATTGTTTCTTTGTCAAGCCCTCCCAGCTCACTGCATGCAGACGCAGGCAGATGTCATACCTGAGTCTCTATCAAATTAGCTTTTACCTATCATCTGCCCCACCCCAGTGATTCCCAGAGACCCTGCCCCACCACACTTTCAGGCACACCCATGCCACTTCCAGTGGCTTTTCCGTACAAATTGTCTGGCTCATGCTGCAAACTTTCATGAAATCTCTCAAAGGTTCACAAAACACAAATAAGCAGCATCTGATTTTGGTGTGTCCCGTACCTCTGGCTGAGCAGCCCTAAGCCTAGCACTAGCAACAGCCAGACTCGTTTTACAGATTGTCCTCTCAAGGTACCTCTAGACTAGTAGGGGCGGTGGCCATGTTCGGATTGCTTTGTGGCTCATACCAGGTGGTCCTGGGAAGAGCATAGGCTATAGCTATATGTGGCCTTCAGTGGGTTCCCTCCCAGGAAGCCCTAAGTCTGGTACACTTGGTGGTCAGTTTTGGACCAAGCCAGAACATCGCCTGGTCGCCTCCAAGGACGAGACACATAAAAGGCAGACTGGGCAGGCACTAGAGCCCTGCTAAAGCGACCCCTGCTCTTTAGGATCAGTGCTTGCACCACAGCTTCTCCACTGTAGTCACGGCCATTCCTTACAACCAATCAGCCTGAGGGTCAGTCCCTCCCACTGATGTGCTGACAGTAACAAAGGCTCAACTACAACATGAGGTCACACACGACCTTCACAAGGAACACACCTGGAGCACCCAGCTCTGGTGACCAGGGAGACTGTGCCACTGGGCCCCACAGGACACCTACTACATAAGGCCACCCAGCCAAGACTGGGAGACATAGCAGCTCTACATAATACATAGAAACAAACACAAGGAGGCAGCCAAAATGGAGAGACAAAGAAACATGGCCTAAATAAAAGAACAGAACAAAGCTCCAGAAAAAGAACTAAACAAAATGGAGACAAGCAGTCTACCAGATGTAGAGTTCCAAACACTGGTTATTAAGATGTTCAATGATCTCTGGGAGAACTTCAACAAACAGATAGGAAACAAAAAATTGGAGATAGAAAACATAAAAAAGAACCAGTCAGAAATAAAGAAAACAATAACTGAAATGAAGAATTAGAGAGAATCAACAGTAGATTAGATGAAGCAAAGGATCAAATCATCAATTTAGAAGATAAGGTAGCAGAAAACACCCAAACAGAACAGCAAAAAGAAAAAAGAATACCAAAAAATGAGGAGAGTTTAAGAGGCGTCTGCGACAACATTAAGCATAACAACATTCGCATTGTAGGGGTACCAGGAGGAGAAGAGAGAAAGCAAGAGACTGAGAACCTATTTGAAGAAATAATGATGGAAAACTTCCCTAACCTGGCAAAGGAAATACATATAGATATACAAGACCATGAAACGAAGAGTCGCAAACAAGATGAACCCAAAGAGGCCCACACCAAGACACATCATGATTAAAATGCCAAAGGTTAAAAGACAAAGAGAGAATCTTAAAAGCAGCATGAGAAAAGCAGTTAGTCACCTACAAGGAAGCTCTCATCAGACCATTAGCTGATTTCTCAACAGAAACTTTGCAGACCAGAGGGATTGGCAGGAAATATTCAAAGTGATGAAAAGCAAGGACCTACAGCCAGCATTACTCTACCCTGCAAAGCTATCATTTAAAATCAAAGAACAGATAAAGAGCTTCCAGACCGAAAAAAGAAAAGCTAAAGGAATTCATTACCACCAAACCACTATTACAAGAAATGTTAGAAGAACTTCTTTAAGAAGAACAAGAAGAAAACTAAGATAAAAAAAAATATGAATAATAAAATGGCAATACTACGTTATCTATGAACAATTACTTTAAGTGTAAATGGATTAAATGCTCCAACCAAAGACAGAGTGGCTGAATTGATAAGAAAATAAGACCCTTACACATACTGCCTACAAGAGACTCCTTCAGATTGAAACACACACACAGACTGAAAGTAAAGGGATGAGAAAGAGATATTTCATGAAAATGGAAACGAAAAACAAACAAACAAAAAATAGCTGGTAGCAATACTGATACCAGACAAAATAGACTTTAAAACAAAGGCTATAATAAGAGACAAAGAAGAACCCAGTAATCCCACTTCAGGGTCTTTATCTGAAGAAACCCAAACGCTACTTAGAGGGGACCTGAATATCCATATGTTTTCTGCAGCATTGTGTACAATGGCCAGGATATAGAGGCTGCCTGTGTGTCCATCAATAGAAGAAAGGATAAAGGGGAGCTGGTTCATATACGCATACACAGTGAAATATTGCTTGGTCATGGAAGGGAATGGGTTCTTGCCATCTGGAGGGTTTTGTGCTGAGTGTAGTATGTCAGACAGAGAAAGACAGATGCAATGAGATTTTGCTTAAATGTGGAATCTACGAACAAAATAAACAAACAAATAAAACAGAAACAAACTCAGAGATACAGAGAACATTTTGATGGTTGCCAGATGGGAGGGAGTTTGGGGGAAAGTGAGAAAAGGGAAGGGATTAAGAAATACAAACTGATTATTACACAGTAGTCATGGGGGTGTAAGGTATTTCATAAAGAATATAGTCAATAATACTGTAATAACTATGTATGGTGTCAAATGGGTACTAGATTTATCGGGGTGATAGATGGGTGGGGAGTAGGGGACAGGGTGAAAAAGGTGAAGGGATTAAAAAGTACAAATTGGTAGTTTCACAATAGTCATGGGGATATGAAGTAAAGCATAGAAATATAGTCAATAATATGGTAATAACTACATACAACGATTGGGTACTAAACTAGTTAGAGGGATAACTTCTTAAATTGGGTACTAGACTAGTTAGGGGGATAACTTCTTAAATTATATAAATGGCTAACCACTGTACCATACACCTGAAATAAATATAAATATTGAATGTCAAAATAAAGCGTAAAAAATAAAAAATGAATAAATCCCCTCAAACTTAAAAGTTTTCTCGAAGTTCCACATAAAAATGGCATCAATTGGTTACCATTTTAAAAATTGTTCAGAGATTCAGGTTAAAAGAAACTCTTTAAAAATGAATAAGAGGAATTCAGAAAGGAAAAAAAAAAAAAGTCCTACAAGCATTCCAGCTCACAAAGTGGAGCCTTTCCTTTCCCAGTACAATCCTCAGCCCTACTGTATCCACAGCTTCCCACCCCCCTTCAGGGCACAAACAGGTCACTGCCCAAGGGACTTCTCCTGATTGCTAGCTGACTCCAAATCCTCAGGAGCATTGACTCTGAAAACTCAAGGTGAGCAAGGTATGTGAAATAACTGGGGGCAGGAACGACCCAAAGCTATTTCTGCCTTTCGCCTTTTCACTGCCTTAGGCCCAATGTCTAACCAAAGCCCCTTCCAGGGGAGTCCGTTACTTCCCTCTTTTTTTTTTTAAATTAAATTTATTCGGGTGACAATGGTTAGTAAAATTACATAAGTTTCAAGTGTACAATTCTACAATATATCGTCACGTTGTGTGCTCACCACCCAGAGTCAGTTCTCCTTCCATCACCATACATGGGGTCTATTATTTTTCAATACTTAGTTAGTTTAGAGGCTCATATTTGCATCCTTGATAGACTTCACTTATAAGATTTAACTGGTTTTGACAAATGGCCCCAAATGTTTTCTTGTCTTGTTTGAACTGTGCTGAGCTGTCCTTCAGAGGAAGGAGAACCAAGCCCTTTTCCACCCACTGGTGGAATAATAAAGATCTTAGGTAATTTGTGGTCTGAATCGGGGTGTTAAAAATTAAGATTACACATGTATAGTGCTTTGTAAAATGCTTTACCGTCCATAACATTTTTAAAAATCCGTTTTATTTTTTTAACTTTATTGAGGACTAATTGACAAATATAATTGCATATATTTAAAGTGAACAGCATAATGATTTGATATGCCTCTGCATTATGGAATGATTACCAAGAACAAACAACACATCCATCACCTCACATGGTTAGCCCTTTGTGTGTGTGGAGAGACCGCAAAAGACGTACTCTCAGCAACGTCCACGTACACAATTCCGTATCATTAGCTCTAGGCTCCACACTCTCCATTAGATCCTCAGAAGTTAACTCTTCTTAAAATTGCAAGTTTGGACCGTTTAACCTACATCACTCCACTTCTCCCTCCCCCAGCCCCTGGCTATTCTGTGTCTGTGGAATCAACTTTATTGTTTTTTTTTAGATTCCGCGAGTAAGTGACACCATATGGGATTTGTCTTTGTCTATGACCTTATTTGATTCATCATTGCTGGAGTTCGCCCCATGTGACAGGAGGGCAGTCACAGAACGAAGTCCCCACCACTGACCTCTGACCCTCAGTCCCATGCTCTTCCCTTCAGCCCACACTCTCCTCACCACCTGCAGCAGTATACACACAGCATGGGCTCAGAAAATATGTGTGTGCATGTCAGCCTCACCTTCCACGCACCTCCTCGACCACTGCCATCACATAGGTTTGAACCCCTGGATCAAAGAGTTGTCAAAGGGAATAAAAAAATCTCAGGACAATATGACATACTCAGGATAGATAGCAGTGCTCTCCAGAGAAACAGAACCAATAGGAGGGGAGTGCGTGCGTGCGCGTGTGTGTATGTGTGTGTGTTTGTGTGTACATATATATACATATATATAGTTTTAAAGGAATTGGCTAATATGATGGTGGGGCCAGGAAGTATAAGACCTGTGAAGCAGCCTGGAAAGTCAGGCAGGATTTGATGCTCTGCAGTCTTGAAGCAGAACTTCTTCTCTGGGAAAGTGGTTTTTACTCTTCAGTTCTTCAACGGTTTGGATGAGGCACACCCACATTCTGGAGGGTAATCTCTTTCATTTAAAGTCAATTGATGGTCAATATTAACCACATTTACAAAATACATTCAGAACAATACCCTGGTTAGTGTTTCATCAAAGGAGTGGGAGCCAGAGCCTTGTCAAGATGAAACACAAACTATCACATCGTCTAAAGTATTGTCTCCATCACCTGGAAGGTGTAAGCTGTGAGGCCTGTGGGGAAACAAACATGCCTCTTCTCACAAGACACCCAGAGACAGAATACAGAAAGGGAAGAATCCCCCTCTCTGTGACTCAAGGGGAGGGTGACGACTTCCCATCGTGCCAGGAATCGCACAAGTGGACCTACCACAAAGGACAGTCTGAATAAAATCCCCTCTCCATAATGCTAGCCATTCACCCTCTCATGGCTGCCCTGGTGGCAAATATAGAGAAAATGGGAGGGGGGAACCTGCTCCCAAATGGCTCAATGACCCCAAAATCTTCTCACCATCCAGGCGCCTTCAAATCCTAGAGCACCAGTGAGCTAAGTCCCCATACTCACCCTCTGTAAAAGTCACCCAAGGATTGATTTTTCTTGATTAACTTATTGCTCACATTTGATAAATAACCCATGCCCTGTACTAGCACTTTCCTCTGACTCTGTTTATTAACAAATGTTTGAAATTTTTCTTCTCCCATGATGGGTACTAAAGGCACAACATTCAACTAATCATGCCGAGAGGAGGTCTCCAGCCATCCGCGGTTTTGCACCCACAGTGGCATTTTATTTGTCAAGGGCTGAGCGAGGCGGCACAGCTTTAGTGGAAAGAGTCCTGGTTCTGGAGGCAGACCTGGGGGTCACCCTGCCGCTGCCTCAGCCTCTGCGTGGCTTGGAGCAAGTACAGAACCCCCATGAGCCTCAGCACGAAGAGAAGAGGGTTTTCCTACCTATAAAATGAGAATTGTTGAGAGGCCAGCTGTGTGGAAAAGCACCTTTAAAGTATCAAGTGCTACATGAAGCCAGTCGAGCCACTTGCTGTTCTCGCTGTCCCAAATCCCTTCTGAGCCTTGTCTCACACTGCCTCAGGCAGCCCCTGCTTTGGAGCCTGTTCCTGTTACTATTGCTAGGTCCGTGCTACCAAAAAGGAACTGCCATGAAAAGCGACCCTTGAATTATGATCAAGAATTCTGCTGGTCAGACATTCAAAAGGGGCCCAGCAAGAATGGCCTCCTGGGCTCCATGTCCGAGGCCTCAGCTGCAAAGGGTCAAAGGCTGGAGTGACTCAACAAGTGGGTACGAGAATCACCTGAGGACCTGTGTGTTCACTCACACGTCTGGCTGTTGGCTGGGCTCACCTCACCTGGCCAACTGGCCAGAACACCTACACATGGCCTCTCCAGGGCACTGCTTGGGCTTCCTGGCAGCATGGCGGCTGGGTTCCAGCAGCAAGTGTCCTCAGGGATCCAGGTGGAAGATGTGTTGGCCTTTATGACCTAGCCTCGGGAGACACTTAGCATCGTGTCAGCCGCAATCACATCTCCACTCCGATCCATGGGGAAGGGATCCAGGCCACCACCTCCAGACGGGAGTCCCACTATAAGAACAGTATGTGGGATGGAAAATGCTCCTGCAGCCATTTTTGGAAAAGTCAATCTGTCAGAGGGTCTGAGTCGCTAGATGAGTGAACAAACTGGCAAGTGAGAACTCTGGGTAGGGATGGAACTTGGCAGAAGCCGTAGCCTTCTATTCCTGGTCATTCCTGGTTCCAGGTGTCCAAATTGGACCCACAGCAGGGAACCTGGTCAGCACAACATTCAAACCAAGAGTATCCTGAGGTGAGAGACAGGCAGCCTGCACAACGGCTCTTTCCTTCCTCTCTGCCTCCCCTGAGGTCCGAGTTAGTCTCGGTATTTACACCCCTCCCCCCCATTTTCCAGAATGATCCCAGCCCACCCTCTATGGGCAGTGCCCCCAGGGCTGCCTCCTTTGACGTATCTGTGGTATACCCTTGCTACTGACAGGGCAGCAGTGGCATTACCTAGGAACTTTCTAGAAATACAGACGCTCTAGCTCATCCTAGACATACAGAATCAGAACCTGCATTCTAACAAGATCCCCAAGTGATTCTTACGCCCATTACAGTGGAACAGCACCAGAGAACGGGAAAGAAAACTTGATTTGAAACAATGCATGGAACTAGGTTTCAATTCAGGCTTTGTCCTCTTATTAGCTGGGCAGACTCAGGCAAGTTATTGAACCTCTCTGAGCCTCAGTTTCCCTAATATGTAAATTAGGTATGCAAGTTACCTCAGATGGTGCATGTGTGCATGAGTGCGTGCGTGCGTGCGTGTGTGTGTCAGGGCTGGAAATCCATAAAGGTCAACTCTGAGGGCCAAGTACAGCCATGATCCGGCCCCCACCCCAGGCTTGGCTGAGGCGTCTCTGGAAGTCTCCCCCCGCCATGGGGTCCAGTGGGCTGAGTGGTCCGGCAGTGAGGTCAGCATTGCAAAGAAAGCGCAAGACCGAAGCGTAAGGCTCAGGGAGCCCCTCCTAGGAAAGAGCTGTCTCCTTCAGGGGGATGCAGGAAGCTTGCTCTCCTTTGGAGATGTTATCTATTTTTTTCTATCACACACTTACAGGAGTTTTGATGGTAGCCTTTGTTACTCTTTAGACTCTGGAAATTAGATCAATCCCCCCAGAATTTACTTGTGCTGGGAAACCTGACTCCAATGGCAGTGAGGGGGGCCCTGCCAGGGACAGGGGGCTTTGTGACAATTCACAGACCACAGCCCCAGGCGTGGTCCCTGTACCCAATGTGAGTCACCCAGATTCTGCCCAGGCCTGCCGCTCCAGGTGTGTGTGTCATACAGCGGTACAATCCTAGAAAGCAGAAGAAGAGCTCGTAAAAAATGTTACCAGGATATTAAAATATTCAGTACCTCTAAAAATTTATTTAAAATGTACACCAAAATGATCTCATCCTTCCCCCATGCTACAAGCTTTCACGGAAAGTAAACAAACAAACAAACAAACAAAAAAAACATCGTGAAATGATGAGAAGAAAGCTCATTTCTTACTCTATCAGTACAGGGAGCTGTAAGTCCTTCCTTAGATCTAACTTAAAGCCTTACTGCTTTAAGTATCCTGCAACTAACTGCCCATCACCACGAGCACACCTTCTCAGTGAGTCCACGGTGGGTTGTGGTTCCAGAAGACTATTCACTAAAGGGAAAAAGTTTCTCCGTATCCTTTGATTCCCCAGGAGGTCTAGTTCTTTAGGCTCAGGTGGTCCAGATGTGTTAAGAGTCTCGCTAAGCCCAGCAGCCTTCCTCCCCAGCCGAGAATCTAGACAATCACTGAGGCTCAAATTGCCCTTCAAAGATGAGCACAGTGGTTGGGGGACATTTGACTTTTTTGCCAAAGGAAATTGGCATCCAAGTTACCTAGTGACGTGGAAAAATAAACGCCAGGGAAATGCTGAACCACAGAGATCAGGAACGTTCTAGAAGGAAGATGTTATGGAAAGTGCTGCTGCTGCTAATTGCCAGGATAACCAAGCTTTCATCTTTCTTCTGGACCTTGGCCTTGATATGTCAACATCTAACCATCCTGGCGGCTAGCTGCCTCGTGTACTTTGGAGAATCCAATCCATACAATTCTATAGGTTCTGTCCTCCATAGTCATTGATTAAAATATTTAAAAACATTCCAACTGAATGTGCAGGCACTATGTAAATTTAATAGGAATAAATCTCTCACAGCAGAGCCACCATAACTAAGGGTCCTGAGGGTCACCCGAGTGTCCTTGGAGCGGGGACACAGAGGCCCAAGCTGGGCTTCCTCTGACTGGCCATGGGGCTGCCAGCCAAGTCCCTTCCCCAGCGCAGACTGTGAGAGGAACCCACCATCCCCACCTCCCACCTGATGGAGACACACTGATACAATGAGCTCTGAGTGCGTGGAAGTGAAGACAGGCTGTCAGCAGGTCACCCCTCAGCATGGCAGATGCCCCACGGGGGAGCCAGGCCTCCTTCTCTCCATCTGCCCAATTCACAGCTTCATAATGTGGTTACTAACAGGTGAGTTCTGACGATCGGGACCCCACAGAGCTGTGTGAGGGCCAGATCTCCTGGCCAGACTTGGAGAAGCCCATCACCATGGTAAGGTTTGCGCTTGGCCCTCACAGAGCTCGGCGTGGCTTGGAACTTATAAACAAAGGGCAAGGGGTCTCTGATAGTGGGGTGCAGGCTCTCAGGTCCCATGTGCCTCTAGGAAAGTGAAGGAGAACTCGCGAAATTTTCATCCCTGACAGCTGGCTGATTATGGGCTAAAATGTGAATGGGCCGAACTGACCAGGTCCCCCTACTGCCTCACCCAGAACTGCCTCCCCCTTTTGGCAAATTCTTCTCCACTTTCTGAAAATAACTTCACTGCTCAGTGTCTCCGTTCCTCTGGGGACTGCTATCTAACATTGCAAAATACCAGCAGTCCTCAAACCCATCTATTCACGTGGACATGCCAATAGGACAGCCTTCTCTTCCTTCTAGAAGCTTCTGTCCGTGGCAGAGTAGATGGAAGAAAGGAGAGGCGGGGGAGTTTGCATCACTAGGGACCCAGCATTGAGGTGGTTGGGAGGAGAGAGAAGAGGGATTCACAGCCAAGCCGAGAAGGTGCTGCTTAGGACAGATGGGGCCCTGGAAGGTGACACCTCTCCCCCATAGATAAGAGAATCAGACAGTGTGGGTACCTGCAAGAGGCCCCAGCTCCTGGGAACCACCCTGAGAGGTGCTATAACTCCTGTGAGCCCTTTCACACGATTGTACATATGGGTCTGCGCATGGGGTGATGCAAGAGGAAGAAAGTTGACACTGCCCACTATAGGAGTTTCTAACCAGGATGTGTCCATGGAAGTTTCCAGAACCCTTCCCACCTGGCCTGCCCCATACTCCCAGGTAGGCCCCAGCTCTGAGTTCCCCCCACCTCACAATGAAATGCCAGGTTCCTGTCCAGCTCGAAGTTCCCCGGCTCGGTTTTCATCCGCAGCTCTCCTTGGGGACTTCTTCCAGGGGGCTGTTACAGCAAGCTCATGTATACAATAAATGGAGTCACTCGGCAGCAGCTGGCAAATGTTTTCAATGAGTTGGAAAATCAGGTTGAATGTATCATGAAATATGGTGCTTATACCGCAGCCCAGACGTGTAGGCTAAGTGCTTTGTGATTAGGCCTGCCTTTACACATTCACCCTCCGTCTCTCTTTCTCCAGAGTTTTTACAGTTAAAAATCTGCCTAAGTATTTTATTAATATGTTGTAGGAGATGCTTCCTCAAGTAAATGGTTCTTTGCCTTAGGGGCCAATGTGATCTTTTGCGAACAGCGGGGTGTGTTGGCTTGCACAGTGCATGAGTTTGTGAGGGCATTCCTGTGTGTAGAGGTGTCGAATAAGTGTTTATTGATGGTGCCTACCCACACGGGTGTCACTGCACTTGCATTTTTGTTGCATGTGTCTTTGTACATCACACACACACACACACACACACACACACACACACATACACACACACACACACCTGGCCTCAAGAACTAAATATACTCCATTTTCAGCTTCTGAATATCTTGAGAGGCTATTCTGTCTAGATGCATGGACAGACAGCTAGCTGCTCTTGGACCTTCCATGTCACTTAACAGGGGCAACCCTGGTGTCCACACAGCCCCACCTCTGCTGTGTGGCCCTCAGAATGCTGGCGCCAACCAGTGTAACCCACGGAAGATAACAAGCAGGAAATCCCAGCTTTGAGCCCAGGAAGGGGGTGAAGAGATGACCCCCGCATTCAGCCCCTTGTGTTATCAGGAACTCTGCACACACAGGCTCAGTGACTCGCCCAAGGTCACACGGATAGGTCCAGTGCTTCCATTCCTAGAGCCCCCTTCTGTGGACAAATCCTTCCATCCATTGTCCCACTTGGAGTTGGTCCTAGGTCACTTCTATGAGAACAATGCTGGGCGAGGATAGAGGTTTGATCTGCCCTCAGGTGAGGACACCAGGATGACTCACCCACATATGTGGTCAACGGTGTCCCCCCAAGCCCAGCTCAACTGTCTTTCCTCTTTCGACTGCACCAACCTTTCCTCTGCTTCACTGGAGACAGAGCAGATGACAGAGCCACACGGAGGGACAGAGGAAGGAAGTGGGAGCTGGGGACACACAGTCAGTCTGCTTGGGACTCCCATTCCCTTCCAAGTACCGCTCTCTCCTGCCTCCCTAACCGGCACCCAAGAAACCAGACTGAGGAAGTGGCTGCGGTGGCGACGATTCTTTCTCCAAAGTCAGGAGCGCCCTCTGCTGCTCGCACGGTGAATTGCGGGCCCCGTCCCAAGTTAGAGTTCTTAGAACCAATCAGGACGCCGGCCTCACCCTAAGGGCATGGATTTACAGAAAAGGGCCGATAGAAATGAAACCAGAAGTCCATCCTTTTCTCAGGTGTCCGAGCTGAGGACTCAGATGGGAGGATGTGGGAATCTAGAAGAAGGAATAGGGGCTGACTTACTTCTTTGAGAGAGGGAACCCTTTCTTTTTGGATTTAGGGCAACAGTCAAGTTCCCACCCCTTCTCACCTTTGCCCTCTCTATTTCCAGAAGCTCCTCTCATGTCAAAGGCCAAGTTATGCTAACGGACCGAACGGCTCAAAAAGGATCCCGGGGGAGCCACAGCCTCTGTGAAGATTTGACTCAGTCACCAGTCTCCAGCCTAAACGTTCAAAAATACTCACTGGGGCAACGTTGAGCCTGTGTCAAAGCATAGAGTAGCGGCAGGAAGGGCACAGGACTGGGAAACATAGGATCTAGCTCCATTTCTACCGATTATTACTTATCTTGGATCACACCACATCTCTCTGTGCCTCCGTTTCCTCACCTACAAAATGAGCCTCACAAGACCTTGCCTTACAACTCAGAGGTGAGGGCCTGGAAAATTCATTTAGGCAACACATATGCTGCCGCCTGAGTGAACGGTGGTGATGGTACCCTGCTCGGGGTTCTTTCCCACAAAACAGGCGGTCGTGGTGGGAAGAGGTGGACAGAGCCAAGGCCGGTCTCCCTACACCTCTTCCCTGCCTGGACTTTGACTTTGAAATGTCGCTGGACGAGTCCATCTTGGCCCTTGACACTGTCACTGGACTGCTACCTTAAGGCAAGGCATTCCGAAAGATGTATAAATAAATAAAAAAATTTTTGGAGGGGGGGAGCAATGCAGTCGGTGAAAATCAGGAGATCCGCTTAGCTATCAGCCTTCTGGCGAGCAGGGCTGTGAGCCAGGGACATTGCCCAGAGCCGGCTCCAGGGGATCTCGCAGGAGTCCTCAAGGGCAGGAAGGAGCAGGGTCCATGTCCCAGGGACAGCATGAGGGCCCTAGGAAAGGGACATGGAGGGAGGAAGGGAAAGGACAGCTTTCCCTGAGTTTAGCATTTTCTGGGGCCAGCCCTGAGGTGGCTTAACCTGGCAGAGAGGTCAAGAGCACGAGCTTTGCAAGAAGCAGCCGTAAGGTGACGTTCCCTCTGTCCTTTGCACTTGGAACATTTACTGAACCTCACCGACTTCGCCCATATACTGGAGCCATAACAAGATCCCAATGCAGGTAAAGTGCTTCTCCGGGACGCAGCATCTCGTCAGTGCGCAAAAACTATTGTTGTGATTATTATTGTTGCGATCATCGCTGTCCTATCTGTCCCAGGCCCCTTACTTTCTGCATGACGTCCCCTTATTTGAATTTCAGTTTCCTCATCAACAAACAAACGAGAAGGATCTTTGTCCCTCCTTAGCTGCAGGGCTGCAGTGGGGAGAGGGAGAGCAGTACCCCAGGTGCATCTGCGGGGGAAGGTTCCAGAGGGACCCCAAATGCTATTGTGGAAGGCTAAATGTTCCGTGGCAAAAAGCTGCTGTAGCAATCTTTGCATCCACTTGATGTGAGTGGACGTATTACCGTAATGTCCCAGGGCTGCAGTCAGCACTGGGAAGGCTGAGCTATTTGTAACCACGAGACACATGAGCAGCATAAAGATCAAACGGTGGAGGGAAGCTCGTCTGGCTTACCTGAGAAAACAGGGCTATTTGCTTTGAACACGACTGGAATTGATCCATGGCCACCTGCCTCAGACACTGCTGGGCATGTGCGAGGGTGTGGGGTGGGGTGGGGAGGAGAGACAGGGTGATGTGGGGAGAGAGACAAAGGCAAGCAGAACACGTATCCTGGTCAAACTCCACAAGGGAGAGTGAACCCGGCTATAATTCCTAGTCCAGGGCTTTGTGGACGCTGAAAGTCCTGTCTTCCGCCTGTTGCTCTGAGGACAATAGCATCTGCCCTCCACGAAGCTTCCTAGACCCCTTCCAAGCTGTTCCTGTGAGCGGCTCCTGGCTACTTCTCTCCCTGCTCTTTCATCCAGAGAGACACAGAATCCCAAGGCAGCTGGTCTCCAAGGTTCAACTTGGGGTGTGGATGGCAGTGGGGTTGGTTTCCTGCACCGACTTGGGAGGTGGCAGGACATGAAAACACGATAGGCAGGGCAGCGACATGTCGAGACCCTCACGGTGTCCCCTCAAGGCGAGGGCTGCTTTTCGCTGCACCGAGCACTCCCACCAAACGGTTCCTCTGTGGTCTGGCAGCTCCTCCCAGCTGTCCCCATCAATGCCTCCCTTGATGTTCACTTGAAACTGTTTCCAATATTGGGAGAAGGGCTGAGAAGAGTATCCTCTGGTCTAAATCTACTTCCCCACGGGATGCCCCACTCGTCCTGCTTCACATTCTCCTTCCAGACCCTGGGGAAATCGCTGGGCCTCAGTGAGGTCATCTGGAGAGTAAGTGTAGCTGCCCATCCAAGCTCTCCCAGGATCCAACTGGCTCACTCCTAACGTTCGAACCGTCTCTGTTGGGAGAGGGAGCGTTGTCGAGAAGGTTCGAACGTAGCACGCACCCACACTCACACTCAGTGCTGTCAGTGTCACTTAACCTTCTCTCTCAACGTAGTATCCCTTTGCCCTGCCGACCAGCAAGGCCTGCGGCTTCTGAGTTGAGCTCCTGGTACTCACTTCTTTCTCCTCTCCCCCCACCCTGTCCAACTAGGAATTTCCTCCTGATCCATCTTCACCAGAGTTACTGCTTCCCTTCACTCTTGTCTTTTATTCTGGCAAAATACGCATCGTATTGGTCATTTTAACCATTGCTAACCGTACAGTTCAGGGGCATTCAGTGCATTCACAATGTTTTATATTATCCGCACTAGCTATACCCAGAAGGTTGTCATCGTCCCCCAGATAAACTCTATACCCATTAAACAATAACACGCCATGACCCCTTTCTATCGCTCTCTATGAATGTATCTCTTTTTAGGTGCCTCATACAAGTAGAATCCGATGGTATCTGTCTTTCTGTGTCAGGCTTGTCTCATGTAGAATAATATTTACAAGGTCCATCCATGTGGTAGCATGTGTCAGAATTTCCTTCCTTTCATGACTGAATAATATTCCATTACATGTATACACCACATTTTCTTTATCCACTCATCTGTCCACGGACACTGGGTTGCTTCTACCTCTTGGCTATTATGAATAGTGCTGCTATGAACATGGGTGTACTGATACCTGTTTTCAGTTCTCTCGTGTGTCTATATGGACATACCTAGGACCACAACTGCTGGGTCATATGCTAATTCTCTATTTAACTTTTTGAGAAGGTGCCAAACTGTTTCCCCAGTAGCTGAACCATTTTACATTCTCCCCAGCAATGCTCGAGTGTTCCAATTTCTCTGCATCTTCCCCAACACTTGTTATTTTCTTTTTCTTTTTTAATTATAGCCATCCTACTAGATGTTAAATGGTTTAATTTCACTCTTAACTCCTCTCAACACCCAAGATACTTGTACTTTTCTCTGATAATGGTCTTCATCTTATGGCACATTAAGCGTAAATAATGTTCTTTCAGACGGGAAGCAGGACGTGTGTGTGGTTCCCTCAAGGCTGCCATTTTCATTTCCACCCACTACCAGACGGTGACTCGAGTGGCCTGTGGTGGGAATAGCAGTTCTGAGCATGACTGTCTGCCTTTGAACTGTGAGGTGCCAAAGTCTAGCAATGTCGGTCGTCCCCCCTGAAAACCCACAATGCCAGTGCACTTGAGGACCGTTCTGGATGACTAGGGAAGAAAATAAAAAAGGATTAAACAAAAAGAAAGCTGGACTACCCTGAGACTGACAGGACAGGATCCAAGAGTGAAAACGGGGAGAGAAGAGAAATTGGAGGCGGGAACTAATAATCACAGAATCAAGCTCCAGAGAGGCAGATTCTGCAACGCTCCTTCTCGGCACCTGAGTCTTAGGCCTCACGGATCTGAGCTGGAAAATTACAGAGATTTTGCTACCGACCCTTCTGCTACCTGAGCCCCACATCAGCTCCAGTAGGCTGACGGGGTGTGGCTTTGCCTGGGGCTCCTACTGGGGCCAGAGGCAGCCTTGGGTGACCCCAAGAACCCCAGCCAGGACCCTGGCAAACTGGAGAATACAGCTTTTTGCAACACAGCTGTTGCACTGGGCATTCCCAAGGGAGCACGCCCTTGCAGGCACTTTGAGGAGAGCAGGCTACTACTTGAGAAGGAGAGCGTGGAAACGGGGCCACGGTGGACCCTGCGTGGTTGTGGTCCCGTTAACTAGTCTGTGGCTACATCCTTGCTGCTTCTTGCCCAGACAGCCATGGGATGGCGGGAGAGACGGATACTCAGAAGCTCCCTCACCCAGAGGTGGTGACAGGGAGACGTCTGGAAAGAGCCGGGAAGGATGGGAGTGAGGACAGAGAGTAGGCACACACTGGAGGCAGAGGGAGGCCTGGAGCACACATCACATGTATTATAAATCGACTGGGTAGGTCTAAATGGCAACGCTTTCCCCTCTCCATCGCCATCTCTTCCTGTCGCCCTGTCTCTCTCCCACTTACTATCAAAGCAAAATTTATGAAGGACTCGAGGCATTGGATAGTCCTTGTATTTCAATCTAACTTTCTGCAATCTCAAGTGAACAGCTTGGCTGCTTCTGCCTGTCAGGGAATTTAAATTGCAGATGGGATGGGGAGCCAGCCGCCCAGTGTGCAGACGCCCCTCTGGGTGCAGCCATTGCCTAGCAACTAGGCTGGAAGAACTTTATGAAGCAGCCGAAAGTCCCACTCTGGAACGTGCCCTTGGCATCTCAGGGAGAAGAGAAGGAGGTCCCCAGAGGGAAGCCAGCCAGGTAACAGGTCTGCTCATGGGAGGAACAAGGAGTAGAGCAGGGGCCGCAGGCGGCATTGCTCCTAATACCACGGTCATTCGCGTGTCCTTTGACACACAGAATTCTCAAGGGAATTTTGACATCCCGTGGTTTGGGAGATTGCTTTCAAACCCAACTGCCTCCCTTCTTCTCCAAGGTCCTCCACACCTCACATACCATTGGTGAGTAGAGAGAGATGGGAAAGAAAAATGCCAACACACTAGCATGCACATCACACACACACACACACACACACACACACACACACACACACACACTCATATTCCCAGACAGGCAAATGCATATGCTGTTAAAAACAAACCGCCCGCAAATACCCACAGCAGGCTGCAAGGAGAGCAAACCCACGCATTCAGCCTGCTCCTGTGTGGACCTCCATTCTCTGGGATGGATGCCTATAATTATGCCCTTCCACCTTGATCAGCATTGGTGTTAACTCAACAAAGCATTTGCTATGCTCAGCATCCTAGTCTGAAAGGAAAGAACACCCCAATGTGCATCAAGGCATATGCTTTTACTTCAACAACTGGCTTGGAGAATAAAACTATAGCCCGATGTGTCTGTTTGGCAAAGTCTGCACACACGAGTACTCCGTCAATTTTGAGGCATAACACACCCTCACGGAAAGATACTCCCACATCAGACGCACCCATCTCTCGCCTGTGTCTCTATGAAAATACATAGCTAATGGATTGTCTGGGTTCCTGTTATGGGTTAAATCATGCCCCCTGACACTCCAAAAAGAAAAGAAAAAGAAGTATGTTGTAGTCCTAGCCCCCAGGACCTCAGAATGGGACCTTATTTGGAAATAGGGTCATTGCCGAGGTAGTTAAAATGAGGCCACAATGGAGTAGGGTGTTCAATATGACAAATATCCTTCTAAGAAGATGGGAGGACGCCATGTGAAGGTGGAGGGACAGGCTGGAGTGATGCAGCTGCAAGCCCACAACACCAAAGGCAGCTGACAAACCAGCAGGAGCTAGAAGAGGCAAGGGAGGAGTCCCTTGCAGGTGTCCCGGGAAGCAGGGCGCTGCCGATACCTTGATGTTGGGCTTGCAGCTTCCAGAACTGTGAGGCGACACCTTTCCGTTGCTTTAAGCCATCCAGTCTGCAGCCCTAAGAAATAATACAGTTTGCTTTTTGTTCTTTGGTTGAAGGGAACCAGAAAGTCCCATTTGCTGACAGTGACAGCATGGGGTGAGATAGAAATGAGTCTGTACAGGAGAGACGTTGGGCCTTCCGGACGCAGATGCTGGCATGTAGTTCAAGAGCTCGAAAATCTCTGTGACCTGGGGCCGTGACACAGATATTGACTTCCTGGCTAAATTGTTATTTTCATTAAAAGTTTGCTCTGTGGATGATCCACGGCCCTTGAGTGTACTGTGGGGGAGCAGTGCTTTTCAGGGTGTTAAGGCCGGTGGAGGGCCCGGCATTCTTGCCCTCATCGTCCTCAGATCTATCTGTCCCATTCATTGGGCACTGCTCCTGTCACTTAGCTTATCCTGCCCCTGCCCCAGGGGAAGGAACATCATCCAGAGCCTGCACCACGCCGTAGCCTTCACTGGATCCCACAGAGTACACTTAATAGGTGCTCAATAAATGTGCGGTGAACCAACGCATGAGGCATAAAAATATGAAAATCATGACTTACACAAAGCCTCCTAGCGAGTCACCAGTGGAATCAGCCCTCAAACCCACTCGTGCCTGAGTTGTTATTTCTGCTGTATCATGATTCTTCCCATTCAACGTGGGAAGAATCATTGTTTTCTTCCTTTCACTAGCTCAGGGTATGTTCACGTCACGTCCCTGACTCATCTTCCTGGAAATCCCCCCCAAGTGGGTGTGATCACCACTTAGGGCAGAGACTGAGACACGGTGGGATCTGAGGTCTAGACCCGTGAGAAAGCTGGAAGTGGAGCGGGACACAGGTGTGAGAGAAAGGTACTAGACACCCGCATTGATGGAGCAAGTGACTTCACCTCCCCTGACTCTCGGTGTCATCGACCTGTTCAAAGAATGATTCACTCCTCAAACACTCCACATAGGACTCTTTGATCTCCAATTTCCCAACTGTGGCAGACAAAGAACAGTGTCACAAGTGTCACAGGTCCCCTCCTGTGGCCACCAGAGAAACCCCACAGCTGACAGCAGCTCCTTCAAGGTCAGTTTCAGAGGAGGCGACTGACCCCACAGCCCTGGGAACCGAGCGAGGCTGGGTCATCTGTCGTGATGAGCAATGCTCACTCCACAACCCCAGACTTTGGGGGCCTGCATCACATTCAGTTCAACCTCTTCCTTTTCTCCATCCTACGTCTCCCCCTTGCTTCAGAGGTGTCGATTCCTAGAAACCATCTTGCAGCCCAAACCCCACCCCAGCATCTAGGGAAGAAGGCCCAACCTGCAGACTTGCTCCTCTGTAGACTTTCCTTTTAATTGTGGTAAAATACACGTAGAACTTACCATGTCGACCATTTTTAAGTGTAGTTCAGTGGCATGAAGTACATTCATACTGTCGTGCAGCCATCACCACCATCATCTCCAGAACAACTTTCTCATCTGCCCCAACTGAAACTCTGTCCCCATTAAACACTAACTCCCCATTTCCTCCTCCCCCAGAAACCACCATTCCAATGTATGTCTCTATGAATTTAACTGCTCTAGAGACCTCATGTAAGTGGAATCATGCAGTATTTGACCTTTGCTGTCTGGCTTATGTCATTGAGCATAATGTCCTCAAGGCTCATCCACGTTGTAGGATGTATCGGGGTGTCCTTCCTTTTCAAGGCTGAGTAATAGTCCATCATACATACACACCACATTTTGTTCATCTGTCCATCAATGGACTCCTGGGTTGCTTCCACCTTTGGTTATTGCGAATAACGCTGTGCAGATATATTTTTATCTCAGACCATCTTACCCCCACATACAAATGCGCCTTCCTAGCCCCCTTCAGGATGACCAAGAGCTAAGAGGAAGGGGTGGCATATTGAGAACTTCCCAATCATGGCATAAAAAGGGGCAAATGCTCCAGCCCCCACTGCCTAAAGGACGGTTACCTGGGCTGAGGCACAGATGTAGACAAACAGACAAAGCAATATGTGTTTTCCAAGGTGCAAAAGGTACATAGGTAGAGACGTGAGGAATGATGGAAAAGCACTGGGGCAGCTCAGAAAGGGTTTGTGTCCTCTGTCTTTTCTGGGCTATGTTTCCCTATAGCACTGCCTGTGAGATTCCCTGCAGAGGTTACAGGAGGTGAACAAGGGGCTCCCCACTCTGCAGTGTGGCTTGACCAGCACCCCTCCCTGCACAGCCAGGGAGAGCCCCAGGAAGACTGAGATATTAAAAATAATAATCCCTGACCTAAAGAAAGAATAACTGACTGCATTAATTCAACAATTTTCTGAACGCCCCATGTGTACCAGGCACAGTGCTAGGCATATGTGACTTCGCCATGGAGACCACCCTTCCAAGAGCTAGGGAACCCCCTAACTGAGTCTCCAAATAGAATGGGGGCAGAATAACCCAACCAAGCAAAGTTTCATAGTTCCTCCACTGTATCCTTAGCACCCACCGCAGCATGAAATGGCCCGTGACGAAGCCTCGGGGGGACCACCCATGCAAGCAGGGACTTAGCTGCAAGTTGTCACCTTAGGAAGGAAGGGAAAAAATCAGACTGAAGGCATGTGAGCTCCCCCGCTGTGCCAGAAATCCCACTGCCTGTCACAAGCCAGACATGATGTATAGGAATAATAAGACCCTTTGAACTACCCATTAAGTGCTGTCAGCAAATCACGTGATTTCATTTTTAATATTGCACATATCTGGCCCCTGGAAAATAATGATGATGCTATCTCCACCCGTCTGGATGATAAACAAAGCTCCCTCCCATGCCAGGGAGGATACTCTCTTCTCTAGAGCTGCCTCTGAGCAAAGGCTAGGAAAGGAAGAGGGGGGACCGGCCCACTGAGCGTTCCTGGCCTTGGGCTTCACGCCTGCACTCTTCTGGCTGCCGTCACAGGTCAGGGAGGGCTCCTGCACACTCCGACCTCGTACCACCGGCCAACTCCCCATGGCCTCCTTGAGAGCATGGCTCCTGCATAAACCTCACTCGCTCAGAGGGACCTTCCCTGGCTTCCCTATGGTTCACGCTCCAAGCCCCTGCGTTGGCATTCTTAGCAGGCTACCTGTTTGCTTGTTCAGGCCTTCACTCCTGAGACAACGTGCCCTGTGAGGATCGGAACCGTGGCTGCCTCGTTCGTGATTCATCACATGGGCCTAGCACAGGGCCTGGCGTACGATGGGACCTCAGGAACGATTTGCTCAGTAACTTACTAGTAAATGCTCAGTAAACCCTGCTCCACTGAGTGGAGCCACATTTTCTAGGGCAATCTGCATGTCTCAAACATTAGTGTGCACCACAAAGGACCTGGAAGGGATGTTAAACCCACGGGCCGCTGGGCTGCACCCCCAGTTTCTGATTCAGTAGGTTGGGGGTGTGATGGGGGAGAGACTGGATTTGCATTTCCAACCAGCTTTCAGGTGACTGCAATGCAGCTGGTCCAGGAACCGCCCTTTGAGAAGCATATCCCGAGAATTGCACCCACGTCCTGCTCTTCCGCCTTCTAGGCAAATGTGTCAGAGCTGCGCACATGAGTATGAGTAACAAAAGCAGAACATCCGACCCGATCTGAATGAAAAGATTTTTATCTCTATTAGTGGGGAAGAGAAATGGAGGCCAATCGAGGCAAAGTGAGGTGAGTTGTTCAGCGAGTTCTGGCAGAAATGGCACAGAACCCTGTGTACTAGATACACGGTTTCCTGTTCCAATCACTGAGCTGCACTTTTCTGACACCAACTGTAGAAATGAGTTGGCTTCCAAGTGGCTTATTAGAGAACAAATTATTCCCTGTTTTGCTACTCTTTCCATTTGAGTTAATCTGCAAGTCTAAAGTCCAAGCAGGTGCCAGAGTTATTCCTGCAACTGGCACCAAATTGCATTCAGAAAGCACAATTAGCACTTTGCTAATGTGTCTCCGAATGGGATAATCTACATATTACCCAAAGGCGGCCTCCGTCCCCACTGCACTTTACCTTAATGTGCCAACATACAGATTGCCCTGCTAACGGGCCTTTGCAAATCTCAGCATTTGCCAGGCAGCCGACCTGGCCTCTTCATTTAAAGAGAACAGGAAGGACCTCCTGGTGATAGCAATTAATAATCCAAGATGCACTCTTCTTCTTCCTTCCTCCTCTTCTTCCTGACCTATTCAGTCCACAAACCATCCTGGGGTGTGGGAGAACAGCCAGCACCTGTGCCAGGGCAGGGGAGACGCAGCAGCCCAGGATGGAGTGTTAGACCCCAAGTGGGGAGTGCAGGGCCCCCCACCCAAGGGCAGTTCAGCTTGAGGTCTGGAGCCCTGAGCACTATGGGAGGTTTCTGCACAACAGGGGGCTGGCATGGCGTGTTGGAGCTCCAGCGAGGTACCCACAGGGTCCCTGCAGGGGACAGCCCAGCGAGGGGTGTAGGCACCTGGGAGGGTTGGGAGGGGCTTCCATACTCGGTTTGGGGGACAGCCTGGCACAGGCTGCTAGGCCAAGCTGGATGAGGGGGGCATCCATGCCAGAAAAGGGCTGGTAGCACTGGAGACTGATTATACACCGGAGGGCGGATCAAACAAGAAAATATGTTAAAGATAACGGGAACCAGATTTCCCCGGTAGAGGAGGAAGCGACAAATATAAAAAGGAAGAAAATTAAAGTGAATCCTGAGGTGTTAGACTGGAATTTGGCATATCTATGTGAACTCATGGCTGTGAACATATAAATCTCTAAATGCAGATGCAGCTGTCCGTGTGCACACACTGTAGGTAAAGGCACATATAGCTACTTCTCCACTCTGTCCACCAAGGGGACCTGGGAGCCACCCCTATCCCAAGGAGCGCACGAGGCTTGCGGAAAGCGGTTTCTGAACCTTTCTCCGCTGAAAGGAGCCCGGCTCCTTGGGAAGTGGGCTGACTGCACACGGGGGCAAGGAACGTACGAGAGGAATGTGGGATAGCTTAGTCTTCCAGAGTAAGGAAGTACTGCAAGAATGGCGGGGCCTGTGAACAGGACACAGAAAGCAGCTTGAAAGGACCCCCCTGGGCATCTCTGCGCATCCAAATCAATAACGATAACAAGTTCCAATCCACTGACTCAAATAAGAAACCACATTCCTGATATAATGGAACAAATTGAAGTTTGATCAAGAACGGGATATTGACCGAATCTCAAAGTATGTCCACACACAGCTATTTACAAAGGGGAAGAGAGACACTCTGTGGTGGCGAAGGCTGGCAGACACCACCTTAAGCAAATATCAGTAGATCAGTAGAACTGGGACAAATCAGAATCAGGTGTCACCTGATAAGACGCAATGAGAAGAACACATCACTTCCTTCCGTGACACTCCTGCTCAAGACTGTACAGTGTGAGTCTTATCATGAGGCTTTATCAGACAAACCCAATGGGAGGACATTGATCAAAACAGTTGGCCTGGAGTCTTCAAAAGTGTCAAGGTCTTGAGCGTTTAGAAAAGACTGGGGATCTGTTCCAGATTGGACACTACGGAGACACAACAGCAAAATGCAGTGTGTGACCCTACACGGGATCCGTGAGCTAGAAAGGTCATCCCTGGGGCAGCTGGCAAAGCGTGCCCAGAGTCTGAGGATTAGATATTAGCATTGAATCAGTTCATTTCCTGCCTTTGATGATTGTTTATGGTCGTGGAAGAGCATGTTCTTGTTTGTAGGATATTTAACAAAAGTGTTCACTGGTGATGGCCATCCCGTTCTCTGAAATCGTTCAGGAAAAAGAAAGGTGTTTGCACTGTACCCGCGGCTTTCCGATGACTGAGATTGTTCCCAATAAACCATTCGAGAAGCGACAGCAATGACGACAGCAAAAGACTTGAGTCTCCTTCAGCCAACATTGTCTGGTCATGCTCTCGATGAGCTCAGGCTGCTGGGGACACAGAGTGAGTCAGCCTCGCACCCCTGCAGTGAGGGCATCATCGTCCTGCCCCCCATTTTAAATACCCTGAGTGGAAGAGTGTGTGGAGGCGAGGTGGGTGGGCTCTGTGCCCTGCTGGAGCCCTGCGTTGATTCTGAAAAGGGATTCAAGCCACTCGAATTGGGAAGACAGACAGAAGTCTCCATCACTGACGTGAGCTCAGGGTCCTTGGGCAGGAGAGCAGTGTCCTGGCTTCCCGTCCCCTGGGTGGTCCTCATGGGTGCGCTACTCTCTAGGATCTTCCCTAAGAGGCTTTGCCTCTTCTTCTTCCTCCTCATGAGGAAGGCTGGCAGGGCAGTACTGTATATGCTGGAGCACAGACTGGAAAGCCGCTATGTTCCTCTTCGGGGTCTGACCTCCTGCACGCCAAAGACGAGAAGCCTCTTCCGGGGTAGACTTCAGTTCACACCTGCGTGTCTGTGTGCCGCAGTGTAAACACAGCAAAGACTAACTACCTGATTCACACCCAGAACGGGGTGAGAGGTCTGAAAACCATGTCATGAGAAGACTCAAGAGAGACGGGCTAGCTGCCCTTCAATACTTGAGCAGGGGTCCCTGGGAGAGACCTCACCTAGTTCCAGGTCAGGAACGAGGACCCGTGGTAGAAGATGAAGGGAAGCGGAGTTTGGCTCCACATAAGGAAGGCACTTTCTAATACTGGATCTATCCAACACGGCCCGGTGTTCTCTGTGGTCTGAGACCCTGGGACTGTCAAGCAGCAACACTGAAAGTCCATCTGTGAGGGGAGCTGCAGCAATGAACCCCTCCATGTTACGATTCCAGGGCAGACCAGGTTATCTGGACGTGGCTCGGACCAGGGAAAGGAACCAAAGGTTCCGTGAGCAGAGAGAAGATGGACATTCCTGGGTTTTGCTTAAGCCAGTAGGACAATCCTCCTGAGCTGGAACCTTTCCCTTCTGAGCAGCACGCCCTCTGCCACCAGGCCCCAACTTTCCCAGACTTCACTGCACCTCGGTGCATTATATTATCTGGGACTCTGTGACCTCCCAGATGTGTGGCTTCCTCACCACCACCACCCAAAGTTGCCCCCTAAGTCCAGTCTCACCTGTTCCCGAAGACATCTGGCCTCCCCCAAAGCAAGACGGCTCGCCTGCCTGATGAAGCCATGGCCCCATCGTTCCATTACCACCTTGTCTTACTTTGACCCATGACCCACTGTCCTTTCTGTCTCACAGCGGTGAGCAAGGCTCAGGCTTCAGGTTACAACTGCTAAGTGGAACAGGAGAGCAAGGCCCTTCCTCCTACTTCACCAAGAAGACCAAAGGACCTCTGAGACCTTGAAAGAAACAGTAGGGCGCTGTAAGTTTCGCCATTCCCACGTTTCACTTGGAGACCAAAGTTGGGTCAACGTGCAAAGTTTCCATGGGAAAAATCATCAGCCGTTGCCAAGTCCAACATACACACATATACAAGATGGTTTCAAATTTTCATTCATTGCTTAGGTTGAACTGATTAAAAGAAGGAGACACAGCGATTTGAGGAAGGCAGGGGACAGGGCCTCTCGATAGCACATGAAGACGATGTTAGAGCTTATTGGGCTGTCACACTGGCCACCTTATTCCCCAGGGGCCTGAGGGAAGAATTAGAGTGGGGAGACCTTCTTTGACATTTGATGTTTCAATTTCCCATGACACCTTACGCCGGTTAAATTTACACCTGAAATCTATGTAACTTTACTAACAATTGTCACCCCAAAAACATTTTTTTAAAAAAAAGAAGAAATTGTGTAGAGCATGGAGAACCCATTGCTCAACCCCTTGCAGAGCTAAAATTGGAATGAAAAAAACTGTCACCATATGCTACCCTTTTCTTAATGTCTTCAGTTGAGGCTTAGTTAATTTTCAGCATTTTTGTTTATTTGTTTTCTAATATACACATTAAATGCCATAAATTTCCTTTGAGGTACCATGTTGGCTACACATGTCTTGAAATGTGAAAAAACAAAAACTTCAGCTTGGATGCAATCCCAAGCCCACCCAGTGGCCAGCCCCACCCTTCTCACACCCCCACTGCGAGTTTTAAGGGACGCCTGTTCATTTTCATGACTCAGCTTATACCCCAGCCAGATCCACTGGCACAAACCACTTTTACATAACCCATGTATTCACGTCACTTCTAGTGAGCAACTTTGTGCCTCAGACTTTATGTAGCAGCAAAGCCCAAAGTTGAGAATAACTGACAGCCAGACGTTTTTTTGTTAATTTCTGGAAACCATTCTTAATGTACTGTATACGTTTTCTGCCACACTGCATGTTTCGCGGTACTGCTCACGGATAAGCCCTCTCTGTGGTGTCATCTGCCTGATGTGGAAAAGCCAGTGAACAAGGACGGTGGGCTGGGCTGGCAGCCCCAAAACCTGCTACCTTCCTGGTAATCTTTGCAAAATCCCCTCTAACTTCCGTGCCTCTGTGATCACATCTCCTCTACGTACTTGACAGGGCAACGGAGACAAGATCATGAATCGTGGCTACGAAAGGGGTCAGAAAAACAGGAGGTGCCTTAATTGATAAAGTGAAGGGTCAGGGTTAGAAATTGGGGTCTGAACACGGGGCTGTAAAGCAGACGGAGCTTTGAGCCCTGCTCTGACCCTCACTTTTCCTTTTACAGGAAAGAAAGTGGGCGCTGTGAGGGGTCATGGTGGCAGGGCAGTGAGGTCGGGATGAGATAGTGAAGACCCATCCCATACTTCAATGCCCACCTAATGGCCATCTAGTCTCTGCTTGATTATCTGCATTGACGGGGAGCTCACATCCTCAAAGACAGTGCCTTGTACCTTTCAAAAGGTTAGGAGATGTTTTAGAAGTATGAGGAAGGGGAGGAAGTTTCTGTGGCCTTTCTCTTCCAACCATTGGCTACTGTGATACTAAAGACGCACCCCTTGGATGGCATCTGCTCCCTTTTCTGTACAGCAGTCAGTCAGCGAAGTTGTCGCCTATAATCTTTCTCCAGTCCGTGCGCCCCTGGTTTCTCTGTTCGCCCCTCACATGGGTCTCTTTGTCATCCCGGTCCCCCTCCAATCAGCATGCTCTAACTTGTCCAGAACTGGCGCCCCGCTCATCGACTTGGTGTGGCCTCCATGTCCCCTGGCAGCTGCCAGCCTGAGCATTCAGGCCTCTTCAGTCACCTTCAGTCTGAGCAGCTCTTTCAATTTAGCAGTAAGCCAGGAGTCAGGCCCGGACAAGTAGAGGTCCATGTGCTCCCAGCCCACTGGGGATACCTGGCAGACATGTCAGGCCTTGAAACAACCCAGAGGGGCACACACGGAGCCCAAGGCCCGGCTGGCACTCCAGCAAGGAAGCAATTGTAGAAGATGGAAAGAGAGACGCGTTGCCATGGTGACTGTTGGGCAGCTTAGGCTATTGGAAAAGGCACTGGCAAGTTGCGTGGTGAGACACAGGAAATCATCCACGGCCACTCCCCGGACCACCAGGGGCATGAGCAAGTCAAGCAGTACCTGGGCTGTTTGTGCTGTGGTCCAAGAGGAGAGGGGACAGGGCTGTATCATTCACACTACAGGGGGTGTTCAGGGTGTGTGTGTGTGTGTGTGTGTGTGTGTGTGTGTGTGTGATATCCCTGATATATTGTGATATGTGTCCATGTGCAATGTGTGTGACATATGTATGATGTGTTTCTGGGTATATCTGTGCATGTCGTGTGTCCATGTGTAATGTGTATCTAGGTGTGATGTGTGTATCTGTGTATGATGTGTCTGTGTGTCATGTGTGTCTGTGTGATGTGAGTCTATGTGTATCTGTGTGTGACGTGTCCGTGTGTAATGTATATCTGTGTAATATGTGTATCTGTGTGTGTCTGTGTGGTGTGTGAGTCTGTGTGTATCTGTGTGTGATGTGTATCTGTGTTGTGATATGTGTGAGTCTCTGTTTATGAACTGACGCAGCAACGATGTCCACTTAGACCCCTTTCTTTTTAGGCACAGCAGCAACATTAACTCGGAGCAGCTACAAGGTGACGACTTCAGGCTGAGCTAGTCCCCTCCCCTCCTCACCTGGTGGTGGCACTTTGCAGGCACCTCCCTGAGCACGAATCACTTGTTTACGCATCTGACTCCCCCACTGGAGCAGCTCCAGCCCAGGGGCTGCATCTTGTTTTTATGGCCCTGATTCCCAGCACCATCCCTGGCACATTGTAGGTGCCCAGTACGTGAGTCTGACTGAATGAATCCCTGCCAAGGACAAGAGCAGGGGGTTTGGACTTAACATAGCCACGTGCAAGTACAAGGCTTAACTCAGGCAGCATCCACGGCGTCCTTGCTGCACTGGGGCTCAGTGCTGTAACGTAGCCTTAGAGCCCCAAGCCTCACACCTAGTCAGGGGAGCAAGCAGACTGGGGCCCTCCTTCCCTTGGGGCAGGGACACAGCAGCAGAGACAAGTGTGACGTGTTGGTCAGTGAGAGGAGCCCAGAAGACCTCCATAGCAGGCTGTCCACTTGACAGGTTATCGAGGGAAGGGCTGGTCTTATTCCTCGCTTTATTTAGTTGTTTTTCATGTACACACAGTTCAACCCATCTTTGGAGAGGATTGTGTAACTACAGTGAAGATACCGAACTCTTGCATCACTGGTCTGTTTTGCTAAGGAACCGCCCACATTTTATCCAGCCCATTTTTACTTCATGTCCATTTTTAGTGGAGACGTGAAACTGAAAACTCAGTTCCTTCCAGTAGCTTATTCAGACTCACCCCTCCTTGAAGTCCTATTTGATAGGACAACCCAGAAAGGCAACCCAGAAAAAAGAAAGAAGATGGGAAGTACACCAACTAACCCTGAGAAAGAAGAGGTGTTTTCCTCTCAAATTCCACCTTTAACTGGGAGAACTTACAGGCCAGAGAAGGAATCCCATGATTCCTTCAGCACACGTGCGCTCCTGAAAACGTATCCCTAATTCCAATTTTATCAGGCAATCTATCAATCTTTGTTTCTGCTGGTCACCAACCCTCGGCCCCATTTCCCGCCTCTTCCCTCCCACCCATCCTGTTTTGAGTGAGCAGAAAAACTCATAAAATCACTTACAAAGAAACTTAAATGTAATAGAGAAATTGCCATTATTTAGAAGAAAGCTTTTAAAATATTTTTACAGTAATGAATATTTCCCTAGGAGAATGAATGTTTGTGAGCATTTTTTAAAACCAGAAAAGATTCAAGTGTGTCCATAATATTCATTTACGTTGCTCTTCGGAGCAATTCCATAAGCTATTGCTGATTCCTTCCAAGTTTCTCGCTATTGCCCTGGACACTTGGAACTCTGCTTCTCAAACTGCCTTCACAATCAGTACAGGAGCCATACAGCCTCATTTTTTAACTCACATAAGTTTTTGTGAAATAGATTTTCCCCTCCCCAATACTCTAGAGCTGGTCTCCCTTGATTTTCATTCACCTCATATCCAACCTCAAGGTCAGGAATAGGGCAATCAAGCATCATTAATTTGAAATCCAGGGTTTACGAATAAGAAATAATTCAGACAAGTAAACTTTAGCTGTACAATTAATTGCTCTCAAGGAGGGTCTCTCTTAAGCAAACTGATCATATATGTAAATCAGAAGGGAACTATGTAAAGCTATGTCAAAGAACAAACTTCTCAACTATTATCAACTCTACCTTAGATTAAAGCATGCTTTATATAACATATTTGTATGTTCATTATACATTGCCTTTATTAACCCACAGCATCCCTCTATGGACTTGCAGGAACCTTCTTTGCTGACCTACCTCCTACGACTTGAATGCAATAAAGTTGCAGTTCTTAAAAATGATCTCATAACTCAGACTTTTTTGCCATGCTCCAGCAAAGTCAGACCAAGCTACCTCAAATCAGTCTGAATTAATGATGTTTGATTGTACTACATTGAACCACATGAAACCAGTGATATTTAACCTTTTGTTGTTTTTTCTGGCCTTTAGAAATGGCGATTTTATGTGGTTCAATCTAATACAGCTCTTTTCTTGTGCTCCTTTCCAAGGAACCAAAAGTATTCTACATTTCCATGATTTCTTCATACATTTTAAAGATACAAAAAGGAGAGTGGGATTGAATGCCCTAGACACTCAGTACACAAGTACAGAAACTGGGAGATTTAACAAAAGAAAGTCATTCAAAACACAACAGCTGCAAACTGGGATGAAAAGAGTACTGTAACAAAAATAAACAGAACTTAAAGAAAAAAAGAAAAAAAAACCTGTTTCTGCTGCTTTCCCATCATCCAAACTCACGCCCTGTCCGTTAGACCAGTTTGTCCTGAGCAGGTGGTGGGCAATCTAGAAATCACTTCCAGAGCAAAATATATCTTGTCTGCTCATGAGTGTCATCCATCAGAGCCCAAGAGTGTCTGACTCTGTGAGGGGAAAACTCCAACATAAGACTTCTGAAAGGCCTGGGCTGAGAGGGGAGCAAATTAAAGTTTAATCGAATGGAACCTCAGGAAATGAACAAATGTAAATTAGAACCAAGAAACAAAAATTATGCTCCTTTTTACAGGGCTCCTCATTAGCTCATTGGAGAGCATTCTGAGACTTTGTGTAAGGAACGCAGGGATGTAGAGACTCAAGAGTGTGAGAATGACCGGTCTCTGCGTTCCGGGCAAGGAAATGGACTTGTGCTGTCGCAAGAAGGGTTTCTGATGATATTAAGAACTTCCTGGGTTGTGCAGGTTCGAAGCGACTGGGGAGCGGGGACAGCAGCAGACTGAAATGTCTTTGTCAGGAGGTGGTACAGTAGAGGAGCTCTACTTTGAAACACGAGGGTTGATTCTATCCCTTCTGCCAGAGTCCCTGGTGGCGGGATGACAGATGGGTCCCCTCTGCCACAGGGCATCTGTTAAAGTAGCTGTGACAACTGGGGAGGCAAGCAGACAGGCATCAGACGTTAGCTAACTCTGCAGGGCTGGGAAGTGCCTGCAGCCCTCAGGAGAGCCCCTCCGAGACCTCCCTGCCCCCAGAAGACCCTGTCTGTAGGAGGCAAAGGACAGGTATCTGCCACTACCAACCGCCCTCAACGCCATACGTCCTGAAACAGAGGCAAGCGCTACCTGAGGGGGCACCTCTTCTGCAACGTGAGGCAGGGGTGCAGGGGGAGCGACTTACGTTCAATTTATTTTTAACCAAGTGACACACAGACAGGGAGAATGAGGGAGGCTTGCAGCTGTGTGCTTTCCCCACCCCTCCCCCAGGCCCTCCCCACAAGACAGCTCGAATCCACATGCCCCACGTTATAGAAAGGGGGCACTTCTCACTGCTGCACAACCGAACAAACCTGGCACTTGAGTCCCCACCTCCCAGTGACTTGGGCACCGAGTGGTAGTTTATGGCAACAGAATTAATGTGGCTCTAAAGGTAATTTGAAAGCAACAAGAGTAGCGAATTATCACATGAAAATGCAAATTGTTCCTTATCTGGGCTGCTCCTCAGATGCCGTGATTCATCATTGAGCGTTCAGCTGTACTTCCAAGAGCTCAGTGAGAAAGGTAGCAAGGCAGGGCCCAGCCACATTCTGCCTGGAGAGATTTATAGCTCCTTTTATCCAGATGTAAAGCACATGGTGTTGGAAGGGAATATTAAACCTATAAAACCTCAATCTATCATGCAGTCTTTATTTGAGGAGGGCCAAAGGACACGCAAGCATATACTTCCATCCCCCAAATTTCCTCTCTCCAGAAATGTACGCAACTTTCATGCAATTCACCCTTCACTTTACCTTCTTACCCGAGTCAAGGCAAACTCTTTCATCAGTCTGTCCATTCATCCATCCACCTACCCACCCACCCACCCATCTTTCCAGTGTGTCTTTCATTGATTGACTCATTGTTGGTGGGGGTATTGAGGACATCAGCCTTTACTGCCAACCACATACACAGTTTCTGATTAGGAAAAAGGCTCCAAGTGAGTTTCTCACTTTCTCTTTTGCTAGTATTTGTAGAGGGCGCTTGTTAAAGAGGAGACACAAAACGTGAGAACTGGACCAGGGCTCAGTGTGTGACCAGAACATCATCATGTAAAAGCTGGAACTCAAGGGAAGCTATCCGTTCAAGGGGTCAGAAGGGGACCCCCATACAGGACTCGCAATGTGCCAGCCCAGTCTCAGTGCTTTATGACTATTAATTCATTTACCGAGCCCAGTAGACGAGCATCATCCTGAGTCAGTCACTGACATACCACACTCTACGTCTGGAAACTATCATGGAGAAAAATCACTTAAGTTGATTTTCCTTAAAGCCCCTGAGGGGCATACATGCCGGGTCCTCTGTGGAGCCTCCGTACATTCTCCTGTGGAACAAACTAGAATCCCGGTGACTGGGCTTCGGAATGGGTGACTTTCCTGGCCTCCTCACATTCCCGGAGAGACTTGTGATTCTCTGCGTGTCTCTTCCTTGCAATACGAGAAGCCTGACCCGTAAACAACCACGCAAAAGGTTATTCCACAAATAACTTTCTGGGCACCAATGTTGTGGGGCCAAAAGTTCCTGCAGGGGAGGGGTGGGTGATAATCCTGGAAAGGCAGAGCTAAGCTGTGTTGGTTTCCGAGGCTTGCTGTAACAAACTGGGTGTCTTAGAACAGTCAAATACATCGTCTCACAGTTCTGGAGGCCAGAAGTCTGCAATCAAGGTGTCGGCAGGACCCAGCTCCCTCTGTAAGCACTAGGGAGGGATCTGTGGCAGGCGTCCCCCAGCTTCTAGTAGTTCCTTGCTTTGTGGCAGCACCACTCCAGTCATCATAGAGCAATCTCCTGGTATGCATGTCTGTCCAAACTTCACCTTTTTATAAGGATGTCAGCCATATTGAATTAGGGGCTCATTCTACCCCGGCATGACCTCATCTTAACTAATCACATCTGCAATGACCCTATTTGCAAAGAAAGCTACCTTCTGCGGTACTGCGGGGTTAGGACTTCAACTTAGGAGATTTGGGGGTACACAATTCAACACATAACACAAGCTAAGGGGTAGGGGCTTTACAAGAGACTGGCATGGGACTGCAAGCTCCAGTTATGGTCCCTTGCATTGGAAACATAGCCTTACAAAGCCCTCTGCCACTAGTTTTCCAGATCTCAAGAAACAATAGTAAGGGGCTAGGTGAGAGGCCCTCCACACGGGCTGCCTGTGAACATCGCAACAGCGAAGATACCATGCGCGGCATTTTCAGAGCTCAGATGAGCTGGCAGCGGCAGCTCATGCATCCTAGATGCAAAGATCTAGATCAGGGGTGTCCACACTTTTTTCAACGTTTTTCACCAAGGGCCATATGCAGTAAAATACACAAACAGCTGGGCCACTCACTCGAGGAGAAGTACGTATTGCCTCACCTGGTTTATATAAGTGAACTAAATATATTTTTAGAATTTGCTGCGGGCCAATTAAAAATGGATTGCAGGCCACAGTTGGCCCGCAGGCCGCAGTTTGGACACCCCTGATCTAGAACCTTACAAACTTTTTGTCTAATTGTTCTTTAGATTTTTGAGAAAGGACTATTGAAGTCTCCAACTGTAATTGTGGGGTTCCCTATTTCTCCCTTCAGTTCTATCCATTTTGCTTGACATATCTCGAAGCTGTATTTTTCTTTTTGGTGCGTATGCATTGAGGATTTTTATGTCTTCTTGGTGAATTGTGCTGCTTTTTCTAGTTTCATTATGTAATTTTGGATCACGTGTAGTCTTCAAGTGCACTAATCTTTATTTCTGTAGCATCGTACTCACTATAATTCCATGCAGTATATCTTTCATTTCAGATACTGTGTTTTCCTCTTGAAATGCATCCTTCCATCTGCCAGTTTCTTTCTTCCCATCAACAATGGACCACTATCTATAAACCCAGGTTCCATATCTCTGCTAACTCCAACCCTGACAAATTCAGTCTTCACTCCCTTCCCCCGTAGCACAGAGTGCAGGCTCTTTCCTTCCCAATCCATCTGTTCCTACCTTGATAACCCCCCATTGGGTGCTCCAACTGTCACTACCCAACAGTTCAGGGCGCAGCGCAGGAAGGAGAGAAATAGGGTGGGTGCCCACAGGGGATTGCTAAGATCGCTCTGAAAGAACCATCCCAATAGCCAATGCTCCCGAGGCCTGCAATCAAGCCCTGAGAACACATGCCATCCCCAGTGGAACTCTAGTGCAGGAAGCAGGCAGCTCCATCCCTGGGTGACCTTGGATAGGCACTTTCCTTCTGTGGACCCCGGCTCCATTCTATCTAAAATGGGGTGCACCATTTCTGGACCCTCCATGAACTCAGGGTTACTGATAGTACACATAAGATCGTAACTAAAAACACAGAGTTTGCTGGATGGCAAGCTGCTGACAACAGGGCTGAGATAATTAGCTTCCCTGTACGGACGAGCTGCAAATACACACACGCAGGAACTTTCTTTTCAGGTTTCCGGGCTGTTAAAAGATGCTGTGATTTCCCAGTTCACCCCTAGAGTTTCCTTGTGTTGTCCTGAAGAACAAGAGAGGGGAAGGAGGTGGGAGATGGGGCCGATTTATTCCACAGTTGCTATTTTAGAATTCAGAGGAGCCAGGCTTGTTGATTGCAGAGAGATTCTTATCTCTCTTCGGGCTCAATGAAGGTCACCTTCAAGTCTATTGCTAAACCAGACACTCCTTTTCCCCTCGTGTTCAGTCCAGATAGAACCTGTGACCATGACCTTTGGGGGGGGTCAAACAGGGTTGGGGTGGAGGCGGTGTGCTGTGCAGAAGATGCCCTGAGAGCCAAGAGAAGAACCCAGGTCTCAGGGGGGAGAGAGGGAGGAGGAAAAGGAAATAGGGTGAGAAGGATTTTGACGCAATAGATGTCTGGGAGGAATTTAACTAAGTAGTCATTGTTAATAATACCCTTAGGTGTGTTGGCTCTCCCCAGGGGACTGGGCAAACAAGAGGGAAGGCTTATAGATGGAGTCACGGATCTTCCACTGGACACAGCCACTACCTCCAAGGGAGCCATCAGGAGAATTCCCAGAGATGTGATGGTGCAGAAACAGCAGAGAAAGAGGCAATTCAAATGCTGACACAGGCCCCCCACCACTTTAGGAGGGAAGAGTGGTAGATACCACCCCTGAAGGAATAACGGGCCCACAGAGAAAAAGCTTCCTGGGATGAGACTCAGCAACACCTGTGCTAGATTCCAGACCCACATGCCAGTACTTTGGTCAAGGACGAGACCAGGATGGTGTCACCACTGAGACACAAGCTAAGCCAGGGGGCGCCTCGTTATTCAGCCGTGTCCCTGTCATTCTCCCCCTGCCCACATAGCCCTCTATTCTGCCCTCTCAATGCTCCCTGGGTGACCCCCACTCACCCCTGCGCCAAGGCAAATCACAGAGTGCCAGGCTTCCGGCGCCGGCCTTGGTGGGCCGCCTGCATGCTCCCCTAGCAGCTGCCCATCTCTGCACAGCGCCTCCCACATGGAGGGAGTCCCTGCAGAGATGACTTTGAAAGGGATCATTTTCATCCTGAAAGCAATGGGTGCTTTCTCATGAACCCACTTCAGTCTTAAAGTGTGAGGAATTCCATCTTAAAGCTCCCAGTGGGCCGAGGGAGTGATTGGGTTGGGGTGGAGAGTGGGTATTAGTAAGAGCTGAACTAGTACACGGGGCTTTCATTGACTCCATTCCCCCGGTGTCTCTGGCCTGGCCTCTGACAGCTAAAGGAGACGCTCAGGCTTGGTGGTGGTGGTGGTGGTGTGTGTGCGTGTGCATGTATGTGTGTGTGTGTCTGTGTGTTGGCAAGTATCCATGTGTAAGCTCAAATTTACGTACTCAACTTGCCCCTTGAGGTATCACTGGCCTTCAAGTGTGATGCCTGTGATGGCTGAGATCTCCCCAGCTTCTCAATCAAACTCTACCCTTGGTGCAGTAATGTGTCTGTAACAACTCCCACTACAAGTCAATAAAATGCCAATTTAGTTCCCTTTTCTTAAATCTTAAATCTGTGTAGTCCCTCTGCTTTCCCCGGCTTATTAGATCAAGCTCATGTTTACCTCACCACCACCCCACGTCCCCCAGCCCCTCAGCAGGACCACGTGCCCCTGAGCAAAGGAACAGAAATGCTCAAGTGGAGACTGACTGTCAGGCCCTTGGGGACTGGGAGACCAGACCGGTCAGACTGGTAGGGATCAGTTTTCTTCTACTCTTGGAAACCCTGAGCAAACCAGACTGCTTTTGTATCACTAATTGCCTTGATTTTTTCAAAATTTGATTTCCAGGTGAGTAGTAGTAAAATGAACTGTGTTCCATAGGCATTGAGAACCAGACTCTGATTCAAATTCCAGCTCCATCACTTACTAGCTATATGCTTTCACTTCTCTGGGTCTCAGTTTCTTCATCTGTTCAATGGGCATGATAACAATGTCCTCATTGCCAACACAGGAGGACTAAAGGAGTTAATATATGTAATGCACTTAGGCCAGTGGCGAGCACATCCTCAACGCTATAGTATCTATTTGCCATGATTTGTATTTCCTGGCTTCCTACTATCTATTTTCTCTTCAGCTCAGTTCCTGAATTGGAATTACCTCTTCTCCATTGGGTATGGTCTGGGTGCTAGGTAGTTAGAAGCGCCACCCTTTCCAGACAATGAAAGGGCTCATGATGCAAAACTATGCCATAGGCTGCCCCTCTCTGGAATCTGAACATCAGACAAAGAGACCGAAAACAACTGGTTGCAGTTGTGTCTTGACCGTGGGGTGGCTCCTTCCAGGCCCCTGGGTGCTGCCTTGGTTCTGGCCTATCCTCAAGCCCCAGTTCTCCAGCCTCCCTTCCAGGCTGGGAGCTCCCTTTAGGTGAATTATCTAGTTTGTTTCCATTGCTTGCAGTCAAGGAATCTTGACCCATACGACAGGAATTCTGGGCTCAGAAGCCTCTTCACCAAAAGGGCTTCTATCCTAACACCCCCCGCAGCCATTATCTTCCCTTCTGACTCCATCTGCTCCCTGACCTCTTCCTTGTCTTTTTTTTTTCCTGCAGCCAAGAGAAGCTAGAGGAGAAGAGAGCGTCCCAAAGGGTCTGGAGAGAAAGACCAGGAACGTCAAACAGCCTTTCTTTCCAGGAGGCTTGGAGTGCCAACCCCACCGGCTCGGTCTTCCCCTCAGCCGACCCCTCCTCAGTCAAGAACTTCCTCATGGTGACAGCAACAGTAGCGGCCAAGGTAGAAGCAGAAACAGGACAAGACAGCTCGGACCTCAGCCACCAACTGCAGGGCCCAGCTTCCAACACATAATGCTGACAGCAAACTGCTTCCTGCGTCTGAGCTGAGGAGTCACTCAGCTTGCATTCGGATCAGACCCATTCACCCGGGGAGTTCCTCTGGGGGGCAGGTTCCCTTGCCAAAAGTAATTCTCCTCACACTCAACTGACGACGGGAAGCCAAGTCACCATTTGGCAGAATGAAAGTGATGAACTGACTTTCCATGAATTGATTTTTGATGAATTCTCTCAGGGCCCCTGTGCCCAGAAGCACACTCAGAGAATCGGCAATCCGCTCTCCCACCAAAAAAAATTCAGGGAGTCCCAAGAGTCTACTCTAAGGGGAAGGCTGATACAGTGGACAGGAAGTCACCTCATATCTAGTGACCACCTACTGTATTCCTGGGAGCCTATGTATCACCTACTATGTTCCTAGGAGCACCTACTGTGTTCCTGGGAGCCTATGTATCACCTACTATGTTCCTAGGAGCACTTACTGTGTTCCTGGGAGCCTATGTACACTATCTCACTTCACCCTTCACAACGAGCCCACGGGCTGGCAATCCTGTCTTACGTATGGAAAACTGAAGCTTGAGAGGGAAGTAAATCACCCACGGTGTCTGACTCCAGAGCCCAGACCGCTCCTCTATGCCATGAAATCTCCTTGTTCGCCCACCTTTCCCCAAGCTTAGGCCAATGCCAAGGAAAAACTGCAGAGAAACAACTCTAGGGAGTCACAGAGCACACAGACTGCACATCAGAACCCTAATCCTGCAGACTTTCAGGACTATTAGAGATCAAGAGACCATCGCTCCCAGCAACTCCTAACTCACTCAGGGTCACACAGTTCCCAGGTGGTGATGACAGATTGCCCAGCCGTAATGTCACTTGCTTTCTTCCCAGCAGCACTGTCACCCATGCTTTAAGACTCATTTTTTTTTCAACTTCCATGTTACAATTTAGTAAAAGAAGGCTCGGGAAAGGGAAGCAAGTGTTTGACTCGGTGTCCCAACAAGGTTAAGACTTTGTTTTTCCTCTGAGGGAGCTTGTGACCTTCTAGCCCCAAATACTTCAAGCCTTTGGTCTCTGTGGCCTCATATATAGTCTTCTTTCCCAAAATTCTAAGGATTGAGGACCTGCCCATTGCCAAATTACCCTCCCTCTAAGACCATGGTTCCTATAAGCCCATTCCATAATCCATCTGAAACTCTCAATTCAAAGTCAGCCTGTAGAAGCATCCAGAGCAATTGATTGATGGGCTGCTGTCAGAGGAGACAGAACAGACCAAGCTCAGGGGTCTGAGGCAGCTGTATCATATGTCTCTGAAAGGCACACCCCACCCCCAAGCCACACCAGCCTCTGGGACTCTCAGCAGCATCTGTCCCCATCAAGAGCTACTTGATTTCCCTCCAACATCTGATGGCTATCAGCAGGGAGGGTGTCACCAATTAGTCCATCAGGGAGTGAAAGTCAGATATAAGGTTGCCATGGCCCTGGGACCCATACAAAAGTGTCAACATTCCATGGGAGGGTGACAGCCCCAAGAATCTGGAGCAAACAGAAGAGATTCTGGCTCTAAGAGACATGACAATGGCTAGCAGGGGTCCCATCGTTCTTTACCTCCGGAATGTTCTGTGAAGGAAGTTAAGTCCTATACACGCCTCTCAAATACCTCTCAAATTCCTTGCCTCCTCCCTTCTCCCAAGGCCACCTGGAGGCGTTTGTCCTCTCTGGGAGTACATCAACAGCCTGCTCCATGTTCTAGAGACTGTTTGCCTTCCCTGCCCACTGGGGGATCCATCTAAAGTGAAAGTGGGTTCAGAGTCATGTACCCAGTGCTGGGAATACACAAGACACACTGGTGTGTAGGAAGACAAAATTAAACTTCTATTTCTATTACTTTTTAAAAACTAATTTAAAAGAAATTAAGCTTTACTAATATGTAATATTCATCTTGTCACTGGCATCGCTGCTCGGTTCAGGGGTAAAGCAAGCAGCGGAGAATGGGGGCCCCGCACCTAAGGGGTTGACAGTGGTGTCCTCATTCAATCCTTCATTTTCAGTCCTTTTTTTTTTTTTTTTGTATATTCCACCTAAACTGCAGTAAACCAGATTAATCATAATCCTTGATCCATATAACATTTCATCATTAGTCAGTCATTCACTTACGTATTTATATATTTTGAACAATGCAATAAGCACCCATAAATCCACCACCCTAAAGGACCTTGCCAATAACTTCCACTGGCCGTGCAGACATTCCCCGTCCCATCCTCCTGCTGTCCCCACGTAAGGAAGTCACCATCCTGAATCGCAGGTCCATTGTTCCTTTTTAAACATGGTATTAACTCGTCCATATGTATTCCTTAAAAGGTTTTTATTTCAGCTGCTGTTACCGTAATAAAAGAGGGCTCTCTGCTGTATGTAATCTTCTGGGCCTTTTCTTCCCGTACTTAATATCACTTAGCTGAGATCATGCATGTTGCTTTACGTCACACGGGTTCATTCATTCTGACTGCTGCGTCATACTCCTTTTTGTGACTATGTCACGGCTTATTCATCCACTCTTCTGTTCATGGGCATCAGGCTTGTTTTCATTAATAAATAAACTTAAATTTTATTTTAAAATTTAAATGGAAATGCAAAGAGCCAAGATTCACCAGGACAATCTTGAATATATACAAATTTATATTTTTTCTCCAAAAGAACTCATATACAGAATATATAAAGAACATAAAAATTCAATAAGAATATGACAAATTACCCAGTAAAAAAAAAGGGGGGGGGGGGGCATACGTCTAAAAAAAATCATGGAAAAAGAAGTTCCAAGTGACCAAAAATATATGAAAAGATGCTCAACCTCATTAATCCTCAAAGGAATGCAAAATAAAACCATAGCAAGATACAACCTCATACCCAACACTGATGAAAATTTGAGTGACTGACAACACTAAGGGTTGGTAAGGATGTGGGGAAACTAGAACTCTCCAGCCTGCTGGTGAGAGCACCAGTTGGTACAACCACTTCAGAATACTGGCATTATCTGTCAAAGTGGAACACACATATACTCTGTGACCCACCAATTTTACCACGAGATATAGAGCCAAGAGAAATGGATGCATATATACAACAAAAGGCGTATAAGAATGTTTATAGAAGCACTATTCATCATAGCCGAGTGCCAGAAATAGATGTAAATACTGCCCCACTGGCACACGTGCTTTATACATCCTTCCGCTTACCTATGGCAGGATGGAAGAGAGAACGGAACTCGCCTCGCCCTAAAAGGGTGTGTGACCCGGGTATTTCTGAGCACCCTGGGCTATAGAGGAATCTGCAATCCTCTATTGTTAAAAAGTCTTTCTAAGAATATCAACTGATGGGGATCCAGTGCTAAATATTCATTCAACATCAGATTTTTCTTAAAAAGATTTAAAAAATAAACAAAAAATGTTTTTTGGACGCTAGGTACTCAACTTGAACTGGTGGCCATCGTTGTTGACGACCCAATACCAACATCATTCCTTGCGTGTCTGCTTGTTCACTCACTCATTCATGCACACATTCATTCCTGTTTGTTCACCATCCAACTCCAAATGTAGAACAATACAAATAACATATCTGTTATGTCCTTCACCTAACCTGGCCCCCTCCCTCACAGCTCCCCACCTCCGCCAGAGGTAAAAAGCAACTAAAATAAAAATCTTTCCTTTCAAGGGGTACATACGAATGAATTAATACTATAATAAACAGAAGTAAAGAACAATGGACCCGTGATGCAGGACGGTGACCGTAGGTGGGGACCGCAGGAGGATGGGATGGGAACGGCTGCATGGATAGCTAGGTAGACGTTACAATCAAGGTCCATTACACTGAAGTGTGTGCTTATTGTTCCTTTGCTTTATTTTCCAGGCATTTCACCTCTATGTGCCTGCCTAGCATTTATTTTGACGTTTAGATAACAGGCATTGCACTGTATAGAGCCTTCACAGACTTGCTTTTCTCCACTCCATGAGGTCACGTGCACTTCATTCATTTTCGCTGCTGTAAAATGCTGCATTTTGTAAAGATATCATAATTTATTTATCTATTCTTCATTCTGTGGGCTTTGGAATTGTTTCAAAACAGTGCTGCTTTGAATACTTTTTATTCATGTCCTAACACCCATCATTTCTCACAGCGATTGCTAAGACTATGATATGTTTCTGGACATGTATTTCTGGAAAGGTGATAATAATAATAACAATAGTAATGGGATTGTGATAGCTGACATTTGTCTGATGTGTTACCTGTTACAAAGCACTTTTAGCTGCATGAGCTAATTCAACAACTCTAGGCATAGGCTGGCCGATCGCCGGGTTGGGAAGTGACCAAACCCATGGCCTCTGGATCTTGCTCTGGGCATTATTCTGATCTACTTCAGGGCCTCAGGACTTCATTACCATTTCTATCACTGTCAAGACTAGTTTCATGGCAATACATCACTAAAAATGGGTGAGACATTTTGTGTCAGGGTATTTGAGGAAACTGAGGCATATACAGAGGCCATCGGAGAACAGCCAGGCCTGGTACCACCCAATGTTTCTTTTCCCCTTCTCTAGTCGACAGTGAGAGGTGCCAGGGCCTGTGGGAGGCCCCAGGAAAGGGTACCCCAGGATTTCTCCATCCATCAGGTACCCTTTCTCCTAGGATGAGAGTAAGTCACCCCTGACCCTTTACCATTGTCTATCTCTCCGGTTCCCCCGTCACCTCCTCTCGTGGGAGGCCAGGCTTGGTGGCAAAATGCCAGCCCTTCTCTGCTCCCTATCCCCCTTACTGAATAATGAATACCAGCTAAGTGATGGGCTGGTGCCAGCGACCTCCTAGCAAATCTTCCCCCCTGGCGCTTGGATCAATAACACTTAGCTGCTTCTTTTCAGCGTGGAAGGCGGGCAGCGTGGAAGGAAACCCAGCCTGGGCCTTTCCCCTCAGGGAGACGCTGCTCTTACGACCCCAAGCCCACCTGCACAGGTTCTTCCTGATGCCCCCCCCCTCACAGGGAGTGGGTGCAGGAGTGAAGCAGTGTGTCCTCAAAGGGGACCAATCCCCTCTCCATCTGCAGCCTAAGTCCCCCCACCTCCCACCAGAATGGGATTGCTCAACTCCATCTCCAAGAAAACGCTCTTGTCCTGGGAGCTCTGGCTTGACCAGCCCCCAGCAACGAACGGGAGACTATGTTCTACATCTGCTGCGAGCCATCGGCCGTCTCATAACCTTGAGCTGCTTGGTTTAGGATTGGGGAGGAAGAGAGGGAAAGAGGCAGCATTGTCACAGTTGGTCAGTTCAATAACCTTGGTCGTGCGCCGTGTCTAGTCAAGGCACCGAGGTCCAGCCTGGTACTGAGGACTACATCCTGTGACTTTGACAGATCATGACGTAGAGCGGATGGAATCACCACAGCCCACGCTTACAAAGCCCCTGGCTTATAACTGACTCCTCACAGTAACCCACATGGTTCGTGCTATCATCTCCACTCCAGAGATGACAACACTGAAGCAGAGAGGTTAAGGGACTTGCCTGCATCACAAGGTCATGGGCGGTGGAGCCAGGGACCGAGCGTAGCAGCCCAGTTCCAGGGTGCGAGGTCTGGACCACTGCACCCAGCCACCATCCACAGAACTCCACTCCCTGGGCCAGAGTGAATAGAGGCTCTGGAGGCAGGTATTCCTGACTCTGAATCCAGCAGCTATTTCCCAGTGATGTTATAGGCAAGCTCTCAAGCTCCCTATTTCTCTGAGTCTCCCTTTCCTTATGTGAAAAACAGAGGTAATTCTTATCGGCAAGGGCTGTTATAAATGAAAAATGAAATGAAGTAGAGTAGGTGTTCAATAGATACTAGTACCCTGATGGAGGGGCTGCCGTCCCTTAATCCTCTCTCCACAGGGGGCCTTTCTGATCTGGAACAGGAAAGCCACGCTATAGTTGAGGTCCTGGGATCACCTCTCTGGCCTGGTATCACAGCCTCTCCTTCTCTCGTCATTGTTTCCAGGTTCCTCTTCCTGACACTTTCCCCAAACCCCAGCCCTCTTCAAGAGTGGGGGGTTTTCACCCCTCCCCTCCTGCTGGTCCCTGCTATGGCACCAACCTCCCTGGCCACAGGCCCACCTGCCTGTGTAGACTTCTGAGGCCACTCTCCTTAGCTTGTGCCCTCAGTGGAGACTTGGCCACAACATCTGGGACACACTGTTCAGCGGATCACAGCTTAGATCTGTGGCCACAGGAGCTCCTCAAAATGGCATTCCCTCTCCCCGGCCCCGAGTCAAACATCTCCATCACAGCAGACCTGGTGCACTGCTTACATAATGCTACCTAACAAATCACCCCAAACCGAACGACTTCACACAATGGGAATCGTGGGTCATCTCATGGTTCTGCTAAGGAATTTAGATGGGCACATGGAAGATATCTTGTCTTGGCACCATAACGTCTAGCGCCTCAGCTGCAGAACTTGAAGGCTGGGAAGCTACAGTCATCTGAAGGCTTGACTGGCATGGGAGGACCCACTCTCAAGGTGGTTCAGTCACATGACTGACAGGTGGGCTCCTCTCCACGTGGGCCTCTTCTCAGGGCTGCCTGACTGCTGTATTAGATTTCTGGGGCTGCCATAACAAAGTCCTGTAGACTGCAGGCTTAAACACAAGTAAATGTTCTCCTAATTCTGGAGGCTAGAAGTCTGAGATCAATGTGTTGACAGGATTAGTTTCTTCCGAGGCCTCTCTCCTTAGATGGAGTCTTCTCTCTGTGTCTCCACATGATCTTCCCTCTGTGGATCTGTGTTTTCATCTCCTCTGGTTCTAAGAACACCAGTCCTATTGGCGTAGGGCCCACCCTCATAACCTCATTTTACATTAACTACCTTTTCAAAGACCCTCTCTCTAAATAGAGTCCCATTCTGAGGTCCTGGGGGTTAGGACTTCAACATATGAATTTGCGAGGCGGGGGGCGGGGCACAATTGAGCCCATAACGTGTATTCTTGTGAAATGGCGGCTGGCTTCCACCAGAATGAGCGATCCCAGAGACCAAGGTGGAAGCTGCAATGTCTTCTGTGGCCTTCAGAAGCCACACACTTCAGTCTGCACTCTCCTATTGGTCACAGGGGCCAGCCCCGGTTAGTATGGGAGGGTGCTACATAAAGACATGCATTGCAGGAGCCGGGATCTGTGGGGCCAGCTTGGAGAGCAGCCACCACAGCCGGGCAAGTAAAGGCGTGGCCCCATATGTAGCACACAGCAGAGGGGAACCAGTGCATGAGAACACCCCTCTGAAGGAGAAAACCCAGAAGGCACACAGGTACTCTGCCCAGAGGCTCCTCACCCTCACTAACCAGGAGAGTGGGTCCAGAGACGGAGCACGGAGAGGGGGCTAGAGGCGTTCCCTTCAAACTGTTACCTCTTGAGGAGTGAAAGCTTCCCTCTGTGGAAACCTGGCGTCAACATCCCAGTTGTCAAGAGAGGTTCAATTCTGGTCCCTGCTTTGTCCCTCCCGGCACATTTTGAACAGCCTCAGCCAAGTGTCAGGGCGGAGAGGACCAAGTCTCAGGGCCACGTGGACACAGATGAATAAGACGCACACTGTTTGCAAAGAGCTTGTCAGCCTCCTGCAGGATCCAAGCTACCTCAGCACGTGGCACAGAACAAGTGACAGACTAACAACGCACGAGTTAGACCGTGGTTGTCTATTCCCAGAGCACATGGAACATCATGGCCAAGGAGGGAGAGGTCCCTTTGTCCTGGGTAGATGTGACTTCAAAGCAGAACTGTGTTATTCCTTCTCCTGTATCTGGTTAATCTGCTGACAGACAGAATCACTGCTGACCACAAGGTCAAAGATCTGTGTCTGGGACCCCGGATGACTGGTGGTTCACTTACTGAGTCCTCACGAGCTGTGTGTCCATGGAGAGATGGAATGAGCTTGAGAGCAAGTCCCAGCATAACCTGGACTTAGAAGGTGCCGCTCGGCTCTGATGACTGCTGGCCTTCTCTGAATGGACACGGTCTTCTTACTGACCCAGTCCTGGAGTCGTAAATACAGTTCTCAATCCTCCATGGGGCTGCCAGCCTTCCCTCCTCCCTCGCTGTGTATTCCCGGGGCTTCCCACCCAAACACTCAATCCTCCCACTCCATTTCCCATCACCTAACTAAGCTAAAACTCACCTGGCCCAGGTTTTAGGGGCTAAGAGCTCATCCTGCGATGGAGCCTTCGCTGCCTCAGAATCATTGGTCCTGATTTAAATTCCCACACCCCCTAATCCTACTAGAGAAGGAGAGGATTTCTCCAGCCCCAGCTGGCCACATCTCTCATTCCCCTCATCCATCATCCCGACAGGTGGGCCCTAGAGAGAAGCCACAAGCAGGACAGGGATAATTAGGATCCATTAAGGAGATGAGGCTGAGCTGCAGGGGGGGATCATTCATTCCCCAGCCCCCTCTTCTAAACGGGGCCATCAGCCATGCAGAGTCTGCTTCTTAACCTCCTTCCCCTGCCTCCCGCCCCCGAGTTCCAGGGGTGGCTGAGGCAGCAGTGGGATAAATGAGCATCTTGAGAACAGAGAGGCCTGGATTTGAAGCAAGAGACCACAGACCACATTCCAACAGAGGAGGCAGGGAGCAGAGAAGGGGAAAGAAGGTCCCCAACAGGATCCAATGTAGGCGCTTGTTCCTGAGACAAGGCCTCAGTTGATGAACCCAAACTTTGCAATCCAGGCTGCTTTCGGCAGCCTCCCCACATGGCCCAGCTAGGACGAGCCTTTGCAGCAGCAGAGAAGGTGGCACCTCGGGTGCCTGGGTAGCTCTCGTGGCACTGTTTCTAGAAGGTCCCTGCCAGAAAGCAATGTGCTCCTCAGGAGAGGGTTACGAATTAACCTCACGGCATTCTCATCTAGCACCCTCCTCCTGACCAGTTTGTCAGACTGGCTTACTCCCTCCTCAGAGCCAGACTTAGATTTCTTTTTCTATTTGGATCACGTCACAAAAATGGAGTTGGGGGTGGGGGACACTGGCAGGTGGTGATGGGTGGAGCACAGACAAAGGGGTAAAACATGAGAAGCACCCCCTGAAGAGGAACGAAGGTCCCCTTTCTCCTAAAGCCAGGACTGACTCAGCTAGAGAAAGAATGGGAACAGTCAGTTGTCCCAGGATATTGGGCCAGTCCTGGAGAGGACCTGGGACTACACACGCCCACTCACACCCTGTGTGCACAAGGTCATGACTGAAGAGGGCATCTCCCAATCTTCTGGCAGTCCCAATCACCAGAAGTCCTCATAACCCCCAGCAACAGACTGGTTGGCCTGTCCCGGCAGCCCCTCCCTCTGGGGCAGTGAAGATGGACAAGAGCTCATCGACAGCCCAGATGCAGGTGTGTGCAGGAGCTGAGAACAATGATTCCTAAACTGAGGTGAGACGCGGTGCCATCCATGACTAGCCCCCTCCTCGAGGTGGTGGTAGTAACATTTACCTCTATTTTCCCACCAGCAGACAGGTTCCAAGATGCTGAGTGACATGTTCAAGGTCACACAGCTAGTGAGTAGCAGAATCTAGACCAAAAACAGCCCCTATTTTCAGCAGAAAACCCAGTACTTCAATATATGAGAACTGTTCATATTACCTATATACCAGCAAGTCACCCATTCCTTCATAATCCAGTCTCTCCTTATGAGTCTGAACTCTTCACTCGTTCATGCATTTATTCAGAGCGGATAAGAAAATTAAGTCTAAGAGCTGGACATCTGCGTGCCACGCCCTGGGTGATGGTGCTCAGCCGGCAGTGGGGCTGCTCACCAGCTAAGCCCTGATTTAAACCAGGCCAGGGAAAGACCTGAGCCTGGAATTGCTGAGGTGATGTCTAGTTGGTCAGGGTCCCCAGAGCAACACATTATGTAGCTTGAACTTCTCATGAAGAGGCCAGAAACAAAAATCCCCCTCTGGTCATTTAGTTGAACCCTGTATCTCCTATGTGAAAAAGCAGGAAAATGTATTTTAAACACAATTCATTGTTTTTGATGTAGGCACAAATGCTATCTGAAATGCGTTTGTTGCATGGGCGGCAGCTTGTTTTTTGTTTGTTTGCTTGCTTGCTTGCTTGCGACACCAAGTTCCAAAACGTCTGGCTTAAGTCATTATCTGAAAGGAGCGTGCAAACCTCGTGCTTCAGGACCACGGACAGCAACTCGGGCTCGCCCTCCCAACCACACCCTGAATCCTGCCGCCCAGGACGCTCTGGAAAGCACTTCCTAGCTTCTTTCCGGAGGTCCTTACAGAGCACAACTGGCTTCGATCTGGGATGCTTTTGCCTGGCTGAGGCTTCTGCAGGATCCAAGCTACCTCTGCCTTTCTTTGCTTGTTTTCAAAATCAAGGTAGCTGTTAAGCCCACAGAAGACCAGGAAATAGGAGAGGCCAATTACTAAAGTGCTGAGAAAAAAAAAAAAAAAAACTGAATTCAATAAAATAATTATACCGAGGAATGATATCAAGTATAAGGTGGACTAACAATTCAGAGATGCAGAAACTTCTGAGTCCACCACAAGGCTCCCAAGGCAGAATGCACAGTGAATGGTGGCACATTTGCATAATAGCTTTCTTGTTGTTCCCTTTGTGCTTTTGTTGCTTCAACTAATTGTGTTTAAGCTCCCTGTTATTTCCCTCACTCCTCGGAAAGGAACCAGCTCCAGTGATCTGTACAATGGTAGCTTGCACCAGCACAACACGGTTATATATTCATAAATTTGGGAATTTGAAAGGAGACGAAGCTCTGGATCGAGATAGCGCCAGGAACCTCTCCTTCTGCCCCTTTAGGAAATGGCTTGTGGGGGCATTTCTCCAGGGCTAGTGTCACAGGCGTGCCACCTCTGCAGGTGCCCGTGCTTAGAAGGGCCCATGCCTCGTTTAACACTGTCTGGTTACTGTTTAAAATTTCTCAATAGTTCTTTTTTTAGCAAAGGGAGCCACGTTTTTATTTAGCACATAGCCCTGCAAATCCGGTATGCTTCGCTCTCTGAGTCAGGCTCGGCCAGGATATGGCCTGGCTCCAATGGCAAAGTGGACACCATGTGACAAAGCCCCCCAAGAGCCAACTGTCACACCATTTCTGCCTCGTCCTCCTGCTCCTCTTCCAGTATTCATACAGCTCCCCCAGCGCCCTCAATGGCCAGGACTCATAGAATAGGGGACAAATCCTATTAGCCAGGGCGCAGTGACGCCAAACTTCTTGAGCTCAGCTGAGTCATGAAAAGATGCAACAAAATACAAAGATTTTTGTCTGGATTGGGTTCTTGAGGGTTGAAGTCACTTCCATTGTGCAGAAGCCCTGAGTGAACTGAGAGTGATTTCCCTGCCCTTGGGTCTCTAATGGTCCCATTAAAGCAGCATTGGACTGCCCTACCTGTGCTGCTCATTCCTGCCTCCCCCTTCTCCATTGCCCCAGATACACGCCACTAATCTATTCCTACAACAAGCATAACAAGATCACTCCAGGATGTCCTAGCATCAGGGATCCAAGCGTAAACAGAGAGTTTATACCTTCATGGATCTTATAGTCTAATCACAAATGAGACCCAAATGCCACACACATCACATGAACACTTACGCAGGAAGGACTAATTCCCACATTCCTGCCTTGGGGCCCGTTGTTGTCCCACCTGAAATATCTGCTCCTCTTTTCTGCCAACCCATGCCCAGCTATTGACAGGAAGTTCAAACACAAACCTGGGGTCTGTTTTCCCCTGTACCCGCATTACTGTGCCTGATATAGCAGGTATTGTTTGCTACCCACATGAATCCATTGTCCTCTTCTTCATGGCCAGTGGATCCCAATTTTGTTTCCACATTCACTCTTTTCTCTGGGGCCATCTTCTTGGGAAAGGTGACCTTATCGCTATCCTCCTTCCCCAGGAGGGTGAGACATGCATTTTGATTGGTCTATGGTGATCCCATTCTTCTACCATCATTGGGTTAGGAAGAGTCATGTGACCTAGTCTTGTCCAATGAGATGTGAGAGGAATGATGGAATGGCTTCTACAAAAAAAGGTTTTCAATAGACAAAGAGAGAATCTGAGGAGTAAATGACTCTTTTTCTTCATTTGGATCATGTCTTGCCTGCGTGAGATGCCTAGAACTATAGCAGCTATCTTACGATGATGGAGGACAAGACAAACAGGTTGCAGATGACGGTGAATAATGATGCATAGAACCTGAGTCCTTGATTACATGGGTGAATAGACATTAATCAACCCTACCTACTTCTAGGATTCCTGCTATGCAACTTACATTTTTCTTTATCCCGTATTTACTTAGCTTGTTGTTGTCATTGTTGTTCGTAGCTGAAAGCACCCTAAATATGATAATAAACAGGGTTTAGCCTATCATAGGTATGCCTTACGGGTTTTCTCTGACTAAATGGTGGGCACAGGGCAGCCATGCAGGCAGACGCCCTTGGCAGTGGGCTAGTTGGACGGCTTGTAAGGAATGTAAGTGCCCTAACAGAAAAAACATAGTGGCATCTCGGTGTCTGAGGTCCAGTTCTCATTCTGCCCTTGACTGTGACTTTGCCAGGATGGAATACAGGAAACTAAAGCATTAAGGAGGAAAGTCTTGATCTCGTTTGCATTCCAAATGAAAAAAAACTCAATCTATACCATCTATTTGGAACCAATCCCAAATAAATTTGGGGCAGAAGAAAAGTTGGTCTTTGGTGCACTAAGATTCTTCTGTATAAATCTATTCAACTTTTTGATGACAAGTTCATCCCAGGTAATTGTCCTCTGCTCCATTTTCTATATCCTATTTTATGTTGAAGAAAAGGGCTTACCCATAAGTATAGATATTTGCATTTTAATTACTTCCTTTTTTCTTTTTCATTATTACTTTTATTTCTAATTATAGTGGACATTCATTATTTTATATTACTTTCAGGTGAACAACATAGTGTGTAGACATTTATATAATTTAAGAAGTGATCTCCCCAATTAGTACCCACCTAGCACTATACATCATTATTACAATATTATTGACTATGTTCCCTACACAGTACTTTACATCCCTATGACTATTTTGTAACTACTAGTTTGTTCTTAATCCCTTCACCATTTTCACCCAGCGCCCCAACCCCCATCCCATCCAGCAACCATCAGTTTGTTCTCTGTATCTATGAATCTGTTTCTATTTTGTTTGTTTATTTTGTTCTTTAGATTCCACATATAAGTGAGATCATATGGTATTTGTCTTTCTTTGTCTGACTTATTTCACTTAGCATAATACTCTCAAGGACCATCCATCTTGTCGCAAATGATAGGAGTTCATTCATTTTTATGGTGAAGTACTATTCCATTGTATATATGTACCACATCTTCTTTTAAAGACAATTTACATATCCAAAAGAATAAATCCCTAATGGTGGATTTTCAGACCTTATTAACTCTAGATGGTATACTTTTAGACAGTGATGTTCCTAAAATCCCACTGTAGCAGTAGTCACCCATTTCTCCTGTCCTACTATGTTGTGACAGTTAAGCTTCTCTTAGTTGTTGATTCTTTGCCCACTCTCTGCCCTAAGGCAGGTTTTGGATGACCCCAACAGTGGATATTTTTGTTTACCCCAATTACACAGATCTGAGCAGGTGACAGGAAAGAAAGGGGGCAACAAGGCCTGTAGGCATGGGTCTGGCAGTGACCCATCCCCTCTCTACCTCCCAGAAACAAGAAGAAATTACAACAACAAAATCACGTTGGCTAATGCAATGGAATGGCTGGAACATTCTAGGATGCCCCTAGCAAGGAAGAGAGGCTCACAAATGGCGGCCTTCTTCAGCATTTCCCTGGTTTGGGGAGAGAGGGAAGCCTTTGGTTGCAGTCACAGATCTTCTGCGTTTCCACGGCTCACTCATGGCCCTGCTAAGAAAGTCCATCCACACAGACCTAGGAGAGGGGTTCACGGAAGGGGCATGACTGTTGCCAAGGAGACAAGAAAAAGGTGAGGGAGAAGAACAGGCTCCTCTGAGCACCGTTAACCCTTCATAGTGGAAGAAAGGAAGGCGTGAAGGGAAGAGATGGAGGGGAGGGAGGGAAGGAGGGAAAGCTCAGGCAAGAGGCATATGCTTTCATCCATCACCCAGACAAGCTGCGGGCCTCTCTCCTGCCTTCTCCTGCTAAGCACAAGTCCCTGTGTAGAAGCTTTTCCTGGAAAAAACATCTACCCAGCTCATTTCAGTGCCCTTTCCCCTAAGTGGCATCCTGCTCTTCAGCCTGCATCAAAAAGCCAGGCTCAATTCAGCTTGTGAAGTACATTTTAAAGATGAGGGAGCTGCAGCCGGGGGCAATGACCCAGAGCGGAGCAAGTCAGAGCTTCAGGAGGAGCTGGGCTGCCCAGCGGGCTGGCAGGACCACAGGACTCCTGTGTGGCTTGCCCACCAGGGTCTCTGAGAGACTGCAGAGCAGATGAAGGAGAGTGCTTGGCAAGCAGGTGTGCCGATGCTGAGAGACCAGCCACCATCATGGCCACCTTGTCAACACACAGATGAGAGGAGGGCAGCATAAAAACGGATCCTTTTCCAATTCCAAGGTCCATGCAGAGCCCTCTCTGCAGGGCAAAGGATTTCCCTCTGGAGAAGGTGCAGGGAAGTGAGGCCAGGTGCACTGTTTTTCTTCTGCTGTGAACTGGGCCACGATAGAAGTAGTTCACTTGTGTGCTGCCCACCTCTGTGGGACTCTTGCACTGGAGCTAAAGCTGCTGGGCTGTCGCAGGGAGTCACAGGCCTACTGTGGCGCCACTAGATTGATCCCCTTAGTTCCCGCTACAGTCTCTGTAGTACCCGTGAGGTCTCTGAGGGCTGTGGGCTTCCTGCTCTCCCCAATTTAAGGTGCCTGCTGGTTCCCAGTCTCCAAGAAGCATCATTTCAAAATGGAAAGGTCTTGGTTCACACACGTCTGGTCTGCACCTTTCAAGAAATACCTGAAATGTTGGAATAAAACCGCCCTCTCCCATAGAATTTCTGGGACAATGGATACGTTCCACATCTGTGCTGTTCAATACACCACCACCAGCCACAGGTGGCTATAGGTGGCTAATACAACCAAAGAACTGAGTTTTTAACCTCGTTTAATTTTAATGACTTAAAATTCAAAGAGCCACATGGATCCATGGCTGCCCTACTGGACAGAGCAGGAAAAGTGAAGGCCAGTACCAGTGGATACCAGTTAACAAGGGAATCATGTGCTACTCCCTCCCCAAGAGGAAAACACCCAGAGAAGACAGTTCCTCAGGGGACATCAGAAGTTCCTCTCCACTAGGTGCCTTTTTCCGGCCAAAAGTTCCAAGTGTCAGAGGGCCCCACAAACCCAGACATGGGGAGAAATGCCTACACAGATATGCCAGTTCGACAAGCAGGAATTGTGAGCAGAGGGCTGGGGAAACATACTCAGCAGGTTTGCAGAACAGAGAACCTGGAATGCTGTCACTGTCCACTGTAGGCCTGCAGGAACTGGGTGTTCTCAAAGAGACCAAGGAAACGTTTAAACACCAGTGCGTACAGACTTTAGGGTGCCTGGTGAATTGAAACCTTGCTTGCCCTCTGTTTTGGGGGGGTCCCTGCTGTGGGGCCATCTCACAGGCTGACACTTCACTGTCACAAGATCTTTCTGGTTTTTCCAGGAGCCAGGCTGGGATCCAGATCACCTTTTTCTTTCACTTATCACACCACATCAAGGTAAAGCGAGGGCCCAGCACACTCGTGCGTGGGCAGTTCTACAGTCACATGAGAGCAAAGGCAGTTATCAGCCTCTCATTTGCACTTAGCTCAGATCACCGATATGATTTCGGGAGATTGGTCCACAAAGGGAGGCTGGAATTGGGCAGATAAGGAGCGTGAGGCATGCATTCCAGGCAAACAGAGTTGAGAGAAAGTACCATCACAGGGAAGGGGGCGGGGGGAGGCAGAGAGCACGACATGACTCATTTCCCCACCTTACACCTGTGCTTTGTCTTGGGTTCCCAGCTCAAGGCAAGAACCTACCGTCTACTCACACTCCCAGAGAGAAAGCTGGCAGGTATCATCTCAGAAGCCTCCTGGACACTTCCTTTCACTTGCTCCTACATCAAATCAGTCACAGACCCCGTTAGTTCTGCCCCAGAAATATCTCCAAAGCCCGCTCCCCTGGGCCTCCACTGCCTCCATGGGGACTCTGGCCATTTCTCACCCGGGACCTGGCCTGTGTCTGATCACCAACTCCCCTCTGTCCATCCTCCCTCACCTGCCAGAGGAACCGGACTGCAAATCAAACCATATGGTGCCTATTGCTCACTAGGTAAACGGGGGTTTCATTTACCCTAAAGGACAACGCTCCCCCACGTGGCCAGCAAGGCCTCTGAGGAGCTGCTTCCTCTCCAACCTCAGACATATCTGCCCACATGCACCCACACTCCAGTCCATCGTACTTCTCACCATCCACTCTATGTGCCCGTTGGCCCATGCCATCCTCTCTGTGTAGACGCTCTTCTCTTCCCAACCAACTCCTATTCATCCTTCAGCAACCAGTTCCACATTCCCCTCCTCTGCGAAGCATTTTTGGACGCTGGGAGAATCGGACGCTCCCTCCTCTGTACCCTCACAGACCTCTAGCGAAGAATGTGTCTGTTTGTTCTAAGTAAGGTCTGTCTTCCCTTTAGATGAGGAGCTTGGAGCTTCTCCCTGCCTGGGACTATGGTTTCTTAGTCATTTCTATTTCCCACAACAGGAGGTGCCTGGGACACAATGGGTACTTGATGAATGAATGAATAGTAGGTTCATCAGACCAAGACCACAGAGCTGGACCTGTGTTTCTCAAGCCTTCAGGTGAACATGAGTGGCCTGGGGGTCGTATTAAAAATGCACATTCTGACTCCATGAGTCTGGGTGGGGCCTGGAAGTCTGCCTTTCCATCAAGCTCCCAGGTGGTGTTTTTGCTGCCTGGTGGTGGACTACACCTTCAGTAGTGAGACACAGAGCTCGTGTAGGTGGGGGGAAAACATACCCAAACCTTGCCCATTGCTCAGCCGTATAATAGAACACATTTCAGCTATTTATTTAAAATGATGCGCTATTCAGCCATAAAGAAGAATGAAATCGTACCATTTGCAACAACATGGATGGACCTAGAGAACATTATGTTAAGTGAATTAAGTCAGACAGAGAAAGACAAATACTATATGATCTCACTTATATGTGGATTCTCAAGAAAAGAATAAATGAATGAACTAATCAGAAACAGTCTCAGAGACATAGAGGAAAAACTGAGGGTTACTAGATGGGAGGGGAGTGGGGATAAGGGGGAAGGTGAGGGGATTAGAAAGCACAATCAGTAACCACAAGATGGCCACGGGGACATGAAAGTCAATTTGGGGAATGTAATCAATAATATTGTAAAGATTTTGTAGGGTATCCGATGGACACTTGTCTCATTAGGGAGACCACCTCAGGGATGATGTAGATGCCTGACCACTGCACTGTACACCTGAAGCTGAAGCTGAATAATAATGGATGTCAACTACAATTTTACACATATATATGGTTACAAGAAGCGGAGTACAGCATTAGGAATAGAGACAGTGGAAATGTAATGGCTGTATGCGATGTCAGAGGGGTAGTGGATGGGGGGAGGGGGGTTATCACTGTGTGAGGGACATAAATGATAAATGTTTAACTATTACATTGTTTTGTACACCTGAAACTAATAAAAATGTTAAAAAATAAAAATAGAAAAATAAAAGATATTTGCCAATTTAAAAATAAAAAAAAAAAATAAAATGATGTGCTATTTAATGACGTGAAGTCTGCTAAGTGAATAGATGTGGGAAAGGTGTAGAATAGAATCCCACATTGCAATATAACGAGATACACAGAATGACAGAATCTATGAGATAGATGAAAGAAAGGGAGGCAGGAAGGAGGATGGAAGGAAGGACAAGAGAAAGAGGAGAAAGGAAAAGGCATCTATTAAAGTGCCGATAGTGGTTCTCTCTCGGGGATGAAATCGCAGGCATTTAATTTTTTTCTGTGTAAGTATTTGAATTTTCCCATTTTCTACAATGATCATGCATTCTTTTATACCATGAAAAAGTTATGTTTATCTTTAAATGAACTCTCCTATTTGCCTAAGAATACACTTACTCATTTACGGTACCCCCTAAAAACAAGGCGACAGATCTAGCTGGGGGTCCCTGCGTCCTCCATCCGTGGCTGGTCCTTAGCCCTTTGAAAAGGGACATTATAAGGTCAGGCAACGGCTGTAAGAAGCCCCGTCCAGCTGCCTGCCATCTCCACAAAAACATGTTCTGAGCATTCAGGACCTTGTGAGTCATCCATCCTCGCCACTGACTGTAAAGCTGGTGGGGTACCAGTGACAACACAAGAGGTGACCCTGGGCCCTGGGACGAGGCCAAACACTGTAGCTAAAATAAACGTGTTGGTTTACAGAGGGAACAATGCCTGTTCCCATCCCTGACTGACAGGCCCATTCCATTTGCATTCCTGTCATGTCCTCTGGCTTCTCCCCAGGGCTCTTCCTTTCTGCACCATATTGTTTCACTCTCTCCCCATTAAATAGTTTATTTTAACTCCCTACGATGTTGTCCTTAGTAAGTCCTTCCTGCTTATACCACAGGGGCACAGATCACCCTGATTATGTTAGTTTTTCAAATGGGAAAGGAGGCAGAGCAGAGTAAGGACCCAGGGAGAGAGCCACTAGGGTCATGTTCTAACCCTAAACCTGGGAGATCTGTTTCCTGGATCCTTTGACTTTATTTCTCTCTATGCCTTTCTCCTATTCCCTTGGAACCCAGGACTCCGAGCTTGTTGAAAGGGTCTTGTAAGCAGAGGTCTAAAGGAGATAAATGTGCACTCAAGAGCAGATGGGCTCTCCTGCCCAATCTAGCCCTGTGGGCTCCATGAGAACACAGCCTTTCCTTGTGAGCTGGATCCAGGGCGGTGATGTACAAGGCCCATGGTCACAGTATGAGCATTAGTTAGGGGGAGCCATGCTATGATAACAAAGAGACCCAAAACAGTCAATGTCTTGAAGAATGAGCAGCCTATGTCTCTCTCATGTAACAGTCCGAGGTGGGTTTCCAAGTCGAATGCACAGCTCTGCTCCACAGGGTCATTCAGGATGCAGGCCAGCAGCTATTCTGCCTTCTTCAATGCCTGGCTTTCAAGGTTTCCCTGGACACTGTCATTCCCATCAGCCAGAGGGAGAAAGGGCGTGGAGGAGCAGAGTGGGAAGTTTTGACAGATTGGGTCTGGAAGGGTAATCAACATTTCTGTTTATGTGCCATGACTAGACCTCAGTTCCACAGACAAATTGAACAGCAGGAGAGGGAAGTTATTCCAGCTGCACGCCAGAGAGAAGAGGAGGGGGAATTTTGAGACAGATAGCAGTCACCACTATATTTTATTACCTAAAGTCAGACCCAAACTTTAGGTTCACAATTATTGAGCACTTGCTGTGTGACAAGCACCATGCTAGGCACTAGCAACTCAAAGATAAATAAGATGCAGTCCCTGCCCTTGGAGGAGGAGAGGTCCCTACAGAGAGGCCGTTCTCTCTATGGAGAGTAACTGAGACCTACATCACAGGGTTTGAGAATAAGGAAACACAGCCAACCCCGCCCCTTGTGCATTCAGCAGTTGCAACACAGATAATAAGAAAGGGATTTATGCTCCACTGGCATGCAAACAGGGACTTTTGAATATCTTTGGGTGATGTATTTGGGTACATATGAGCAGAGTGCCCCAAACCAGGTGTGTGTGTGTGTGTGTGTGTGTGTATGTGTGTGTGTGTGTGAGAGAGAGAGAGACAGAGAGACAGAGAGACAGAGAGAGACAGAGACAGAGACAGACAGAGACAGAGACAGAGACAGAGAACATGCAGATATGTGTGTGTGAGAGAGAGAGAGATGATTAAACGATACTCAGGATTACTCAACATCCTCAACTAACATGGGCACTTCCTCTCTATTCTAAAGTCTAAAGGGCTGGATTATATTGATCTTGGAAGTCTAAGTAGTTGCAAATGAACTTGATCTCTCCCTTTAATAGTCTATCTTATTCTTAGATTCCTACCCAGAACAACCCAGTTACACGTTACAGAGTGCCACAAAATCTATTCCCATAATCCTCTAGCCCCATATCTTAGCCTCTCATCGTCCCTCCGTTCTCCTTCCCAATGGTGAGAAAAAGGCAGCCATGACAGATTGGGGCACAGTGACTCACTAGTGGTCCTGGCGCTAGAAGAAATGTCCAGCCCCCCACCAGGGAGCCTAGGGGAAAGCCTTTGGTGTCTCCTCAACGACCCAGACACACAGGACTGGCAGAGGGCTCACTGCCCACCCAGAACTGGTGTGAACAGATCTATTACCACAGAGCATGCAAGCAGACGGTGCAGGGCAATTTTCTGCCCAGAAACGGAAGGTGCTACGGTGTGGGGAAAAAAGGAAAGAAAGTCCCAAGCTGACGAAGGATATTGTACAACTTAATACAGTCAGAGAACGCCGACACCCTCCTAGGAGGCTGAAATAACAGGCTGGCACTGGAGGAGTGGCCGTAGAGCGAGAACCAAGGGGTAATTGTAAGCTGGGGGCTCCATGAGCTTTCAGTGTTTTCAGGCAAAGAGCAAAGATCCAAGGCTTTCAGTTCAAGGGTAAGAGTGGAATCTACTGCGAGACAAGATGAGCACTTCCCACCTACAGGCCCCTCAGAGAGATGCTAAGAGCACCTCGAGGTGACCTCCCCTCTGTCCCAGGAGAACAGGAGCACTGTTTGGGCCACAGTTTGCAAAATCTCAAGTGTTACCACTTTCCCTTCTGCAGAGGAAAACCCTGCCAGCTCGCCTCAGCAGTATGCAGGCCGCTTCCTGATTCCAGGCTGAGGGCAGGAGAGTGATGGGACAGGGACACACACAGCCACTCCTCAAGGATCAGCCAGGTGGGGACGACCTCACCTTGAATCTGGTTGCTGTGGGCTGAGGGAAACCCACAGTCACATGAACTAGAATAATAAAAGGAATCACAATGGTTCTCCCCACCTGCACAGAGCTCTTTAGCTAGCAAGACCCTCTCATTTCTTCTTCCGTCACACACACACACACCCCATGTCCCTAGGTGATGGGGCAAAGAAGGGAGGAGCTGCCCCTGCCCCATCCCTCACCTGCCTGGACTCAGGCCCACAAGGGCTCATCTGCTCTGGCACAGGAAGAAGGGCCACACAAAGTCCGGCCCGTTTCTACCACTGGCACTGGTTGCCTTTAATTGGCTATGCCATCCCATTTGCTGGTGTGCAGCCTGCCCGTGGAATGGCCCCTGCTGTAGAAGGTACTGTCAGAGGCCCCTGGGGCTGGAGGGGCCCTCAGAGGACAGTCAACAACTGCTCCTGCCTCTGGGAAGGGCAGGCAGCTCTTGAGTCATTGTGGGCAGATGGGCGCCTGTCCTATTTTTTTTTCTAAATATCCACAAGAAATGCCACCATCTGCTTAGCTAGTCAAATGTGTCTGATGATCTGACAAGGCCAAATAGGAAACTGTGACAGCACCATTTATTCCTGGGACCAGCAACCTGAGGAAATAGAAAGACTCTCTTCTGTCAGAAGAGCACTCTCTGGTTTGCAAGGTGCTTTCTGGGGAGCTTTACAGTTTTCAAGGAAATTGCCTGTGGAGCTTTACAGAGAAGCACTACCTTTTCAATGTGGACCCCACCCTCAAGACCTGGCTGAGCAGGTCTGGGATGTGACCTGGGCATCTGTAGTTCTGAAAAGGTCTGCAGGGGATTCTGATGCCCGGATGGACTTGAGAGCCCTGGTCTGCATCACCTCATTACTTCCTAGAAGACAGAAAGACTTCCCTGAAAGATACAGGACATGTACTGTTATTCCCAATTTGTAGATGAGCAAACTGAGGCCCCCTGAATGGCTT